>NC_138770.1:78273164-78864955 GCF_965119305.1 Pelophylax lessonae
GTACACGCTGCAATACTCAGCTTCAATTTAACGCTGTCACCCACAGTACCTCATGTTGGTCACAAGATGTCCTCAGTCTCAAAGGTGGAGTCAAACCCATTCAACCAAGAAGACTGAGGACATCTTGTGGCCAACTAAGGAAAGACATTAAAGGGGTTGTAAAGGCTTAGTTAGAATGCGTTCTCTGTAAAAAAGGTAAAAAACATCCTTCTGTGCCCCCCCTTTTACTTACCTGAAACCGATCTCCATCCAGCACTGTCGATGAGAGCAGAGGCTCTCTCCTTCCTCACTGGGCAGAATAAAAGCTATTGGCTCCCGCTGCTGTCAATCAAACTCTGTGATGAGGGAGTAAGGGGCAGGACCGAGCCGCACTGTTTGTGACTATAGACGCAGACAGCAAAACTTGGGATCAACCCTGCACGAGTGTCCCTATTGAAAGTGGCTTCCTATGGGGGCACTCTCCAAAGAAGTAGAGCCATAAGCGCTGGCGGGGGGCCCTGGTAGAGGAGGCCTGGGGCTTCTTTGTGCAAAACCATTGCACAGAGCAAGTAAATATAACATGTTTATCATTGTAAAGTTGTACTCTTTAATTCAGTGGTCCGTCTGTCTCGTCTATTCGCCACGGTTCTATATACAGTGGGGTCAGTATAAGTCACATGTTTATATATCACATTGTACCCTATTGCTCTTTATTCACATAATTATGTGTCTCTTACATTTGTATGTTTTAGTTACTAATTATGACTGTTGTACATATACTATTGCAGAAATACCGGTCTTTTCTGGTTTCTCTGGCCCTGAGGAAGCCCCAATGCGAAACGCGTCGGCTTGCTGGGACCCCTAGATCGTATTCCACCAGAGACACTTTAACATCTAAATTGGGTTTCGACATCCCTATATGGGAAAGTATTTCTGCACCTGTGTTTTTAAATTTTATTTTTCATGTATATGTGTATGGGATTAATACCCCTGTGTTATACATGTTTTTAATATTTGTTTAATAGACAATATATCTTTTATAATGGTCTGATATTCTTGATCGTCCTCCTCCCAGCTGTCCTAGAAAGCCCCATCTTTTCTGTTTTTGTGCTTCTATGTTTATCATTTAATTATCTATTATTATTATTTAAGAATCTATTATTTTTAAGTGCTGGGTTACCTGATCACAGTGTTCTGCACTCACAGTATATTGATGCAGAGACCACTACTGACGTCATCATGGCAATATTTGGTGCTCTACTGTGTGCAAACTCCTACTATTAGTCTTTGTGCCCTGTTATTAGATAAATGAGCCTCAACCAAAAATATATGATAGCAGGGGAATGCCACAAAGTGTCATTTTAGTGAGACCGTCATATCCAAGATGGCGTTCATCAGCAGCAGTGGCAGGCCTTTCCAATATCATATTATCAATAATAATTGCAGATAAATGAACAAAACAAGGTAAGTTGACATATATTCTTATAGGAAAAGTGTCGCTAATAATAGCATTGGGACAGGGTCCCTCAACCTTGCATCAACATATGTACACAGGTTAGTCATTAATATAAATGATTCTAGTTTACATTTGTGTGATGTTTTAATGTCGTGCACTGACCATTATTTTATGGCTTAAGGTGTTTTATATATATATATATATACACACACTCACTCACTGGCCACTTTATTAGGTAAAATTGCTTGGTAACGCAAATTGCTAAGCAAATCACATGACAGCAAATCATTGCATTTAGGCATCTAGACATGATGAAGACGACTTGCTGAAGTTCAAACCGAGCATCAGAATGGGGTGGAAAGGAGATTTAAACGTGGCATGGTTGTTGGTGCCAGATGGCCTGGTCTGAGTATTTCAAAATCTAATGGGATTCTCACACACAGCCATCTCTCGGGTTTACAGAGAATGATCCGAAAAAGAGAAAATATCCAGTGAGCGGCAGTTGTGTGGAGGAAAATGCCTTGTTGATGTCAGAGGAAAATGGGCAGACTGGTTCGAGACGATAGAAAGACAACAGTAACTCAAATAAACACTCGTTACAACCGAGGTATGCAGAATACCATCTCTGAACGCACAACACATTGAACCTTAAAGCAGAGGGGCTACAGCAGAAGACCACACCGGGTGCCACTCCTGTCAACTGATAACAATATGCGATAAGCAATAGATATAGAAGAAATGGCCGCACTCCAAGATCCATCAAAATTCTCGTTTAATGAACGAACATGCCAAGTGTTACAAACAGTACAAAGGTAGACACGTTTCACACACTAACAGGTGCGCTTATTCATTACCTAGGTCTACCTTTGTACTGTTTGTAACACTTGGCATGTTCGTTCATTAAACGAGAATTGTGATGGATCTGGGAGTGCAGCCATTTCTTCTATATCTATTATATGGGGAGACGAGCCGAGGCGGGCACCCGGAACATCATCAGGCTTCCTGTCTCACCTGGAGCAGTGAGTTCAATACATTCGCCATCCGTCCAGCGGGTCGGATTGGATGGGATCGGATGAAAACGGACAGGTAGTCCATTTTCATCTGATCTCCCCATAGTGAGTGGAGACGGACCTGTCATCTGTCTGCTCAGCGGGGATCAATGGAGCGATCTCCACTAAGCAAGCGGAGTCCATCCAAACGTGTGAAGGGACCTAAGGGAGACCTGACTTTACAACAATCGAGATCACACATGTGTGGAGGCTGAGACGCCAAACCTCAGGCATAGTGGTTGTGAGAGTGAGATCTGGCTGTTCTTAGGATATCCCTTTAGGCCTCATTTACACTTATGCGACCTAAAAGTCATGCGATTTTACCGCGATTGTGCCGCAATTCTGATGAGATTTTGCCACGATTTTCACTGGACTTGAAGCAATGTCTATGTCTTTGGACCTCAAAACGCATTAAAATCGTCCCAAAGTAGTGCAGGGACAACTTTGAAGTCGTTGCGTTGTTCAGATATGAACAGTACTCATTGGAAATCATTAGGTACAACTTGTCATGTGACTTTGCAGTCCTAAATCGCAGGACAAATCGCACAAGTGTGAAAGGGGCCTTATTTTATACTTCTCATGATCTCCTATCATTTAGAGATCATGTCCGTCTGGCTTATACTTCTTTTTTGCGCACTGGTGGAATGCGAATGCCAATGGCAGCCAATGAAATTGTATAATTGTTGAACGCAGGTATAAATGTATAGAAAGTCTTCATGGTTACAGACAAGCGCTGTCACTGGGTAGCCTTATATACGTCCTATTCTGCTTCACAGGCCTGGCAGTGACAAAGCCAGTCCTGATAAAAGAGACATTTGGGCCCAACACTTCACATGCCGCACTTGGCTCAGCGAACGCTTTACAGGCGAAATTTCTGCCCAGGGCACGGAATAACTGTGGAGGGGGGGGGGGGGTTTGATATCCACTAAACTCACAGAGCCTCATAGAACGCTTTCATGTCAGCAGATATTACCATAAAGCATCCCAGGAGGGACAATTACAGCGAACGTTACAAGCCACCAGCTTCCTCCCGTCACAACAAAGAAGCAGCGAAGGGCGAGGACGAGGCTTTGAAGAGGGAGCTTTGTGAGAGTCCAGAGCTGCCTCACCCCCTGATCAGCCTTGAGAGAGGCCCCTCTGTCCTGTGTACCCACAGGGGCCCCTGGGGGGCCACGCTGCTATACAATGCCTTGAAAGGGATTCGACTCTGAGAGTTTATGCCGTTTTCAAGGTTTCTTAACAGTCTATAAAATTATAGCTGAACTTCGGGAAATAAAAAAAAAGACCCTTTGCAGTACACCCCCCCCCCCATTCCCCTGCACTGCAAGAGTTAAAGTGGAACTAAACCTTCCCATCTTTTACAGCCAAGGAAGCGGCCATCTTAGAATCTGCTTGATCTGCAGTTGCCATAGTGCTACACATGTGATCAGTTATACCACCAGCTATTTGATGGCTTGACAATTCAATTGAGTGCACAAGTGACTGTGACAGATTACTGTTATGTAAGGGTCCTTTCACACGAGCAGTGTGCTCGGCGGACTCCGTTTCTTGCCCCTCCAGCAGTGCTGACAGCTTCTTCTTCTTCCCCTCCCGCCGGCTGCTGCAGGGGTACAAGGGATCGCTTCAGGATGGAGAGCAGGTCAGGTAGGCTGCCGCGATTTCCAGAGATGTATAGTAACTAAGTAGAACTACTTCACTACTGTACTTAAGTACTGAAAGGCGGTATCTGTACTTTCCTAGAGTAGAATTTTTTTCTCCTACTTCTACTTTTACTTCACTACTGTATTTTCTGGTGTATAAGACTTGAACCTTCTGGTGTATACTTTTGAACCTCAAAAAAATCCCCCAAAAATGGGGGGTCGTCTTATACGCCGAGTATAATATCTCAAAGGTAACCTAAGTATAAGTATTACCGGTAGATGTAATCTCTCAAGATGCTGGCTGGGAATCCTGTACCGGTATACCGTATGTACCGTAGCTTCGGCTACATACAGTATACCGCGCTGAGCCAATCAGGGAGAGCGATGTATTCTATTATTGAATGCAAAGCCTGCTCGGATTGGCGGAGTAACATCAGCCCGCCTCTCTGACTCTGCCAATCCAAGCAGGCTTTGCATTCAATAATAGAATACATCGCTCACTGTGATTGGCTCAGCGTGGTACACTGTATGAAGCCGAAGGTACGGTACATACGGTATACCGGTACAGGATTCCCACACAGCCAGCGTCTTGAGATTACATCTACTGGTAATACTTATACTTAGGGTACCTTGGAGATATTATGAGAGATTACATGTATTACAGTACTTGGGGTACCTTGGAGATCTATGAGAAATCTGACGTTTTTCAATGGTGTTGCCTTACTTTGGAAGGGGGGTAGTCTTATACGGCGAGTATAGCCCAAAACCTATGTTTTAACTTGAAAATTAGGGGGGTCGTCTTATACGCCGGAAAATACGGTACATTTTTTCGATGATTTCAATACTTCTACTCCGATATTTTTTTTTTTTTTGTGCTGCATAGTTACTCGTTACTATCATAAAAATGACCACTGCCAGAACAGTAGATGGCAGGTTTCATGAAGTTCAAAACATGTGTATTATCAGCGTATACGAAAATAAATGCTACTGTATGTATAAATAAAAGCTGCATTTGAATTACAAAACAATATGATGTTCAAACTTTTGACTTCTTTCTTTAAAAACTACATAACACAGTACTTGTACTTTTACTTTCAGTACTTGAGTAGCAAAATTTTTTAAAAAACTACTTGCAATACTTAAGTACAAAAAATGTTGAATACTTTAGTACTTCTACTCAAGTCACTTTTTGATCGAGCACTTGTACTTTTACTCAAGTATGGGTTTCGAGTACTTTATACAACTTTATACTGGCGATTTCTAATAGCAGCCCTAATGGGCAGGATGTCGCCATTGTCACAACCACCAGCCGGACTGCCGAAGAGAAGAGGCTTTGAGGCAGAGGCGTAACTAGAACCTTCAGGGCCCTGGTGCAAGAAACCATGAAGGCCCCCCCTGGACCCCTTCCCTTCAAGCCTGGGGCTCTTCCCACTGATCCTGGGGCCCTTTACTCTCATTGCGAGGCTCTTTATTACTGTCCTGCAGCGGGATCCTTTCACAAGTTCTGCAGTGGCCCCCCTTCCTGCCATCTTGGGGCCTCCCCACGGTGGCGGAATGCCAGGGCCTGGTTGCAAGTGTGACCTTTGTGATCCTGGAAGTTCACCCACTGGTGTCAGTAGTTTTAATTTTTTGCTATTTTAATTGTATTATTATTATTTATCATTCTATTTTATTTTATAACAGCAAATAGCACCGACTATGACTCTGTCCATTCAGAAAAGGAAGGAGCTGGTAAATTACATATTTACCGACCCCTTCCTAGTTCTCTATTGTGACACATCCCCTGCAGCAGCCAGCAGGAGAGGGAGCACAGTGGGGGGGGGGGTTGGGGCAGCACAGTGGGAGGGGGGGACCACACAGGGGCCCAGAGACAGCAGAACACAAGTGAACTGGATAGGAGGAGTGGCGGGGGCAGCATACAGAGGAACCAATCTCCTCTATTTTCCTCCTGCAGCTACAGGAAGAAAAAAGGAGAACAGTGATTTCTCTACATGCTGCCCCCGCCACTCCTCCTATCCAGGTATACAGGGGAGCCGCACAGGCCCCCTGGAGCATAGGGCCCAGTTGCAATTGCTACCCATGCAACCCCTGAAGCTACGCCCCTGCTTTGAGGGACTGGTCGAACAACGTAGAGGAAGCCTGCTGGGGAAAGAAATAAGGGAAGTATTACAGCCTATTCCTCTACTCCTTAAAGCGGAGTTCCACCCAAAAGTGGAAGCTCTGCTTATCCCCCTCCTTTGACCCCCCCCTGGTGCCACATTTGGCACCTTTCAAGGGGGGGGGGGGGGGGTACCTGTTTTCGACAGGTACTTGTCCCCACTTCCGGAAGACCTTGCCGCAGGAAGTTTGGCTCCCCTCCTTCTCCCCCCGCCGCCGGGCCATTTAGAAAGGGCAGCGTGCTTTGCGCATGTGCAGTGGGGAACCGACTGTGAAGCCGACCGCCCGCTGCATATATACTGCGGCAGGCTGGCTCGACTGTGCAAATCCCTGTACCTGTACGGAAATCCATGGAAGTGCTCCTGGGGGCAAGGGCACGCCACTGTTAGAGAAATTAAGAATGTTTTTATAATCATTTATGTATAAGACTGAAAGGGTCACACCCTGTGACTCCATTTTATTCTGCTTAACCATTTGACTGGTAACCTAACTGGTTTTAACTGCTTCATAACATATATGGTAATAATGTCAAGTCACATTGTTCAGCATAAAGCCTGGAAGACTAAACCCACTTCCCCTTTGAGGAAATAATACAAGAAGTAGCATACCAATCATTGTCCAGGGGAAGGGTTAAGTCAGGATGTTTTAAGTGTATATAATATATAGACAATCTTAACCACTTTAAGACCGGAGGATTTTCCTGCCTAATGACCAGGCCCTATTTTGCGATTCGCCACTGCGTTACTTTAACGGCGGTCATGCGACGCTGTACCCAAACAAAATTGATGTCCTTTTTTCCCCCACAAATACAGCTTCCTTTTGGTGGTATTTGATTACCTGTGCGATTTTTAGTTTTTACGCTATAAACAAAAAAGAAACGACAATTTTGAAAAAAAAAAAAAAACAATATTTTTCACATTCTGCTACATAACATTACCATAATAAAAAATGTAAAAATCAAATTTTCCTGACAGACTCCATGGCAGCATACGTATCGGGTTTGGCCCCGCCTCCAAACCTACCCATAGGACCTCACTCCCATAAATCTTTGCTCCTGTTCAGCACACGTGTTCTTTTTTTGTCCTCCAAAGGATTACCTGATATCCTACCTGAAGATGGATTCCGGGTGATGGATGGCTCTACCAGTCGGGTATGGAGCTCTCCAATAAGCCCCAGCTGCTGCGGGGTATGGAGTAGGGGCGAAGATGTATGCAGCCTTGGCCAAAAAGCCCAGCTGCTGCGGGTGGCCGGTACCCTAAGAATGAGATAAGTCCGGTGTGTGCATCCATCCCTGGTGATCTGCGGTCCGTGAGTACAAAGTCCTCCATGGCAGCTATTTTGTTTATATTATTGCTTGCTCGTGCCTTTATGTCTTACCTGGTTTTTCTCCTGCCTTCCCTGGTGGCTAGTGGTCCGGGGCCGGTCAGCGATTCACTTCCTGACCGGCCTCCGGTGCGCGCTACTGCGCATGTGCGGCGCCTCGGGAACGAGGCTTGGTTCTCGCGCATGCGCAGTGTAAGCACAGCGCATGCGCAGTAAGCTGGCGTCGGTGGCGATCGCTGATGACGTCACCAGGCGCCATATTTAAACCCCAGAGCTGTCAGCAGTGTTGTGTTTGTACACACTGCTTATACTGGGTGTTACACATACGAAAATCGTTCGTTTTTGTGGTCATTTTGCTGTGCGCTGCCGCTCTGCCTGCTAACCTTGGTTCCTGGTGAGTACTGGCCCCAGTTTGGGAGCAACCCCCCCCCCCCCGCTTTGCTGGTTTTTCTGACATGCTGTCCGGCTCATTCTTGTAGGTCAGCATCAGAATGGAAGCTACTTTGCCCTCCGGTGGTCAGCCCGCCCCTAACAGGTATTTGGGGCTTCTTGGTGGGGTTGTGGGTTATAGGGGGTGGGGGTAGGAACTCAAGTGTTCCTAGCTTCCTGTCTGTGTTTTCTGTTTTTTCTCTTGTTCACAGCCCTCCTCGTTCAGAGACTAGGCACTCTTCTCAAAGAAGTGAAAGGCGCTCAAGCTCTCGCCACCGGCACTCTACTGGAAAGTCCCGTTCGGGCTCACATCATCGTAAAGCGTCCACTTCAGCCAGCCACACACAGAGACCTGACAAAGCAGGTTGCAGGGGCCGTGGCGCTAGTGTCCCGGAGAGGAAGCTTTTCTGTGACAGATGTTTCTCCCAGGCTGCGGGAGAAAGGGATACTTCCGATCAACGCATTGAGGCTTTGGTCAAGAGAGTGGTAAAGGACTCTTTGGCAGAGTTGGGTGTCAGTCGTTCTCAAGACACTGCAACGGCTTCCCCAAGCCCTTCCCCTGTAGCACTACAGGTACAGGAAGATTTCGAGTCGGCCCACACAAGCCATCAGTCGATGCTCTTGTCGGGTAGCGACTCTGAAGATGAAGATCCCTGCTTGGGTTTTGAATATACCTTGGTGCCTTCCCTGGTTAAAGCGGTCAGAGAGACCTTAAATTGGGAAGAGTCAGCTGTTCCCCCTCCCAAGCAGAAGAAGTACTTTAAACAGTTCAATAAGGAGCGTGTTAATTTTCCCTTCCTGGGAGAGTTGGGTGAAATCATCTTGGAGGAGTGGAAAAAGGTGGAACGAAAGAATTCCTTAGTATCCAAGATGGCTAAACTTTACCCCTTCAAAGAGGATGATGTGAAACATCTTGAGTCTCCTCCCCTAGTTGACGCAGCAGTCATGAGACTGGTCAAGCACGTGACCCTTCCCTTAGAGGATACGGTCTCATTTAAAGACCCGTTGGACCGAAGGATGGACTCTGATTTGAAGAGAATCTACCTTACAGCAGGTATGGCCTGTAAACCAGTCCTGGCTTTGGCTGCTCTATCCAAAGCCATGGAGTCTTGGGCTGATGTGGTAGACGAATCGGTCAGATCGGTTTCGGAGGAGGTGGCCAGAAGCGCTCCAATCCAGGAGCTTAGGCTGGGCGCGTCGTTCCTCAGGGAGGCTTCCATAGACTTGATCCGTCTATTGGCAAGAGTTATGCTGTCCTCGGTCACAGCTAAGAGAGCTCTTTGGCTCCGCCCTTGGGTTGCGGATCCGGCATCAAAGCAAGTTTGGTGCCGTATTCCCTTTGAGGGGTCCTCCCTTTTCGGGAATAAACTTGACGAGGCCATAACCCGGGCTACAGGCGGTAAGTCTGGGTTTCTTCCCCAGGATCGGCGCCAGTTCAACGTCAAGAAAGGACAGCCTACCAGAAAATTTGTGCCTGACCGGGCCAGGGAAGCTCGTTCTTATAGACCTGGTCGGGAGTTCAACCGGAACTGGAGATCCAGACAGTCTTCCAGGAAGTCGACAAAGAACGTCTCCTCGGGGGACCGTGAGCCCACTAAGTCCTTTTGAAGGTGGGCCCGCTCAGACATGTCGGGTGGGTGCGCGTCTACGCTCCTTCCGACATGTCTGGGCGGCTTCGATTCAGGACCCCTGGGCCGTCAGGACGGTGTCTTCAGGCCACAAGTGGGTCTTCAAGGAGAGGCCAGGCTCAAGGTTCCTGCCTACTGCCATACCATGCCTAGAAGAAAGGCGTCAGATTTTGTTTTCTTACGTCGAAGCTCTCATTGCTCAAGGGGCTGTCATCTCCGTTCCAGAGTCCGAGCGAGGCCAAGGAATATATTCTCCGCTCTTTCTGGTCCAAAAGAAGAACGGATCATGGAGACCAGTAATAGATTTGACCTTCTTGAACAAATTCATAAAAAAAGAAAGGTTCAAAATGGAGACCCTGTTGTCCATACAGCAGTCAGTCCAGCCGGCAGATTGGATGGTGTCCATCGACTTGAAAGACGCCTACTTTCATGTCCCTGTGGACGAAGATTTTCAAAGGTTTCTCCGGTTCGAAGTGGGAGGATTACATCTTCAGTTTATCTGTCTCCCATTCAGGCTCTCAACATCTCCACGGACCTTTTCAAAAATCTTATTGGCCGTGGTAGCCCTACTGAGATTGAAAGGTATCCGTCTTCACCACTATTTGGACGATCTACTCCTGTTGTCCCAAGACAGAGACCAACTATTAGTTCATCTGGAGCAGGTCGTGTCCACTCTCCAGAAGTTTGGTTGGTTACTCAACAAGGAGAAGAGTCACCTGATTCCAACTCAGTCCCTGATCTACTTGGGCGCTCTGTTCGACACAGAGAAGGCGACTATCTCTCTTCCAGAGGAAAAGATAGGGACTCTTCGAGACAGGATTCGCTTTGCCCTCTCATCCTCTCATCTTCAGGCACGTCAATGCCTGAAGGTGATCGGGACTATGGTCGCAGTAGTCCCCATGGTGAAGTGGGCCCTGTGGAGGATGAGACCCTTTCAGAAGGGATTCCTTCAGCAATGGGATACGTGGCATCTGGATCAACGCATCTTCTTAACCCCTTCAATGAGAGCGAGTCTCCCCTGGTGGTTATGCAGAGACCACCTGCTGAACTGCCACTCTCTGAGGCCAGCTCCGTGGGTAGTGGTTACCTCGGACGCCAGCAACATAGGCTGGGGTGCCCACTGTCTGTCGGAGGTGGCACAGGGCAGGTGGGAGTTTTCCACTCGAGGAATAGTATCCAACATACTAGAACTCCGAGCAGCATTCCAAGCTCTTCGAGCATTTGCTCACCTGACAAAAGACCAACCTGTCATGCTGCGCCTGGACAACACCTCAGCAGTGGCATACATCAGGAAACAAGGGGGAACACGCAGCTGGTCCCTATTGAGGGAAGTGGAGCCGATTATGTCCTGGGCACAGAAAAATCTCTCGAATCTTTCAGCGGTTTATGTTCCAGGAGTCCAGAATGTCAAAGCAGACTTCTTGTCCAGAGTGGATCTGGACAACAACGAGTGGTCCCTTCACAAGGAAACGTTCAACTGGATCCTAACATTGGGGCTTTCTCCAGAGGTAGACCTCTTCGCCTCCCCCTGCAATCACAAACTGCCGAAGTACTACTCAAGATTCAGAGATCCACAAGCATCAGGGATAGATGCACTCTCGGATCAGTGGAGATTCCACAGGGCATACGCCTTCCCACCAATTCCGATTGTGTTGCAGTTCCTTCGGAGACTCAGGTCGGAGCCAGTGGAGGTAGTGGCGGTGATTCCCTTCTGGCCGAACAGGCCATGGTTTCCCCTTCTGACGCTACTCAGTGTCCGAGACCCAATCCCGCTACCCTTCAGACCGGATCTGTTGTCCCAGGGGTCTGTACTCCATCCGTGCCCAGACCATTTACATCTCAGGGTCTGGATGTTGAGAGGAGGAGGTTACAGGCTTTAAGCTGTCCAGAAACGGCAATCTCGACATTACTTAGTGCTAGAAGAAGCTCAACGAACAGGGTGTATCAGAGAATCTGGGAAAAATTTTCTGCACAACTGAATACAAGGCCTGATCCTCAATCTTCAATTAAGATCCAGGATGTATTGAGCTTTCTCCAATCAGGACTGGATTTGCCTCTATCAGTGAGTTCGCTCAGAGTCCAGGTCTCGGCTATTTCCGCTTTTACAGGGATCTCCTGGGCCACTCATGCCCTAATTCGTCAGTTCTTCCAAGGGGCAGTGAGAATCAGACCTCAGAGAAAACCCAGGTTTCCCAAGTGGGATCTGCCACTAGTTCTGGATTTCCTGGCGAGTCAGATTCAAGACATGTCTGATTCTTTGACCATAAGAGAGCTTACACTGATAACAGTGTTTCTGGTAGCTATAACCTCAGCAAAAAGAGTGTCGGAAATTGGGTCCTTTGGGACACAAGAGCCTTTCTTAACCTTTTTTCCTGACAGAGTGGTGCTCATCCCCATGCTGGATGCGAGACCAAAAAGGACCTCTGTCTTCCATGAAAACATAGAAACAGTATTACCAACCTTTAGACAGGAAGAGGAAGAATCTTCGGTTCATCCGCTGGATGTTGGAGAGTGTATTAAGAAATATTTAGATGCCACTTCCTCTTTCAGAAAATCAGAACATCTTTTTGTTACCTTCTATGGAAAAAACAAAGGTTCAAGAGCCTCGACGAGATCCATTTCCTCTTGGATCATCCAGACCATCCAGTGGGCTTATAGGGCTAAGGGCTTGACCCCTCCAGCAGTAGTTACAGCTCATTCGACGCGGAGCATCTCTACCTCCTGGGCAGTATCCAGACATGTGGCTCCTGAAGTCATTTGCAGAGCAGCGTCGTGGTCCTCTATTAACACTTTCTTATCCCATTACTGTGTTGAGCCAGCGGCTCTTTCTTCTGTGAATTTCGGTTTGCAAGTCCTGTCTGTTTGACAAAATGCATTAAACTTTTCTGTTCAGCACCTGCCCACCCTGTGTGTACGGCGAGTTATTTCCCGATACGTATGCTGCCATGGAGTCTGTCAGGAAAACGGAAAATTTATATCAAATACTTACCGTAATTTTCCTTTCCTGATGGACTCCATGGCAGCAGGAGTTCCCTCCCGGATTTCTGTGGAGGATAGTTACAGAACACGTGTGCTGAACAGGAGCAAAGATTTATGGGAGTGAGGTCCTATGGGTAGGTTTGGAGGCGGGGCCAAACCCGATACGTATGCTGCCATGGAGTCCATCAGGAAAGGAAAATTACGGTAAGTATTTGATATAAATTTTCCGTTTTTTTAACATTTTAGGCCAATTTGTTTCCTGCTACATATTTTTGGTTAAAAAAAAATCACAATAAGCGTATTTTGATTGGTTTGCACAAAAGTTTACTAACTACGGGAAAGATTTATGTCATTTTTATTTATTTATTTATTTTTTTTACTAGTAATGGCGGGGATCTGCGATTTTTTGCGGGATTGCGACATTGCGGCGTACAGATCAAACCCCTAACTGACATTTTTGACACTTTTGGGGGTACCAGTGACATCACTACAGTAATCAGTGCTAAAAATATGCATTGTTACTGTAATAATGCCATTGGCAGGGAAGGGGTTAATACTATTGGTGATCAAGGGGTTAAATGTAATCCTAGGGGAGTGATTCTAACTGGGGGGGGGGGGGGGGGTTGGCCTTTTGAAATGATCATAGAGACATGCGATCCTATATAGCAGGATCGCATAGTCTCTGTGATCATTGCAGGGAGAAGGATGGACGGCTGTGTTTAAATCAGCTGTCCGTCCTTCTCTGTCAGCAGGGAGAGATCGCCGGTGTCAGGCGGCAATCAAAGCCACCCGACACCCACACTGGCTTCCCCGCTAACCATCAGGGGCGGGAGCGAGGCGGCGGCGGCGGCGCACACTCGCCCCCTAATGGCCTCCCAGGCAGATGACGCCTATTAACATGATTTTACCTGGGAGAGCCACACTGCTTATCTGCCTGCCACAGGCAGTGCAGCGACGGCAAGTGGTTAAGAAGGCAGACAAGTCTCAGATAGGAGCCGACTAGGCTAGCTACTGTGTATGGAGCCCTATTCCACGGGTCACAGAAGGCTAGAACCAGTGGGTGAATATCTGACTATCTCCTGTACTTGTCTCCTCGTACGAGAATAAATCTTTCTCTCATATTGATTGCTGTAGGCCATCCGCGATCATTCCCCGCTGAGAGAACGGTCAGCTGTTGTAAACACAGCTGACTGTTCTTCTCCCTGGAATGACCAGAGAGCGCCTTTGATTCTTCTATATAGGATCACAGGTCTCCATTATCATTTCACAAGTCCCTCCCCATACAGTTAGAAAACACCCCCTAGGCTCACAATTAACCCTTTGATCACCCCTAGGTTAATCCCTTCCCTGCCAGTGTCATTATTACAGTAACAATGCATATTTTTAGCATTTTTAGCATTACTGTAGTAATGTCACTGGTCCCACCAAAAGTGTCAAAAATGTCAGTTAGGGGTCCGATCTGTCCGCCGCAATATCGCAGTGAAAAAAAAAAAAATCGCAGATCAGCGCCATTACTAGTAAGAAAAAAATAAAAATGACATAAATCTGACGTGATAACTTTTACGCAAATATGCCTATTGCATATTTTTAAAGAGGTTTGTCTGAAATCTTTGCAAATTTATTAAAATAAAAAGCAGAAAAATCATATGTACATAAGTTTTCACAGCCTTAGCCAGGACACTCAAAATGGAGCTCAGGTGCATGCCGTTTCCACTGATCATCCTTGAGATGTTTCTGCAATTTGATTGGAGTCCACCTGTGGTAAATTCAGTTGATTGGACATGATTTGGAAAAGCACACATCTGTCTATATAAGGTACCACAGTTAACAGTGCATGTCAGAGCACAAACCAAGCCATGAAGTCCAAGGAATTGTCTGTAGACCTCAGAGACAGGATTGTATCGAGGCACAGATCTGGGGGTACAGGGCGCAGTAAAATGTCTGCAGCATTGAAGGGCCCAATGAGCACAGTGGCCTCCATCACCCGTAAATTGAAGACGTTTGGAACCACCAGGACTCTTCCTAGAGCAGGCTGCCCAGCCAAATTGAGTGATCGGGGGAGAAGGGACTTAGTCAGGGGGTGACCAAGAACCTGATGGTCACTCTGACAGAGCTCCAGCATTTCTCTGTGGGGAGAGGAGAACCTTCCAGAAGAACAATCATCTCTGTAGCATTCCACCAATCTAGCCTGTATGGTAGCGTGGCCAGACGGAAACCACTCCTCAGTAAGAGGCACATGACAGTCCACCTGGAGTTTGCCAAAAGGCACCTGAAGGACTCTCAGACCATAAGAAACAAAATTCTCTGGTCGGATGAAACAAAGGCTGAACCCTTTGGCCTGAATGGCAAGCGTCATGTCTGGAGGAAATCAGGCACCGCTCATTACCTGACCAATACCATCCCTACAGTGAAGCATGGTGGTGGCAGCATTATGTTGTGGGGATGCTTTTCAGCAGCAGGAACTAGGAGACTCGTCAGGATGGAGGGAAAGATGAATGCAGCAATGTACAGAGACATCCTTGATGAAAACCTGCTCCAGAGCTCTCTGGACCTCAGAGTGGGGCGAAAGTTCATCTTCCAACAGGACAACGACCCTAATAACACAGCCAAGATAACAAAGGCCTGGCTACGGGACAACTCTGAAAGTCCTTTAGTGGTCCAGCCAGAGCCCACACTTGAACCCGATTGAAAATCTCTGGAGAGATCTGAAAATGGCTGTGCACCGATGCTCCCCATCCAACCTGATAGAGCTTGAGAGGGTCCTGCAAAGAATAGGAGAAACTGCCCAAAAATAGGTGTGCCAAGCTTGTAGCATCATACTCAAAAAGGCTTGAGGCTGTAATTGGTGCCAAAGGAGCTTCAACAAAGTATTGAGCAAAGGATGTGATACTTATGCATGTGATATTTTTTGTTTTTTATTTTTAATAAGTTTGCAAAGGTTTCAAAACAAACTTCTTTCATGTTGTCATTATGGGGGATTGTTTGTAGAATTTTGATAAAAGTAAAACATTTAGTGCCCGTTCACATACAAGCGACGCTACTTCGCACCGCGACCTCGGAGCGGCCGCCACGGACTTCATAACATTGAAGTCTATGTCGGTCGCCTCCTGGTCGCCCCAAAGAAGCTCCGGACCCTTTTTCTAAGTCGGAGCGACTTGTGTCGCTCCTATTAGAACGGGTCCGCAGCTTCCCTATGGGAGGCGACCTACGGCGACCTGTGAGGCGACTCAGTGTGAACTGGGACTAAGGCTACGTTCACACCGTGTAGCGTTTTCGAGTATTTTTACCGCGATTTACAGGCGTTTTTTGTGCAGGTGTTTTTAGATTGAATAGAGACCAATGGAAAACGCCTGTAATCTGCCCAAAAAGAAGCTCATGTACTTTTTTGAGCGTTGGGCGTTTTGCTCACAGCGTCAAAACGCTCAGATGTGAACAGGGGCCATTGAAATGGCCCCAGATTTGTCTTGTTGGGCGTTTTGAGAGTTGATCCTAGAGCAGAAAAACTCCCCAAATAACGCCCCAAAATGCCTACATGTGAACGGAGCCTTAGGGCTCTTTCACACGGTCCGCCTCCGTAGGCGGATTCATGCTGCTCAGTGGGGATCGATCCGCCGATCCCCGCTGAGCCGGCGGATGACAGCTCCGTCTCCGCTTGCAGTGCGGAGAGGGAGGTGTCACAGCTCCCGCTGCCCTCTATGGGGGATCGGATGAGAGCGGCTCTCTCATTCGATACGATCCCTGGACGGATGGAAAAATAGGGTTTCCATCCGTCCAGATTTCACGGACAGGATCGGATACGGATGGCAGCGGGTGTCAGCGGAGTTGTCTCCGCTGACATCCGCTGCCCCATAGAGCTGCATGGAGGATCCAATCAGATCCGCCTAAAAAACTGACAGGCGGATCTGATCGGATCGCCCGTGTGAAGGAGCCCTTAATCCATTTTAGAATAAGGCTGTAACATAACAAAATGTGGAAAAAGTGAAGCGATGTGAATACTATCCGGATGCGCTGTAAGCTGACACAGGCTGATGGACGGACAATACCTGTAAGGCCACAGGTACACTGGGTGTTTAGCTTCTGTGTGTCCAATCCTGGCATTTTAGCGTGCCCAGGAGGCACAGGTGCCGTGCCCAGACCTGTTGTCTGTCCAAGTCTCTGACAGGCTGATATATTGCTGTCACTGGACACTGTACTAATTGGTAGTCAGGTTTGCCCAGAGCGCAGGTATTTACCATTCCAGACATATGTCCCTTAACGCAGAAGGCCCTAAACGTGAGTACCACTTATTACAGCTTCCAGCTGTGTCCAGGCGCAGAGTATCTCGACCCGTCATAGACTTTCACAGTCTATGGCCATGGGACTGGACGCCGCACATGTGCACGTGAAAACATCAATACTGAATGTATGGTGAGCTAAAAACCAAGTGTCCATGAGGTCTAAGTGTTACTGAATTGCAGCAGAGAAAAATCAGATCCTCTGCCCTGCCAGACAGGGTCTTGCTGTGTGGCAGAGTGCCAGACAGGGCCATTGCTGTGTGGCAGAGTGCCAGACAGGGCTATTGCTGTGTGGCAGAGTGCCAGACAGGGCCATTGCTGTGTGGCAGAGAGCCAGACAGGGCCATTGCTGTGTGGCAGAGTGCCAGATAGGGCCATTGCTGTGTGGCAGAGTGCCAGACAGGGCCATTGTTGTATGGCAGAGTGCCAGACAGAGCCACTGCTGTGTGGCAGAGTGCCAGACAGGGCCATTGCTGTGTGGCAGAGTGCCAGACAGGGCCATTGCTGTGTGGCAGAGTGCCAGACAGGGCCATTGCTGTGTGGCAGAGTGCCAGACAGGGCCATTGCTGTGTGGCAGAGTGCCAGACAGGGCCATTGCTGTGTGGCAGAGTGCCAGACAGGGCCATTGCTGTGTGGCAGAGTGCCAGACAGAGCCACAGCTGTGTGGCAGAGTGCCAGACAGGGCCATTGCTGTGTGGCAGAGTGCCAGACAGGGCCATTGCTGTGTGGCAGAGTGCCAGACAGAGCCATGCTGTGTGGCAGAGTGCCAGATAGGGCCATTGCTGTGTGGCAGAGTGCCAGACAGGGCCATGCTGTGTGGCAGAGTGCCAGACAGGGCCAAGCTGTGTGGCAGAGTGCCAGACAGGGCCATGCTGTGTGGCAGAGTGCCAGATAGAGCCATGCTGTGTGGCAGAGTGCCAGACAGAGCCATGCTGTGTGGCAGAGTGCCAGACAGGGCCATGCTGTGTGGCAGAGTGCCAGACAGGGCCATTGCTGTGTGGCAGAGCAGTGTAAATCTCAGGAATGCATTCCACGCACACCCAAAAAACTTCACCTGGATACTTTGGAAATGTAGACTACACCCAGTCCCTCCTCCACACCCCCACCCCTAGTTCTCCTGCCACTTATACCAGCAATTGTTTTATTTATACAGGAGCAGATCTTTCTGCTCCTGTGTGCCCAGAACACAGTATACGAAGAATTACAATGTAGCAATGGTATTATTGCTTCATTGTAACTTGACTGGTCCATTCATAGAAGTTCAAAGGTGATCCTTGATCTGCGTATGCTGTCAGTTCAAAAGTAACACATAGCCAATCCTTATTGGTCCTAATTAACTCCTTCTTCCCCTTATCTCCTTAGCTATTATTTTGTTACTGATAGTGTGACCTACCAGGCATATGTAAGCGCATATGTAAGCAGCAAAAGCCAAGGGGTATGGAGTGTGAGCTGATGGGGTCAGAAATAAGAAGGCCATGTCCCACTGCAATACAGACCCACCCATTGCAGGGACCACTCTAGATGTGCTTTCTGCTGGGTATGGCTGTTGTGGATGATGCTGGTCCACATTTAGGCCTCATGTACAATGGGCATCAGCAACGCCACTTCCAAGTTAGCCTATGTGTCCATCCACTCATAAGCGTTTACAGGCATTTAGCAGGCAGAAATAAAAAAAAAAAAAAACATCTCTTGCCGTTCAGGAGAGGAGCGTTTTGGCAGACAAAATTCCCAACACACCTAAACGCTAGGCACCTTTAGCGCTTCAGAGTTCATTAATTTCAAAGGCGAGAATATATTAATATTCTGGCCAATTGAATGAATGCCCAAACACTATACACGTCTAAACACATTTGAAAACGCATGTTTTTTTACACTGCTTTTCTCCTGCCAGGAAAAAAGGCATTCAGAAGAAATGGGCAGTGTTCATGAGGCTACTGCGCATGCATAGTACTGACACAATACAACTACCCCAATTGTGCATTCACCGGGTATTGACGCCATTTTGGGTTATCCCGAAGACTTTACAGAACCACCATTTAGTAACAGTGCTGCTGATTTAATCTAACATGCAGCTATCTTTGCAGGGGTTGGCAACCAAAAGGTTTTCTACCGCAGACATCCCAACCTGCAAAAATGCATTTCAGGGAGGTGGAACTCTGCGCCCGCCCACCAATTTAACACAACTAGAGGATGATCAAATGAAATGGAATCAGTATACAGAGGTTTACTTCTTCTGAGAGATATTAAAGGAACGCTCTAACCACCATGACCACTTCAGTGATTTGAAATGGTCATGGTGGTAGGAGTAAAAAACACTGCACTTTCTGGGATACTTACAGTTATGCTTTACTGCAGGCTAATACTGCTGGTGGGTACTGTTGGCGGGTACTAATGGCGGGTACTGCAGGCAGGTACTAATGGTGGGTACTGCTGGTGGGTACTGATGGCTGGTACTGCTAGTGGGTACTGCTGGTGGTTACTGCTGGTGGGTACTGCTGGAAGGTACTGATGGTGGGTACTGATGGCTGGTACTGCTAGTGGGTACTGCTGGCGTGTACTGCTGGCGGGTACTGCTGGTGGGTACTGCTGGCTGGTACTAATAGTGGGGACTGCTGGTGGTTACTGCTGGTGGGTACTGCTGGCGGGTACTGCTGGCAGGTACTGATGGTGGGTACTGCTAGTGGTTACTGCTGGTGGGTACTGTTGGTGGTTACTGCTGGCTGGTACTGCTGGTGGGAACTGCTGGCCGGTACTGCTGGCTGGTACAGGCGGTCCATTTTCATTTGATCTCCCATAGAGGATAGCAGGGATCTGACAGCTCAGTCTCTGCAGCGAATCGATTCTCCGCTGAGCAAAACAGAGTCCGCCGGACGGAAAGCCCGTGTGAAAGGACCCTTAGGTGTGAACCCAGCCTCATTCTTGTGATTAGGTGCGTAAATTGGAGCAGGCTGGTAGGGGCCCTAATTCTATTACTTTGCCCAAGAGCCCATAATGCTATTAAGATTGCTCTGGTTGCAGGAGGTTACAGGAAATAAACAGCCTTGTCACTAAACACCAGGTCCAGGTCCCACCTACTACGCATGCGCAGTAGAACCCCAAAGACTATGGGTGTGGAGACAGAGCAGCCTATTTGGATTTACTTTCCCATAGGTGTCTCCATAGACTGAGCTAATGCCAATTTTTGATGCAGTAATCGTTTCTACACAAAGCAGCAATGTGCACTGAATGGGGTGCCTGTCCCTTATCCAATGAAATCCCAGAAAAGGAGAAATACAGGGAACTACAGACCTGTCCACATCTCGTGCCACAGGCATTCCTCTGTGTAATGAGTAACACAAAGTCAATCTGTAACTGGCCTATCAGTCATGTGATGTGTTTGTTTGTCCCTATACACTGTCACATAGGGCCCGATAACTGCACAACCTATAGCAGCACCATCCAATCAAAGCTTAGCCCTTAGCAGATAAGAGGACGCATCGGCTTTGTGGGTGGATAAAACGATTCCAAGTCATTAAAGTGTATTTCAAAGGCAAAAGGTTCTGGCGTGTGCCGTGTAGTAACCTATGGCAGACAGATTCAAAGATCAAGTTCCCCACACCACAACCACTGCCTCTTCTAACAAGTCTGGGGAACAATTTTCAACTTTTTTTTAATCGTGGCAATCTACAACTTTTATCAAACAAATTATAAAACTTTATAAAAAGTTAAAGTATTAACCCCTCACGCTTCAAGAGTAACTCCAATTTTGTTGAGAAAAAAAAACATTCCCCTCTGGTTGATCTCTGTACATTGCAGAGATTATAACAACCTTTGTTGCAGATTCCTACCTTTTGTTATTCTGAAGAAATCCCTGTTTGTTCCTCTGTGCTGAGTGGGTCTAATGGGAGTGGTTTAATAATTATCTATCAGCTGTGACAGCTGCAGGGCACTAATGAGTAAATCTGCAGGGCCTGCATCCCTTTAGACGTGTTCCTATTTGGAGTGTCTCACCAAAAATGACATTTTTGTTGCAGGGGATGCCAGAAATCTGACTTGTATCTTAGTGCAGACTTCTGGGAAAATCTGTGAGCCAATCACACAAGCAGGAAATGATGTTTCTGGGGGTGTGGTCAGTATACATTCTGTGTACAGAACACCTCCAGGTAGCCATATTGCATTGCATTTTCAGAAAATACAACAGCTGCAGATTGAAAAGGAAAGGTCATTTTTAATAACATTCAATCACAATATGATTTGTGTCGCAATTGTATACGCCAGGGATTCCCAAACGATGGTCCTCCAGTTGTCCAGGAACTACAATTCCCATCATGCCTAGTCATGTATGTGAATGTCAGAGTTTTACAATGCCTCATGGGATGTGTAGTTCTGCAACAGCTGCAGGGCCGTAGTTTGGGAATCCCTGGTACGCTATATTGTTTTTTCTTTATTTGCTAATTTTTTCCCCCCACGAAAGTGAGTTCCCCTTTAAAGCTTTATTTACATGCATGTAAACTATAACTAAGGGCAAATAATTTTTTTTTTAGGGTGGAGTGGAGAGGGATTAGAACAGGGTTCGAAAAACCCCAGGTCGCCATTGTGACCAGAAGTTTCGACCTGGCGTACCGTTCCGCTATGTATCCTGGGTTCTGCTTGGCCATCTGCGGGCTCGGGACTGGCATAGCGGATGCTGCTGGGTAGAGGGGGAGGGAGGAGAGCGCACACAGGTCGGCCCTCTTCCCCTTCTAGTTGTTGTTGATGTCACAAGTTACTTCCAGGTCCCCGTTGACAGTTTCCCCGGAAGGAATGTAATGCAGTGCATTCCTTTCAGTGAAGCAAACTGGAGACATGCAGGGTCCTTTTTGTCACCCATGTGATGGAAAAAAAAAGTTAAAGCATGACTCCACCCAAAAGGTGGTTTGCTTCCTCCCCCCATATTTGGCACCTTTCGGGGAGGGGGGGGGTGGCTATCTGTTTTTGACAGGTACCCATCCCCACTTCCGGGAGACCTCGTCACAGGAGTTCGGCCCCCTCCTCCTTCCCCCACCGCCGGACCATTCAGGAAACATAGTGCGCTTGGCGCATGCGCAGTAGGGAACCGGGTGTGAAGCTGCAAGGCTTCACTGACGGTTTCCCTTACAAGGAATAGCAGCTGCAAAACCCGAGGACAGATTGAAAAATCTGCTGGGGTGCCGACATTGCAGGAGCCCTGGACAGGTAAGTGTCCTAATATTAAAAGTCAGCAGCTAAGGTATTTTGTGGGGGGTTGGACTGACTTGGAATTTTTGGAGGGGAGGGGAGGGGGGGGGCTGGAGCTCGACTTTAATTAAAAAAAAATATTTAATTGTAGAAAAATTAAAGTTACACCCAAGCACATGAATTCCTCCCCCCCCCCCAAAAAAAAATTTAGACACCCACATATACGCATGTATAAACGTAAATGAATGCGGCGGGGCGCCTACGCCTTAAAACGTCAGTTGCAATACATGTTACATATCACCACGCACACCGGAATAAGAGCAATAATTCTACCACCAGACCTCCTTCGTAACGCTAAATTGATGACTTATAGGGTTTTCCTGGCAGTCTCCATGGCAGCCTACGTGTGGGTTAACCCCGCCTCCTCTCCAATGGTATAGGACCCCCCTCTATAAATTTCAGCTTGCAGGCACAGCCAGTGTTCCTTTTTTGTCCTCCTCCAAGGATCAACTATTTGGATTATTTCCTGTTGGAATTTGGTCGGCTTACCTCAGAATGAAAAGTCGGTGTCTATGTCCAGGGCCCAGCCACGGGCGGGTGAGTGACATTTCAAAATCCCCTTTGGCTGATAACTGTGCGGTGCTTCGGATGGCCGACGGATATCCTGACAGGGTCTGAAGATTTGTCTCCTCCATGGCAGTGTTTTTGTTATGTTTGTTTGTCTCCAAACTATCTTTCTTTGCTATCCCTGGTGGCCCAATGGCGGCTGGAACGCTCCGTGCGTTCCAGCCATCTCCTTCCTGCTTCCCCTCCGCTCAGTCCGGCGGACGCATGCGCTGTATGGTAATGGAGCTCCGCTCGCTGCCTGCGCATGCGCACTTCGCCGCGTTCGGAAGCGAGGCCTGGTCCGCGCATGCGCACTTGCGATCACGGCCGGCCATCGCTGACTTCATCCTGGCGCGAAAATTTAAACGCCTGTCAGCTCCAGAGCATTTGGGAATGCACTGTGGGCATAGCGACGTCTTCCCGGTACCTTGTCCGTTTGTTTACCAGGTATGTGGGGACCGGATGCTGCATACCTTTTTGTGGTATGCAGGGGGGGGGAGAGCGGTTGGATGCATATTAGGACAACACCTGAATGTTCCTTATTGCTTTGTAGTGATCCCTGTATGCTCTACTTCCTAGTGAGTTTGTGGTTTTGCCTGAAACATGGATCCTGCTTCACCGCCCTCTTGTGGCCAGCCCTCTCACAACAGGTGAGTGCTGGTACATTTAGAGGGATATGAAGGGAGGGATGCTGGCTCATGATTCATGGCTAAATCCTGTGTCTCCCTGGATTTCTCTTTCTCCCAGCTCCTCCAGGTCTGGTCAAGAAAGAGACCCTGTCAGGCCACGAAGAGAATCATCTTCAAGGTCAAGACGCCGTGAGTCTCCATCAGGGAGCAGACATGAGAGGAGACGCTCACATTCCTCCTCCAGATACCGCACACACCGCCACAGTAGCCATACGGCCCAGAGAGCCTGTTGGGGTTGTGGGGCGCATGTCCCGGAGGACAAGTCCCTTTGCGAGCCCTGTTTCGCTCGTGCAGCTGGTGAAAGAGAGTCTGAAGATCAGAGATTGGAATCCCTGGTGAAACGGATTGTCCAACAATCCATGAAAGAGTGGAATGCTAGTCCCACACCTGGATCTGCTACTCCCAGCTCTCCTGCTGATGCTCCTGAAGAGCAAGGTCCCTCTCAGCCAAGCTTCACTTCCGGGAAATCCTCAGAGAGCGATTCGGAAGAAGAGGAAGGTGCAGTTGGGGGTTTTGATTTTGCCCTTGTTGCACCTCTCATAAGAGCAGTCAAAGAGGCTCTGAAATGGGAAGATCCCAGTACCCCACAAGTAAAACAGAGAAGGTTTTTCAAACATTTGGGGAAAGAGCGGCTAAACTTTCCGCTCCTGTCAGAATTGAAGGATGTCATCCTAGAAGAGTGGAGTAAAGGGGACAGCAAGACCTCCTTATCCTCCAAACTGTCCAAGTTGTATCCTTTTAAATCGGAAGAAGTCAGTCACCTGGAATCAGCTCCTCTGGTTGATGCTGCAGTTTCCAGACTGGCTAAACACGTTACACTCCCGCTGGATAATGCGGTGTCCTTTAAAGACCCTCTGGATAGGAAGATGGACTTGGATTTAAAAAGAATTTATGTCACAGCCGGTGCGGCTTGTAAACCTGTGCTAGCACTAGCAGCCATGTCTAAGGCCATGGAAACCTGGGTTTCTGATGTTGAACTAAAATTAAGAAGTGTGTCTGAAGATGCAGTAGAGAACTCTCCTGTTCAGGAACTGAAGTTAGCTTCTGTGTTTCTTGGAGAAGCATCCGTTGATGTGTTACGTCTCTTATCCAGATCCATGTTGGCTTCTGTCACAGCCAAACGGGCCCTGTGGTTGCGTCCCTGGCTGGCAGACCCAGCCTCTAAACAGGCTTGGTGCAAAATCCCTTTTGAAGGTTCCTCTTTATTTGGAAACAAATTGGATAATGCAATTACTAAAGTGACGGGTGGAAAGTCAGGTCTCCTTCCCCAAGATAGGCGCCTCTTTGGCCCTAAGAAGCAGCAACCAAGAAAGCAGTTTGCAGAGCGATCAAAGGATGCCCGCTCATATAGGCCTGGGCGAGATTACAGGAGAAATTGGAAGAGCAGCCAAGCATCCTCTCGTAAGCCGGTCAGAGGCTCAGCACCTTCCGGTCAAGAAACCTCGAAGTCCTTTTGAGATTGGGCCCGTTCAGACATGCCAGGTGGGGGCACGCCTGCTCCACTTTCAGCGTGTCTGGGCGGCCTCAATCTCAGACTTCTGGACCATCAGGACAGTGTCCACAGGACACACATGGACTTTCTCAACAGATCCCGTGTCCAGATTTATTCCCACTCGCTTGCCTTCTCAGGACGAGAAAAGAAACGTTTTGCTCGACTATGTAAGCACTTTGGTAGCTCAGGGCGCAATAATTCCGGTGCCCGTGCAGGAAAGATTCCAAGGCGTGTACTCGCCCCTCTTTCTAGTACAGAAGAAGAATGGATCCTGGCGCCCTGTGATAGATCTCACCTATCTCAACAGGTTCATCAAGAACGAAAAGTTCAAAATGGAAACCTTATCTACTATCCAGAAAGCAGTACTTCCAGGAGACTGGCTAGTGTCAATAGATCTCAAAGACGCGTATTTCCATGTGCCTATAGCAGTAAACTTCCACAAGTACCTTCGTTTCGCGGTAGAACATCAACACTTCCAGTTCATCTGCCTTCCTTTTGGCCTGTCCACATCCCCAAGGGTGTTTTCCAAGGTCCTTCTAGCTGTGGTGGCTCTAATCAGAACAAAGGGTGTACGTCTACATCACTACTTGGACGATCTTCTACTGTTGTCACAAGACCGGGATCAACTTTTGTTCCACAGGGACCTGGTCACTACAACTCTCATGGAGTTCGGGTGGTTGTTGAATCTTCAAAAAAGTCATCTGGAGCCCTCTCAACATCTGGTCTATCTAGGGGCTCAATTCAACACCGTTCAGAATACACTTTCTCTGCCTCTAGAGAAAATCCCGGTGGTTCGGGAGAGGATCCTTCCAGCCCTCTCATCCTCTTTTCTGACGGCATCCCAGTGTCTCAAGATCATCGGCACAATGGTCTCGACGGCCCCTATGGTCAAGTGGGCACTGTGGCGAATGCGGCCCTTTCAGAGGGGCTTCCTTCGGCAGTGGAATCCAGAAGATCACGATCAGCATATCTTTATTTCCCACAGCATGAGGAGCAGCTTATTTTGGTGGCTCCAACGCAAGAACCTGCTCAATTGCCATTCTCTAGTCCCCATCACATGGGTCATCATTACAACCGACGCCAGCAACTCTGGCTGGGGAGCCCATTGCATGACAGAGGTGGCTCAAGGGAAATGGCCCCCGCAAGCCCACTCCCCGGTTTCCAACGTCCTGGAGCTTCGTGCGGCTTTTCTAGCTCTTCAAGCTTTCCATCATCTAATAGAAGGCAAATCCGTACTTCTTCGAATGGACAACACCACGGCAGTGGCTTATGTGAAAAGACAAGGCGGTACCAGGAGTCTCTCCCTTCTTCAAGAAGTAGACCCAATCATGACATGGGCCCAAGCCCATCTGTCCAACATCTCGGCGGCCTACATTCCGGGGCCACAGAATGTTCAGGCAGATTTCCTTTCCAGAGTTCAGTTGAATCACAACGAGTGGTCTCTCCACATAGACTCATTCAAGTGGATTCTGTCCCTAGGGGTCTCACCAGAAGTAGACCTGTTTGCATCTCCATGCAACCACAAGCTAGTCCGGTACTTCACACGCAGCAAGTGTCACCAAGCATGCGGAACGGATGCTCTGACCGACAGATGGGAATTCAGCAGGGCATATGCTTTTCCCCCATTTCCCATCATCCTCAGATTTCTTCAGAGACTCCAAGCGGAAGATGTGGAGATCGTCATGGTAGCCCCTCACTGGCCGAACAGGCCCTGGTTCCCACTTCTCCTGCAACTCAGCTATCGGAGCCCGATTCCCCTGCCCATCAAACCAGACCTTCTCTCGCAGGGAACAACATTACACCCCTGCCCCGCCTTGCTCAGGTTAACGGTCTGGTTCTTGAGAGGGAGAGGTTGGAGTCACTCGGATGCCCTCCTGGGGCAATCCCTACTTTAATGAACTCTAGGAGACCTAGCTCGAACAGAGTTTACTGTAGAGTCTGGTCTAGATTCTTGGAATTCACGTACCCGGAGGGAAATCATTCCCTGAATTTCGGAGTTCAAGAAGTCCTGAAGTTCCTTCAAGCAGGTCTGGATAAGTCCCTATCAGTTGGGACTCTCAGGGTGCAAATATCAGCCTTATCGGTGTTCTCAGGGTTCTCCTGGGCCAAGCATATACTCATACAACAATTCTTCAAAGGTGCGGTCAGACTCAGACCTCAGAGGAAGCCAAGGTTCCCAAAATGGGACCTTCCCCTTGTCCTTAACGTCCTTTCAAGATCTAGTTTGTCGGACTCCATTAAAGATCTTACCATTAAAACAGCCTTTTTAGTAGCAATCACTTCAGCTAAAAGAGTTTCTGAGATTAGTTCTCTTGGTTATAAAGAACCTTTTCTCACGTTTTTCCCGGACCGAGTAGTCCTAATTCCGATGCTCAATTCCAATCCGAAGGTATCATCGGTTTTTCATGAGAACCAGGAGATTGTACTTCCTACCTTTTCGTTCTTCAGAGGATAATGAACCTCATCCCTTGGATGTAGGGAAAACTCTTATGGAATATCTCCAGTCAACGTCTTCTTTCAGACAATCGGATAATCTCTTCGTCCTTTTCTCAGGCAAGAATAGAGGGAAACGGGCCTCGTCAAGGTCCATTGCGGCCTGGATTGTGTCTGCCATTCAGCGAGCTTACTGTGTAGAGGGTTTGGCTCCTCCGGAGGCGGTGACAGCCCACTCGACGAGAAGCATCTCAACGTCCTGGGCGGCTTCACATCATGTTGCACCAGAAGTAGTCTGCAGAGCAGCTTCATGGTCTTCTGTAAATACGTTTATGACACATTATTGTGTGGAGCCAGCCTCCTTATCTTCAGTTAATTTTGGCTTGACTGTTTTGTCTGCTAATAATTTGAAGTAAAATTTGATTTGAAACATTCCCACCCGTGTGGTTTGGGCTAGTTATTTCCCACACGTAGGCTGCCATGGAGACTGCCAGGAAAACGGAAAATTCCTATCATACTTACCGTAATTTTCCTTTCCTGGTGGTCTCCATGGCAGCCGGAGTTCCCACCCTCTGGTCTTGGATTCGGCTAAGATATGGAACACTGGCTGTGCCTGCAAGCTGAAATTTATAGAGGGGGGTCCTATACCATTGGAGAGGAGGCGGGGTTAACCCACACGTAGGCTGCCATGGAGACCACCAGGAAAGGAAAATTACGGGAAGTATGATAGGAATTTTCCGTTTTTTGTTTTAAAGCGTCGCCTATGGAAAATATAGGATACTGACATGTTTAAGGTTCGACGTGTTGGGTATCTATTTACTCAGTGCAACATCTGCGTTTATATTTTACAAAAAAATTGGGTAATTAATTGCGTTTTTGTGACAGGTGATCCGTTTTAACCTGATTTCCCCATAGTAGAGATCAGGACTCTGTCCGTCTCCCATCTGATCTCCCCATAGAGGAGAGTGGGACTCTGACAGGTCCCTCTCTGCACAGTGAGCGGAGATGGACCTGTCATCCGCCAGCTCAGCGGGGATCAGCGGAGCAATCCCCGCTGAGCACACGCACACGCTGATTGGCCAGAGGGGGAGCCAATCAGCGGGTCAAGGCAGTCGTGATGTCCGCCGGCCACCCGCAATCGCTCCCCATGGAGACAAAACGGCAGTCTGCCAATGTAAACAAGGCAGACCGCAGTTCTGTCAGAGATGAACACAGGGATCCTGTGTTCCTCCTATTTAGGAACACAGGTCTCTGTGTTCATCCAGTGAGTCGATTCCCCGTACAGTTGGAAAGCACTCCCTATGAGCACACTTAACCCATTGATCGCCCCTGGTGTTAACCCCTTCCTTGCCAGTGTCATTAGTACAATAACAGTGCATATTTTTAGCACTGATTACTGTAGTAATGTCACTGGTCCCCTCAAAAGTGTAAAAAATGTCAGTTAGGTGTCCGATCTGTCCACTGCAATGTCGCAGTCCCGCTAAAAATCGCAGATCGCCGCCATTACTAGTAAAAAAATAAATAAAAATGACATAAATCTTTCCCCTAGTTTGTAGACGCGATAACTTTTGCGCTAACCAATCAATATACACTTATTGGGTTTTTCTTTTACCAAAAATATGTGGCAGAATACATATTGGCATAAATTGATGAAAAAATGTTTTTTTTAACTTTTTTTACTGGGCATGTTTTATACAGAAAGTAAAAAAGGTTTTTTTTTTTTTCAGAATTGTCGCTCTCTTTTTGTTTATAGCGCAGAAAATAAAAAAGAAAGCTCTATTTGTGGGGAAAAAAGGACATTTTTATTTAGGTACAGCATCACATGACCATGCAATTATCAGTTAAAGTAACTCGGTGCCATGTCGCAAAAGATGGCCTGGTCATTAGGGGGTAAAACCTGCCGGTCCTTAAGTGATTAACCCTATTTGTGCTGTTTATCGATATCACTAAAAATGAAATTGAAAGAAAATCACAAAGTTGTCACCAGATCAGGAATAGAGGTGAAAATGTCCAATGGGGACACTAGTTTTGGTGATATCCTGGGATTCCCTCACTTTGGAGGAATTTCCTTTGAATTCCTGCTTTGGCTATAGGACAGGAAGTGAAGGGAGATCTCCCCAATGGAACACAGATGGCGGGTTTAACCCTCCCTTACGCTATCCAAAATGAAAAATAAATGGCTTTAATTCAACCTTAATATCCAGTGGCGGCTGGTGCTCCATCAGTTGGGGGGTGGCGTTAGATGGAACCCCCCCCCCCCAATCACTCCAGCCCACATTACCATATCCCCCCGTGCCAGTTTACTTACCTTGCTTTGCGGTACTGACAGGCGGCGGCTTCCCCCTCAGTCCATGCTCTCAATCGGTGGCTGTCTCCTCCCTCCTTCTTGGCCAATAGAATGCCTTCTCCTTTCGGTCAATCAGAAAACAGGACTCAGGACCCTCTTTCTGATTGGCTGGGAGGAGAATCAGTGTGATAATAGCGAATATTAATTTGCAATTATATATAATATGACAGCTTAAATGCCCAACGAAAACCAAATAAAGGTATAAGCTATCCCAAGCGCTTCAAATGAGGACCACTCACCAATAAATAAATTGGCTATGCAGCTACTTAACTAAAACATATGGAGAAAGATATATAATAGATAGATACTCAGCAATATCCCTATATATATATAGTAGCGCAAACTTGTCAAGAAGCAAGTGCCAAAAAAATGCCAACGCTCCCGGGGAAGAAGTGGAAATCACGAAACGCGTCGGGGCGTGACCAGGCGATGTAACCAGGCTGTGTAAGAGGAGTTCGGATTACCCAGAAGGCGCGGCGTCCACGGCGTGGAGCCTGGACATCATCTCCCGAAGGGCATCCCTCCCCTATTCGTGACTGTTTTTTTGCGTTGGATGACATACAAGACATGTGAGTGTGTTACCTTATGTTTTATTTTATTTAATAAAACCCTTTCAAACAGTATCACGCTATTGGGATTATGTTCTCTCCTCCCCATATGCTGCTGAGCTTTTTTTGACTGCGCTGGTGCGATTCCTGTTGTGGATACTCTGGACCAGTGACCATCATTATAAGCCTGAATGCTCAAACACGAAAGTGGGTTGGGCCACAGCATCTGGTGAGTGGGCAATTCTCCTCCCCCCTTGGAGCACGGTGGTGGTGGTGATCCTTTTGAGAAACACGTCTTCGTACATTATCATCCCAGGAGATAGAGTGAAGGATTATGGACTGTTTGAGTCATTTCTGAACTTTTTCCTGCTGCCTATGTGACATCTATTGCATTTCGGACTTTTGTGCAGTGGGCACAGTATTTTTTTGGCACTTGCTTCTTGACAAGTTTGCGCTACTATATATATATATAGGGATATTGCTGAGTATCTATCTATTATATATCTTTCTCCATTAATTTGCAATTGTCACACAGCTGGGTGGGCTCAGGTTGCAGTGCTCTGCGCCCCGAGCCCACCCTTTTTTGAAGCCTATTAGAGCCTTTGGCTCTAATCACATGCTTCCAAAAAAAAAAAAAAGATCCCCCATTGGAATCCATGCATCCAGCAGCCTGCATGTAGATTAGGGGGCCGGACACATAGATAGGGGGGTCGGCGCCCCTGCTCCCCTAATGGACAGGCCGCCACTGTTAATATCTTTAATAATACCATTATTATTCATCTAAAACCACAATGTTCCAGTGCTGCAGTATGTGGTAATCATATACTGTAATTACTGTGAGATACTTACATCATCATATACTGTTTGTTGAAATAAATAAATCAATATATAAAGCCAAAGTTATAATAAATAAGATTCCTGTGTTTTTTTCTACACCGACTCCAAATTTTGCTGCATGAGATATCTTCTGTGATTTCACCACGTAATGTTCACTTTTATTTGCTCACCTTATAGTCTGACCTATGGATAATAGTTCTACATGCACCTGCACCTTTCAGGGGGCAGTAAACTCTGATATAATATAAATCTCAATCGATCCCAAAATATCAATTCATATATAAAGATACAGGTGCATCTCAAAAAATTAGAATATCATCAAAAAGTTCATTTATTTCAGTAATTCAATTAAAAAAGTGAAACATATATTTTATATGGATGCGTTACACACTGAGTTATATAGTTCAAGCATTTCCCTTTTAATTTTGATGATTATGGCTTACAGCTAGTGAAAACCCAAAATTCAGTATCTCAGAAAATTACAATATTACAATAAAAAAAAGGATTTTTAATACAGAAATGTTGGCTTAGTGAAAAGTCTGTCCATGTACAGTATAGTATGCACTCAATACTTGGTCGGGCCTCCTTTTTCACGAATTACTGCATCAATGCGGCGTGGCATGGAGGCGATCAGCCTGTGGCACTGCTGAGGTGTTATGGAAGCCCAGGTTGATTTGCTAGCGGCCTTTAGCTCGTCTGAATTTTTGGGTCTGGTGTCTCTCATCTTCCTTTTGACAATACCCCACAGATTCTCTATGGGGTTTAGGTCAGGTGAGTTTACTGGCCAATCAAGCACAGTGATACCATGATCATTAAACCAGGTATTGGTAGTTTTGGCAGGTACCAAGTCCTGCTGGGAAATGAAATCTCCATAAAGCTGGTCAGCAGAGGGAAGCATGAAGTGCTCAAGAATTTCCTGGTAGAGGGCTGTGCTGACTTTGGACTTGATAAAACACAGTGGACCAACATCAGCAAACGACACGGCTCCCCAAATCATTACGGACTATGGAAACTTCACACTGGACCTCATGCAACTTGGATTCTGTACCTCTCCACTCTTCCTCCAGACTTTGGGACCTTGATTTCCAAATGAAAAGCAAAATTGACTTTCATCCGAAAAGAGGACTTTGGACCACTGAGCAACAGTCCAGTCCTTTTTCTCCTTAGTCCAGGTAAGACGCTTCTGACGTGGTCTCTGGTTCAGGAGTGGCTTGACACAAGGAATGCAACAGTTGTAGCCCATGTCCTGGATACGCTTGTGTGTGTGGTGGCTCTTTCAGCACTGACACCAGCCGTAGTCCACTCCTTGCGAATATCCTCCAAATTCTTGAATGGCTTCTGCTTCACAAACCTCTCAAGGCTGCGGTTATTATCCCTGTTGCTTGTGCAAATTTTTCTACCACACTTTTTCCTTCCACCTAACCTTCCATTAATATGCTTGGATACAGCACTCTGTGAACAGCCAGCTTCTTTAGCGAAGACCTTTTGTGACTTAACCTCCTTGTGGAGGGTGTCAATGACTGTCTTCTGGACAACTATCAAGTCAGCAGTCTTCCCCATGATTGTGTAACCTACTGAACCAGACTAAGAGACCACTTAAAGGCTCGGTAAACCTTTACAGGTGTTTTGAGTTAATTAGCTGATTAGCGTGTGACATCATGAGTTTACAATATTAAACTTTTTCACAATATTCTAATTTTCTAAGATACTCAATTTTGGGTTTTCACTAGCTGTAAGCCATAATCATCAAAATTAATCACTTTAATAACAACTGATGCAGCTAAGCAGCCGCTCGGCTGTTATTACAATCAGAGGGAGGGAACGCCTCCCTCCAGCCACCTTCCACCGCTCACAGCTTTACACAGCTTGTATAACAGTGTAAATTTGCTGTCCACTCAAAATAACTCAACACACAGCCAGTAATGTCTAAACCGCTGGCAACAAAAGTGAGTACACCCCTAAGTGGAAACGTCCAAATTTTGCCCAATTAGCCATTTTTTCTCCCAGGTGTCATGTGACTCCTTAGTGTTACAAGGTCTCAGGTGTGAATGGGGAGCAGGTGTGTTAAATTCGGTGTTATCGCTCTCACTCTCTCATACTGGTCACTGGAAGTTTAACATGGCACCTCCTACCAAAGATCGCTCTAAGGATCTGAAAAAAGAATTGTTGCTCTACATAAAGATGGCCTAGGCTATAAGAAGAATGTCAAGACCCTGAAACTAAGCTGCAGCATGGTGGCCAAGACCATCCAGAGGTTTAACAGGACAGATTCCACTCAGCACAGGTCTCGCCATGGTCGACCAAAGAAGGTTAGTGCATGTGCTCAGCGTCATATCCAGAGGTTGTCTTTGGGAAATAGACCTATGAGTGCTGCCAGCATTGCTGCAGAGGTTGAAGGGGTGAGGGGCCTGTCAGTGCTCAGACCATACGCCGCACACCGCATCAAATTGGTATGCATGGCTGGTTTCCCAGAAAGAAGCCTCTTCTAAAGATGAAGCACAAGAAAGCCTGCAAACAGTTTGCTGAAGACAAGCAGACTAAGGACATGGATTACAGGAACCATGTCCTGTGATCTGCTGAGACCAAGATGGTTCAGATGGTGTCAAGCGTGTGGTGGTAACGAGGTGAGGAGTACAAAGACAAGTGTGTCTTCCTACAGTCAAGCGTGGTGGTGGGAGTGTCATGGTCTGGGGCTGTATGAGTGCTGCCGGCACTGGAGAGCTACAGTTTATTGAGGGAACCATGAATGTCAACATGTACTGTGACATACTGAAGCAGAGCATGATCCCTGCCCTTCGGAGACTGGGCCACAGGACAGTATTCCAATATAACGACCCCAAACACACCTCCAAGACGACCACTGCTTTGCTAAAGAAGCTGAGGATGAAGGTGATGGACTGGCCAAGCATGTCTCCAGACCTAAACCCTATTGAGCATCTGTGGGGCATCCTCACATGGAAGGTGGAGGAGCGCAAGGTCTCTAACATCCCCCAGCTCTGTGATGTCACCATGGAGGAGTGGAAGAGGACTCCAGTAGCAACCTGTGAACCTCTGGTGCACTCCATGCCCAAGAGGGTAAAGGAAGTGCTGGAAAATAATGGTGGCCACACAAAATATTGACACTAGTTTGGGCCCAATTTGGACTTAGGGATGTCACTTTTGTTGCCAGCAGTTTAGACATTAATGGCTGTGTGTTGAGTTATTTTGAGGGGACAGAAAATTTACACTGTAAGTGCCGGTTCACACTGCAGCGGCACAACTTCAGGGGCGACCTGTGAAGTCGCGTGCACCGCGACTTCGGCGCGACTTGCACGGACTTCATATAATGAATGTCTATGCAAGTCGCTCCAGGTCGCCCCGAAGTAGTACAGGACCCTTTTTCTAAGTCGGAGCGACTTGTGTCGCTCCTATTAGAACCGTTCCTGTACTACACAATGGACCGCGACAGTCCGCGACTTGTCAGGCTGACAAGTCGCCTGACAAGTCGTACTAGTGTGAACCGGCACTTATACAAGCTCGCTACATTACATTGTAGCAAAGAGTCATTTCTTCAGCGTTGTCACATGAAAATATGTAATCAAATATTTACAAAAATGTGAAGGGTTACTCGCTTCTGTGAGATACTGTATGTATGTGTATATATATATATATATATATATATATATATATATATATTGCTTCTCTCTTAGAGGATGACAGCAGTGAGTTTCCATAAGCCCCTCACTCATGGAGTCTCACTCCTCTTGTTGCAGCAAAAAGAGTCTCAATTCTCCAGCTGCAGTGAGTGGGCTGACACTTTAAGATTTGACGAAGGTAAGGTTCAACGGCTGAATAATCGGGGCCTGTGATTGGCCAGTACGAGGGATCACAATGAGGGCTCATTCCCAACATCCACTGCTCTCTGCCCTTTCCACGTTATCCATACATGATACAACTAATTCATTCATTCGTTACAATGCTGGATCTGATCAATCAATGCACACACATCCTTCAATCAACCCACACATGGAGAAATGATTGATGAGAACTCCTAACCATCCATGTAATGATCAGATTGTACGTCTTCTCCCCACCTGATCACTGTTCAGTCTGATCGGTAATACCGCCCCCTACACTGCAATTAGACCCAAATCTCCCAATCAGTATGCATGTTGGGCGCCATCACAGACTGTACGCCTTTTATTTATTAGGTTTTCTACATCACAAGTCATCAAACAAGTGGAGTATAGAAAATCTCAGAAGTACCCTCCAGGCTGGACAGGTGAGGATGGCGGTGATCCCAGAACCCCCAGCTCTGGTCATTTCCCAATAGCAGGCCCCCAGCCCGGAAGAGGCATGACACCTACCGGCAGTGTCACCTACACTGAGAGGCGCAGGCCGAGCCGCGGGGAACGGAGACGGAGATGAATTCACAGAGGAGGAGGATGGATTCTGTGCTGTGATTCTGTCTTCTACAGAGAAGGCCGGCTGGTGGAAATATCATCTGTCATCCGCCTGCACACCACGTCCCGTCCCTGGTAACACTGACACTGCGGAGGGGATCCCTGGAGGACGGCGACGGCAACGCACACACAGCAAGACGGAGAGCTATTTAAAGAGGCAGAAGAATGGCTGCACTGTGCAGACGCCGGGGCCTTCCTCTACATTTAAAGGGGAACTCCATCCTTCCCACAATAATACAGAATCCTCTCCGGGACTGAAATGACTAAGGATCTATTCACACTTATGCAACATTTGGACGTGGGGAAAAAACGCATGACAAGTCGCAGCCTTTTCTTTTCAGTGGCACCCGTTCAGATCGGTGCGACTTAAAGTCACAGCGACTTTGAAAAGGTTGCCTGCCCTATTGATGTGACTTTTGATGCGACTTAGATCCAATCACACTTGTACGACTCCAAAGTAGTGCAACTTTGGATGGATGCGACTTAGATGCAACTTTGGCTTCGACTAATGATAATAGACCAAAGCAATAAAGAAGAAAAAACTTGGATGTCACAGGCCAGCAAGTGGAGGGATAATCAAAATTGAATAAAATATATTATATTATATCATATTATATTATATTATATTATAGGATTTATATAGCGCCAACAGTTTGCGCAGCTTTTTACAATATGAATATAGGATTTATATAGCGCCGACAGTTTATGCAGCACTTTACAACTTGAGGGTAGACAGTACGACTACAATACACTTTAACGTGACCGAACCGACGTAGGTATATGCCAGTCGCGCGCCTGCAGCTAGGGGGCGAGCGTGCGGCACGCTCCTGCCCCCACTCGGCAGCGGGGACTCCAATGCACGGGGGCAGGCGGCTCCGATTGCTGCCTGACACCCGCGATTATTCCCCACTGAGAGAGAAGAACGGTCAGCTGTTGTAAACACAGCCGACCGTTCTTCTCTCTGGAATGATCACAGAGCTCCTGTGATCCTTCTATATAGGATCATATGTCTCTATGATCAATTCACAAGCCACACCCCCCCCCCCCCCACAGTTATAAACACTCCCCTAGGCTCATATTTAGCTCCTTGATCACCCATAGTATTAACCCCTTCCCTGCCAATGGCATTATTACAGTAACAGTGCATATTTTTAGCACTGATTACTGTAGTAATGTCACTGGTACCCCCAAAAGTGTCAAAAATGTCAGTTAGGGGTCCGATCTGTCCACCGCAATGTCGCAGATCGCCGCCATTACTAGTAAAAAAAAAAAAAACATAAAAATGACATAAATCTTTCCCGTAGTTAGTAGACGTGATAACTTTTGCGCAAACCAATCAAAATACGTTTATTGCGATTTTTTTTTTATCCAAAAATCTGTAGCAGAAAACAAATGGGCCTAAAATGTTAAAAAATTTTGATTTTTACATTTTTTTTTTTTGGGAGTGTCCTATAGAAGAATGTGAAAAATATTGTTTCTTTTTCAGAATTGTCACTATTTTTTTGTTTATAGCGCAAAACATAAAAATTGCAGAGGTGATCAAATACCACCAAAAGAAAGCTCTGTTTGTGGGAAAAAAAAGGCTTCAATTTTATTTGGGTACAGCGTCGCACGACCGAGCAATTGTCAGTTAAAGTAATGCAGTGCCCAATCGCAAAATATGGCCTGGTCATTAAGGGGGGAAATCCTTCTGGTCCAGAAGTGGTTAACCACTTGCCGACCGCCGCACGACTATCTACGTCGGCGGTCAGCCCCTCACAGGCAAAGTGACGTAGGGCTACGTCACTAGCTTGTGAGGGTCTAGGGAGCGAGCGCGCGCCCCCGGAGGCGCGCTCCCGCTCCCGAGTGGTCACGGACCCCCCCGCGCGTGTGACCGGCGGACCCGATCGCCGCCGGCCACTCTGCGATCGGCGGGGGAGAGGGAGAAAGTCAGGCAGCTTGTGTAAACAAGCTGCCTGTCATTCTCCTCGCTGTATGAGAGCTGATCACATGGATCTACTATGTAGATCCGTTGATCACTCTGCATACAGCTGAAGCCCCAGCCAATCACAGTTAGAATCACGCCCCTAGGGACACACACAGCCCCTCCCTCTCAAATAAAGTTAACCCCTTCACTACCAGTGTATTTTTACAGTAACAGTGCATATGTATAGCACTGATTACTGTAGAAATGTCACTGGTAACCCCAAAAGTGTCAGAAATGTCAGTCAAGGGTCCGATCTGTCCGCCGCAATGTCGCAGTACCGCAAAAAAAATCGCAGATCGCCGCCATTACGCGTTAAAAAAAAAAACAACAAAAATGACAAAAATCTTTCCCTTAGTTAGTAAACGCAATAACTTTTGCGCAAACCAATCAAAATACGCTTTTTGCGATTTTTTTTACCAAACATAGGTAGCATAAAACAAATTGGCCGAAAATTTTAAAAAATTTTGATTTTTACATTTTTTTTTGGGGGAATTTCATATAAAAAAAAGGGAAAAATATTGCTATTTTTGCAAAATGGACGCTCTTTTTTTGTTTATAGCGCGTGATCAAAAAATCGCACAGGTGATCAAATACCGCCAAAAGAAAGCTCTGTTTGTGGGAAAAAAAGGACGCCAAATTCGTTTAGGTACAGCGTCGCACGACCGCGCAATTCTCCGTTAAAGTCACGCAGTGCCGAATCGCAAAATACCCCCTGGTCGGAATGGGGGTAAAATCTTCCGGGGCTTAAGTGGTTAAAGGGTAACTCCACTTTTGTGGGGGGAAAAATATTAGCAAATAAAGAAAAAACAATATAGCGTGTAAAATTGTGACACAAATCATATTGTAATTGAATGTTATTAAAAATGACCTTTCCTTTTCAATCGGTAGCTGCTGTAATTTCTGAAAATGCAATACAATATGGCTACCTGGAGGTGTTCTGTACGCAGAATGTATACTGACCACACCCCCAGAAACATCATTTCCTGCTTGTGTGATTGGCTCACCAATTTTCCCAGAAGTCTGCCTAAGAGACAACTCAGATTTCTGGCATCCCCTGCAACAAAAATTTTTTGGTGAGATACTCCCAATAGGAACACGTCTAAAGGGATGCAGGCCCAGCAGATTTCCTCATTAGTGCTCTGCAGCTGCCACAGCTGATAGATAATTATTAAACCACTCCCATTAGGCCCACTCAGCACAGAGGAGCAAACAATGATTTCTTCAGAATAACAAAAAGTAGGAATCTGCAACAAAGTTTGTTAAGATCCGTGTAAAGTACAGAGATCACCCAGAGGGGAATGTTTTCTTCCTCAACAAAAGTGGAATTACGCTTTAACCGCTTGCCAACCACCCACCGCAGATACACTGCGGCAGGCTGGCTCGGCTGCATTAATCGCCGTACCCATACTTCGCTTCTTGGGAGTGAGCATAGGGGGCGCACGCGCAGGGCGATTCGCAAAAGGGGAAGCTGATCTGCGGGGCCGGCGGCCGGGAACACAGAGTGGCGCTGTTCTGTCAGTTATGAACACAGGGATCCTGTGATCCTCCTATTTAGGAACTCAGGTCTCTGTGTTCATCCAATAATCCCATCCCTCTCACAGTTAGAAAACACCCCCTAGGGACACATTTAACCCTTTGATCGCCCCGGGGTTATCCCCTTCCCTGCCAGTGTCATTAGTACAGTAACAGTGCATATTTTTAGCACTAATGACTGTAGTAATGTCACTCCCCCCAAAAATGTCAGTTAGGGGTCCGATCTGTCTGCCGCAATGTCGCAGTCCCGCTGAAAATCGCAGATCGCCGCCATTACTAGTAAAAATATATACACAAATAAAAATGACATAAATCTTTCCCGTAGTTTGTAGACGCGATAACTTTTGCGCAAACCAATCAAAATACGCTCAGTCCCCGTTCACACTAAGGCGACCTGTGAGGCGACCTGGTCGCCTCACAGGTCGCCGTAGGTCGCCGCCCATAGAGAAGCCCGTTCTAATAGGAGCGACACAAGACGCTCCGACTTAGAAAAAGGGTCCGGAGCTTCTTTGGGGTGACCCGGAGGCGACTGCCATAGACTTCAATGTTATGAAGTCCGTGGCGGCCGCTCCGAGGTCGCGGCGCGCTGCTCCTCGGAGGTCGCCCCCCCCCTGAGTCGGATTGCCCCTATGTGAAGGGGCCGAATTGGGATTTTTTTTAGCAAAAATATGTAGCAAAATACAAATTGGCCAAAAATGATGAAAAAATTTAATTTTTACATTTTTTTTTATTGGGAATGTTATATAACAGAAAGTAAAAAAAATATATATATTTTTTTCAGAATTGTCGCTCTTTTTTTTGTTTATAGCTCAAAAAAAAAAAAAAAAAATCGCAGAGGCGATCAAATACCACCAAAAGAAATCTCTATTTGTGGAGAAAAAGGACATCAATTTTATTTGGGTACAGCGTCGCACGACCGCGCAATTGCCAGTTAAAATACCATAGTGCCAAATCGCAAAAAATGGCCTGGTCATTAAACGGGGGGGGGGGTAAAACCTTCCTGGTCCAAAAGTGGTTAACATCAAAATCATGGCGTACATTCCCAGTTAGGTGGTTTGCATAACTCCTCTCAAGAGTCAGACCGCTGCTTACATCAGAGCTGAGGGCTTTTGAGCGCGGTGCTGCGACAGGGTGCTGGGATGTTTTCAGGAAGCGATGTACAGAGCCCCTCCCACCAGCTATGATCTGCCTGCATTGCATAGAGAAGCACAGAGACCCAGTGAGGATGGGAAAGGAGGAACCAGGGATGACCAAACATAAGCGGATCAAACTTCAGCTTTATGGACCGACCCTTGAAATGCTGCACTGTGTGTATGGCTGTCATAGGCAGAAGCCGTGTAGCAAGGCTCCTTCCAGCATTCCCCCCGGGGGCTCTGTGTATACCGTACAGAGAGGACACATCTCTTCTTCATCATGGCGTCACTACAAATAAGACGCGCTGTGTTACCCAATGTTTACATAAGAAGGATCCTGGCACCAAACCACACAATCACCCAGCGTGTCAAATACACACAACGCATGCATGGTAACCGGCCCCGACATATCCAGGACTCCATCCAATCCAAAGCTTCCTAGAAGAGCGGCTGCACCAAGACTTCAGGAATAAACACCATACACAGTATATGCCAATCTCACCATTACATAGAACGTTTCCCCATTTCACCCTTTTCTGTCTGCGCAAAATCATCACTGGCAGCTGAGCTTCCGTCGTCAACTTTTAGGCTACGTTCACATGTTGGCGTAGCGAATCGGAAATCATTGCAAATCGCGGGGCAACTGTGCGATGCCGTTGATTTGCAATGGCACCCCAAACGCTGTGTGATGTTGCCGCGATTTCCGCCTGCCGAATCACGGTAACATCGCGCAAACAAAATCGCGGGTCGCATGACGCCCCAAAGAAGCTCTTGTACCTTTTTTGGGCGTCATGCGACCCGCGATTTTGTTTGTGCGATGTTACCGCGATTCGGCAGGCGGAAATCGCGGCAACATCGCACAGCGTTTGGGGTGGCATTGCAAATCAACGGCATCGCACAATTTGCAATGATTTCCAGATCGCGGTGATTCTGCCCGGGATCCGCTACGCCAACATGTGAACGTAGCCTTAGTGCCGGTTCACACTAACGCGGCACGACTTCGGGGGCGACCTGTGAAGTCGCGTGCACCGCGCCTTCGGTGCGACTTGTATGGACTTCATATAATGAATGTCTATGCAAGTCGCTCCGATGTCACCCCGAAGTAGTACAGGACCCTTTTTCTAAGTCGGATCGACTTGTGTCGCTCCTATTAGAACGGTTCCCGTAGCACTGCATGGACCGCGACTTGTCAGGCTGACCAGTCGCCTGACAAGTCGCAGTAGTGTGAATGGAGCCTTAGGCTCCATTCACACCCGAGCGTATCATTTTCAGGCGTTTTATTTGGGTGTTTTTCAGACATTTTTTTGGGCGTTTTTCAGACGTTTTTTCAGGCGCTTGTAATCTGCCAAAAAAAAGCTTGTGTACTTTTTTGAGCTTCGGGCGACAAAACGCTCAGATGTGAACAGGGGCCATTGAAATGAATGAGATTTTGCTTGTTGGGCGCTTTGAGACTTCAGAGATGAGCGTTTTACTAGCTAAAAAACGCTCAGATGTGATCAGGGACTTAACGAAAGACAAAACTTTTTTTTTTCTTAGGTTTTAGGCTGAGTTCACACTCTTGGGGACGCAGACATCGCATGTGATTCGCACTGCATTGCTGTGCAGATCACATGCGATGCAAATTTAGCCATACAGATTGTTTTGCTGAACTCGCATTCCCATGCTGCTGGAACCGTTTTTTTTTTTAACCCACACTGGAATCGGATCACACCCATGCGATCTGGTGCCTGCCTGAATTCCCAGCTCGCACTGCGATCTGCGAACCGGTCTGGGAGTGTCATTAACTTTGTATTGACACCCACCGCGGCAGTGTGAACTGCCTGCGAGGGGAGATGCGATGTGGGAACCCGCACTAGAATCGCATTGGTTTCCGCATCGCAATAGTTCGCACTGATGCGGTGAGAGACACAGCATGTCATTTGCACAGGAATCGCAGCATATTCCTGTACAATTTACATGCGGTGACTCTGGGGTTCGGTTTGAGCCATGGATTTGTATGCCTCGAATCGCATCGCATTCGCACCAAACTGGTGCAGCACCCTTTTTTTGTCCGCACCAGGATTATATTGCATAGATGTACACACCCATGCGTTCCAATTCTGCAAATAGCAGTGCGTTTTTGCAAACCGATTGCGTGGTGTTCTGACAAATGTTGTTTACAAGGTATTTTTAGCTAGAACCCCCAAACATTATATAAATATATATATATATTTTTTAGCAAAGACTCTGGAAAATAAAATGGCGGTTGTTGCAATATTTTTGGTCATGCGGAATTTGTGCAGCGGTCTTTCAAACGCAATTTTTTGGGGAAAAAATAAATTTCACTGCATTAAAAAAAAAACTAAACAGTAAAGTTTGCCCAATTTTTTTGTTTAATTTGAAAGATGATGTCACACCGAGTAAATAGATACCCAACATGTTATGGTTTAAAATTGCGCACAATTGCCCGTGGAATGGCGACAAACTACGGTGCTTACAATTATCCACAGGCGATTTTTAGCGGGACTGCGACATTGCAGCGGACAGATCGGACCCCTAACTGACATTTTTGACACTTTGGGGGGGGGGGACCAGTGACATTACTACAGTAATCAGTGCTAAAAATATGCACTGTTACTGTAATAATGACACTGGCAGGGAAGGGGTTAACACCGTGGGTGATCAAGGGGTTAAATATGAGCCTAGGGGAGTGATTCTAGCTGTGGGGGGGCGTGGCTTCTGAGATTACCATAGAGACATGTGATTCTATATAGAAGGATCACAGGGACTCTATGATCATTCCAGAGAGAAGAACGGTCAGCTGTGTTTACAACAGCAGACCGTCCTTCTCTCTCAGCGGGGAACGATCACGGATGGCCGGCGGCAATCGGAGCCGCCTGCCCCGTGCATCGGAGTCCCCGCTGCCGAGTGGGGGCAGGAGCGCGACCGACATATACCTACGCCGGTTCGCGCAGGAGGGGCTGCTTGCCAGCGGGCAGGCCTTGAGTGGTTAATTGCTGTCAAAAGAAATGTAAACATCCCTTGTGACAGCAATATGCAGTGACAGGTACTCCTTATGGAGGGATCGGGAAACTAAAAGACCCCAGACCCCTCCACTACACTTCCATGTATTCAAAACGCCAAAATCTGCATTTTTGAATACTGAGAGTTTTTTAACCACTTTACCACTAGAGCATTTTGCTGTCTTACGTCTGGGCCACTTTTTGCGATTCGGCGCTGTGCGACTTTAACTGACAAATGCGCGGTCATGCGACGCCGTACCCAAACGAAATTTACGTCCTTTTTTTCCCACAAACAGAGCTTTCTTTTGGTGGTATTTGATCACATGTGCGATTTTTACTTTTTGCGCTATAAACAAAAAAAGAGCGTTTATTTTGAAAAAATAACAATATTTTTAACATTTTTTTTATATGAAATTCCCCCCAAAAAAAGATGTAAAAAACAATTTTTTTTTAAATTTTTGGCCAATTTGTTTTCTGCTACCTATGTTTGGTAAAAAAAAAATCGCAATAAGCGTATTTTGATTGGTTTGCGCAAAAGTTATTGCGTTTACTAACAAAGGGAAAGATTTATGTCATTTTTGGTGGTTTTTTTTTTTAACGAGTAATGGCGGCGATCTGCGATTTTTTTTTTGCGGGACTGCTACATTGCAGCGGACAGATCGGACCCTTGACTGACATTTTTGACACTTTTGGGGGTACCAGTGACATTACTACAGTAATCAGTGCTATAAATATGCACTGTTACTGTAAAAATGACACTGGCAGGGAAGGGGTTAATTTTATTGGAGAGGGAGGGGTTAATGTATGCCTGGTGCTTACTGACGTGTAGGGGGGGAGGTGACTGAGTGAGACATGGACAGATCAGATGTCCAGCTATGCTGAACACTCCGATCTGTCACTCCCTGTCACTATGGAGATCCGCCCGCTCTGTTTACACAGGCGGGCGGATCTCCAAACTGGATTCCCCCGACGATCAGGGCAGAGCAGCGGCGATCGCCGCTGCTCCTCCCCTGGCCCGACTCCCGCTGTGAATGAAAACAGCGGGAGCGCGCCTCCGGCGGCGCGCGAGCGCCTCCGGCGGCGCGCGAGCGCCGCCTACAGGGGGAGGAGTCTGGCGACGTAGGTCTACGTCGTCAGACCTACAAGAGCCACTTTGCCGCAGTAGTACTACGTACTCAGCGGTAAAGTGGTTAAATTCAGCGCCATTAGCCGCCAAGTAAAAAGGAAGTGGCGTTATGACGTCGATTCGGGGGTTACTACATCGGAGACCCGATAAGAGCGGAATCCGGCTTTGTTCGGGACTCCAACCAGTCAGCGGATGTGCCGGCTGGTTGCTTGGGTTTCCCGGTGGGACAGGAGACCCGGGCAGGGATTCGCTGGGATAACGGCCGAGCGGCTCACAAGCCACATCCGCTGTTATGTTCTGAAAGCTGACCGCTGGCTCTAAAGAACGGTAGCGGGGTGATGCCTGCAGCTGCAGATCATTCCACTACAACCATTTCTCCGAGCCCACGTACAGATTCGTGGGAAGTGGTTCAAGTAAAACTAAAGGCAAAACATTTTTTTTTGTTTTGGAAAGAGTGGAGAGGGATTGAAGGCGTGTCAGTTTTTATTGCCCGTCTGTGTCCCCATAATAGAGATATTTGTCCTGTTTGCCATTATCATTACCACTTGCCGACCAGTCGCCAGCGGCAGGTCGGCAGATTCCCGCCAAACGGCCTACCTGTAAAGCGCTCCGCGGGAGTGATTCTGGGGGCGCGCACTCACGCCCACTCACCAGTGGGGAAGCCAATCCACGGGGCCGGCGGCCACGATCGCTCCCCGTGAAGAGAGAACGGCGGTCTGCTGTTTGTAAACACAGCAGATCGTTCTTCTCTCTGGAATCAATACAGAGACCCAGTGATCCTCCTATTTAGGAACACAGGTCTCTGTATTGATTTCACAAGCCCATCCCCCCTACAGTTAGAAAACACCCCCTAGGCCAGCCCTAGGTTAACCCCTTCCCTGTAACAGTGCATATTTTTATCAATGATTACTGTAGTAATGTCATTGGTCCCCCCAAAAGTGTCAAAAGTGTTAGGGGTCCGATCTGTCCGCCGCAATGTCGCAGTCCCGCTAAAAATCGCAGATCACCGCCATGACTAGTAAAAAAATAAAGAAATAAATAAAAATGACATAAATCATTCCCCTAGTTTGTCGATGCGATAACGTTTGTGTAAACCAATCAAAATACGCTTATTGGGATTTTTTTTTTACCAAAAATATGTAGCAGAATAAAAATTGGCCTAAAATGATGAAAAAATTAGATTTTTACATTTTTATTTTTTGGGAATGTTATATAGTAGAATGTGAAAAATATTGTTTTTTTTTTTTTTCAGAATTGTCGCTCTTTTTTTGTTTATAGCGCAAAAAATAAAAATTGCACAGGTGATCAAATACCACCAAAAGAAAACTCTATTTGTGGGGGAAAAAAGTACATCAATTTTTTTTGGGTGCAGCGCCTCGCACAACCGCGCAATTGTCAGTGCCAAATCGCAAAAAATTACCTGGTCATTAAGGGGAAAAACCTTCCGGTCCAGAACTGTAAATTAAAAGGAAATCCCAAATTTTGGGTTGTCCCCAGAAAAGTAATATAGGGGAAATCTTCCAATGGGGACACTAGTTCTGGTGACCTGTGGGTCCCCAAGAAATTCCCTTCATTTGCAGGGATTTCCTCTCACTTCCTGTTTGGCTATGGGAGAGGAAGTGAAGGGAAATCTTCCCAATTGGACACCGATAGTGAAAAAAAAAAAAAATCTTACAGGGGTTATAACCCTCCCTTTCGCTATCCAAAATGAAAAAAAAAAAGGGGGATTGCCCTCATTTTGGAAGGAATTTTTGTCTTACTGTTGTGTCTCTGGGACAGGAAGTCCATGGAAATTTCTGAAAGAAGCACAGACAGCAAAAAAATAAAAAAGACCTGACAGGGTTTTTGACCCGTTCCTACTATATTTTATTTATTTTTCAGCTGTAAAAACGCTCTAACTTTGATAAACGCTGATAAATGCTGCTGAAGGTGGCATTTTGATACGTTTTTGATTCCATTCCTTTTTAAGCCTGGGTTCTGCTTCGGAGGTTTCATTGATGGAACATAGCCTGGGTTCTGTTTGGAGGTATCATTGATGGAACATAGCCTGGGTTCTGTTTGGAGGTGTCACTCATGGAACATAGCCTGGGTTCTGTTTGGAGGTATCATTGATGGAACATAGCCTGGGTTCTGTTTGGAGGTGTCACTCATGGAACATAGCCTGAGTTCTGTTTGGAGGTGTCGTTGATGGAACATAGCCTGGGTTCTGTTTGGAAGGGTCCTTGATGGAACATAGCCTGGGTTCTGTTTGGAGGTGACATTGATGGAACATAGCCTGGGTTCTGTTTGGAGGTGTCGTTGATGGAACATAGCCTGGGTTCTGTTTGGAGGTGTCATTCATGGAACATAGCCTGGGTTCTGTTTGGAGGTGTCGTTGATGGAACATAGCCTGGGTTCTGTTTGGAGGTGTCACTCATGGAACATAGCCTGAGTTCTGTTTGGAGGTGTCGTTGATGGAACATAGCCTGGGTTCTGTTTGGAGGTGTCATTCATGGAACATAGCCTGAGTTCTGTTTGGAGGTGTCGTTGATGGAACATAGCCTGGGTTCTGTTTGGAGGTGTCGTTCATGGAACATAGCCTGGGTTCTGTTTGGAGGTGTCGTTGATGGAACATAGCCTGGGTTCTGTTTGGAGGTGTCGTTGATGGAACATAGCCTGGGTCCTGTTTGGAGGTGTCGTTCATAGAACATAGCCTGGGTTCTGTTTGGAGGTGTCATTGATGGAACATAGCCTGGGTTCTGTTTGGAGGTGTCATTCATGGAACATAGCCTGGGTTCTGTTTGGAGGTGTCGTTGATGGAACATAGCCTGGGTTCTGTTTGGAGGTGTCGTTGATGGAACATAGCCTGGGTTCTGTTTGGAGGTGTTGTTGATGGAACATAGCCTGGATTCTGTTTGGAGGTGTCGTTCATGGAACATAGCCTGGGTTCTGTTTGGAGGTGTCATTGATGGAACATAGCCTGGGTTCTGTTTGGAGGTGTCATTGATGGAACATAGCCTGGATTCTGTTTGGAAGCGTCCTTGATGGAACATAGCCTGGGTTCTGTTTGGAGGTGACATTGATGGAACATAGCCTGGGTTCTGTTTGGAGGTGTCGTTGATGGAACATAGCCTGGGTTCTGTTTGGAGGTTTCGTTGATGGAACATAGCCTGGGTTCTGTTTGGAGGTGACATTGATGGAACATAGCCTGGGTTCTGTTTGGAGGCGTCCTTGATGGAACATAGCCTGGGTTCTGTTTGGAGGCGTCCTTGATGGAACATAGCCTGGGTTCTGTTTAGAGGTGTCATTGATGGAACATAGCCTGGGTTCTGTTTGGAGGTGTCGTTGATGGAACATAGCCTGGGTTCTGTTTGGAGGTGTCGTTGATGGAACATAGCCTGGGTTCTGTTTGGAAGCGTCCTTGATGGAACATAGCCTGGGTTCTGTTTGGAGGCGTCCTTGATGGAACATAGCCTGGGTTCTGTTTGGAGGTGTCGTTGATGGAACATAGCCTGGGTTCTGTTTGGAAGCGTCCTTGATGGAACATAGCCTGGGTTCTGTTTGGAGGTGTCGTTGATGGAACATAGCCTGGGTTCTGTTTGGAAGGGTCCTTGATGGAACATAGCCTGGGTTCTGTTTGGAAGCGTCCTTGATGGAACATAGCCTGGGTTCTGTTTGGAGGTGTCATTGATGGAACATAGCCTGGGTTCTGTTTGGAGGTGTCTTGATGGAACATAGCCTGGGTTCTGTTTGGAGGTGTCTTGATGGAACATAGCCTGGGTTCTGTTTGGAGGTGACATTGATGGAACATAGCCTGGGTTCTGTTTGGAGGTGTCGTTGATGGAACATAGCCTGGGTTCTGTTTGGAGGTGTCATTCATGGAACATAGCCTGGGTTCTGTTTGGAGGTGTCGTTGATGGAACATAGCCTGGGTTCTGTTTGGAGGTGTCACTCATGGAACATAGCCTGAGTTCTGTTTGGAGGTGTCGTTGATGGAACATAGCCTGGGTTCTGTTTGGAGGTGTCATTCATGGAACATAGCCTGAGTTCTGTTTGGAGGTGTCGTTGATGGAACATAGCCTGGGTTCTGTTTGGAGGTGTCGTTCATGGAACATAGCCTGGGTTCTGTTTGGAGGTGTCGTTGATGGAACATAGCCTGGGTTCTGTTTGGAGGTGTCGTTGATGGAACATAGCCTGGGTCCTGTTTGGAGGTGTCGTTCATAGAACATAGCCTGGGTTCTGTTTGGAGGTGTCATTGATGGAACATAGCCTGGGTTCTGTTTGGAGGTGTCATTCATGGAACATAGCCTGGGTTCTGTTTGGAGGTGTCGTTGATGGAACATAGCCTGGGTTCTGTTTGGAGGTGTCGTTGATGGAACATAGCCTGGGTTCTGTTTGGAGGTGTTGTTGATGGAACATAGCCTGGATTCTGTTTGGAGGTGTCGTTCATGGAACATAGCCTGGGTTCTGTTTGGAGGTGTCATTGATGGAACATAGCCTGGGTTCTGTTTGGAGGTGTCATTGATGGAACATAGCCTGGATTCTGTTTGGAAGCGTCCTTGATGGAACATAGCCTGGGTTCTGTTTGGAGGTGACATTGATGGAACATAGCCTGGGTTCTGTTTGGAGGTGTCGTTGATGGAACATAGCCTGGGTTCTGTTTGGAGGTTTCGTTGATGGAACATAGCCTGGGTTCTGTTTGGAGGTGACATTGATGGAACATAGCCTGGGTTCTGTTTGGAGGCGTCCTTGATGGAACATAGCCTGGGTTCTGTTTGGAGGCGTCCTTGATGGAACATAGCCTGGGTTCTGTTTAGAGGTGTCATTGATGGAACATAGCCTGGGTTCTGTTTGGAGGTGTCGTTGATGGAACATAGCCTGGGTTCTGTTTGGAGGTGTCGTTGATGGAACATAGCCTGGGTTCTGTTTGGAAGCGTCCTTGATGGAACATAGCCTGGGTTCTGTTTGGAGGCGTCCTTGATGGAACATAGCCTGGGTTCTGTTTGGAGGTGTCGTTGATGGAACATAGCCTGGGTTCTGTTTGGAAGCGTCCTTGATGGAACATAGCCTGGGTTCTGTTTGGAGGTGTCGTTGATGGAACATAGCCTGGGTTCTGTTTGGAAGGGTCCTTGATGGAACATAGCCTGGGTTCTGTTTGGAAGCGTCCTTGATGGAACATAGCCTGGGTTCTGTTTGGAGGTGTCATTGATGGAACATAGCCTGGGTTCTGTTTGGAGGTGTCTTGATGGAACATAGCCTGGGTTCTGTTTGGAGGTGTCTTGATGGAACATAGCCTGGGTTCTGTTTGGAGGTGACATTGATGGAACATAGCCTGGGTTCTGTTTGGAGGTGTCGTTGATGGAACATAGCCTGGGTTCTGTTTGGAGGTGTCATTCATGGAACATAGCCTGGGTTCTGTTTGGAGGTGTCGTTGATGGAACATAGCCTGGGTTCTGTTTGGAGGTGTCACTCATGGAACATAGCCTGAGTTCTGTTTGGAGGTGTCGTTGATGGAACATAGCCTGGGTTCTGTTTGGAGGTGTCATTCATGGAACATAGCCTGAGTTCTGTTTGGAGGTGTCGTTGATGGAACATAGCCTGGGTTCTGTTTGGAGGTGTCGTTCATGGAACATAGCCTGGGTTCTGTTTGGAGGTGTCGTTGATGGAACATAGCCTGGGTTCTGTTTGGAGGTGTCGTTGATGGAACATAGCCTGGGTCCTGTTTGGAGGTGTCGTTCATAGAACATAGCCTGGGTTCTGTTTGGAGGTGTCATTGATGGAACATAGCCTGGGTTCTGTTTGGAGGTGTCATTCATGGAACATAGCCTGGGTTCTGTTTGGAGGTGTCGTTGATGGAACATAGCCTGGGTTCTGTTTGGAGGTGTCGTTGATGGAACATAGCCTGGGTTCTGTTTGGAGGTGTTGTTGATGGAACATAGCCTGGATTCTGTTTGGAGGTGTCGTTCATGGAACATAGCCTGGGTTCTGTTTGGAGGTGTCATTGATGGAACATAGCCTGGGTTCTGTTTGGAGGTGTCATTGATGGAACATAGCCTGGATTCTGTTTGGAAGCGTCCTTGATGGAACATAGCCTGGGTTCTGTTTGGAGGTGACATTGATGGAACATAGCCTGGGTTCTGTTTGGAGGTGTCGTTGATGGAACATAGCCTGGGTTCTGTTTGGAGGTTTCGTTGATGGAACATAGCCTGGGTTCTGTTTGGAGGTGACATTGATGGAACATAGCCTGGGTTCTGTTTGGAGGCGTCCTTGATGGAACATAGCCTGGGTTCTGTTTGGAGGCGTCCTTGATGGAACATAGCCTGGGTTCTGTTTAGAGGTGTCATTGATGGAACATAGCCTGGGTTCTGTTTGGAGGTGTCGTTGATGGAACATAGCCTGGGTTCTGTTTGGAGGTGTCGTTGATGGAACATAGCCTGGGTTCTGTTTGGAAGCGTCCTTGATGGAACATAGCCTGGGTTCTGTTTGGAGGCGTCCTTGATGGAACATAGCCTGGGTTCTGTTTGGAGGTGTCGTTGATGGAACATAGCCTGGGTTCTGTTTGGAAGCGTCCTTGATGGAACATAGCCTGGGTTCTGTTTGGAGGTGTCGTTGATGGAACATAGCCTGGGTTCTGTTTGGAAGGGTCCTTGATGGAACATAGCCTGGGTTCTGTTTGGAAGCGTCCTTGATGGAACATAGCCTGGGTTCTGTTTGGAGGTGTCATTGATGGAACATAGCCTGGGTTCTGTTTGGAGGTGTCTTGATGGAACATAGCCTGGGTTCTGTTTGGAGGTGTCTTGATGGAACATAGCAACGGCACCGGTTCACACAGAGGGCGGGTTTGAAATCATTTAGCTGAACGTGCACGATTTCAAACTCGCATGTCAGTACGAGTTCGGAGGCAATTTAACAGACATCTGTACGGGTTCATGCACAGATGTCTATTGAAATCGCCCTGAAGTCACCAAAAGTAGTGCAGAAACTACTATTGGGAATCTGTGCGGCGCCGCAAAGTCAGGGCTGCACCAATTCGGTAAGTGACATTGCTGGCAATAGACTCTAACTTGGCATGCGATCTGACATGTCAAATCGCATGTCAAATCTGCCCAATGAGAATGGGGAGCTTAATGTTCCATGAAACACTCTGCAACAGATTGCAAAATGCAATGAGCTTGACAGAACTGCATTGAAAGGGTGTTTACACCCATGCGATGCGATGTTGATTGGGGGAAAAAAGGGTCCACATTTGCACCAAAATGTTGTAGGGCCATTTTTTCCCCGCACCTAAATCTTATCGCATGGGTGTGACCATCCATGCAATGCAATTCTGGCAAGCATTGCATTGTGGGAAAGCGGGAGTTACTAAAATAGCAGAGAGGTGATTTTTAGCTAAAAACAGCAAAAAACGGTAACACCAAAAAACACTGATAAATGTTAGACTCCCTGTCAAGTGTTTATAGCTTTTGTTGGCCAAACCCCCGCTGGGGAGATTAACTCTAGTGATTATTATAACCGGGAGAGAAAGGGAATTACAAAATTTTCCAGTTGTCACCAAAGGAGGGGAAATCTTCGAATGAAGCTCTACCTGTTCCACTGACAACTATCCCCTACATTGGAGAGATTTCCTATCACTTCCTCTCTTGGAGAGACAACAGGAAGATAAGGAATATCTTTGTAATTGGACACAGACAACGTGAATGGGCTGCCCTATGCGTGACACATAGAAATGAGCAATGCTGTCGCGGTGCGTTTTTCTCACATTTTTGTGGCGCTTTTTGGAGTGGCACCATTCATTTTCAATGGGCTTTCCCTAACTTCAGAAACATGCCAAAGAAGTTCATGTACCAAATGTTGGCACCGAGCCAGGTGCGTTTGGCATTGTGCATTTTGTCGCATTTCTGTGTGTTTTATAACACAACAATCGCAGCACAATCGCACCACATTTGGGGTGCCAAGAAGAAATAATGGCACCGCAAGTGTGTTGCGCGTTTTGCTGCGATTCCAATATGCCCGGCCCAGGTGTGAACAGGGCCTAAATGGCGCAAAAAAAAAAAAAATAAAATCAAGAGCAGGAATGCGTGTTCCCGCTATGTACGATGTGAACGGGGCCTTAGGAACATGTTACGTCTATATTTAGGGTGTATCATGTAATATGTTCCAAAGGAATTTCCACCCCCAGGAGGGGGTTCCTCCTCCCTGCAGCCACTGTCACATTTAGTCCTGGTTCACACTGGTGCAATGCGGGAAACTTTGCGATTCAGTGCCAGTTCCCACATCGCACCTGAATCGCACAGTGGCTCACACTGAGATCTGCGAACCGCTGGGGGCGTCAATGTAAAGTTAATGACGCATTCAATGTAAAGTTATTGACACCCCCATATCGGTTCGCAGATCGCAGTGCGAATGGTGAAATGGTGCAGGAATCAAATCGCATAGGCGTGAACACCTATCGGTCCGATTCCAGTGCGGACAAAAAGATGGGTCCTGCACCACTTTGGTGCGAATTTAATGTGGTTTAAGCCATACAATTTGTGTCACACTTCCTCCAGCTCAGCTACTGAAAGCCTGGACCTTAGTATGGACAGAGAACTGAAGGAAGACTCTGCAGGAGCCTAACATTGCTTCCCTCATACACTGATTGTGGGTGCAATGCTCTGCAGGCTCCTGGGGGGAAAAAAATTATAATAATAAAATGCACTTTTTTTTTCCTGCAAAAATATGTGCATTATTTTTTTCTAACTTAGCCAAACAAATATTGTTTTTGGTGTGAATGCAATGTGGTGTCAGCCATACAGTATGTATGGCTGAAATCGCATCGCACAGAAATTGCATATGATCTGCACAGCAATGCGGTGCAAATCACATGCGATGTCTGATATCGCACTAGTGTGAACCGGCTCTTAACCACTTAAGCCCCGGAGGATTTTCCTGCTAAACGACCAGGGGGTATTTTGCGATTCGGCACTGCGTGATTTTAACGGACAATTGCGCGGTCGTGCGACGCTGTACCTAAACGAATTTGACGTCCTTTTTTTCCCACAAACAGAGCTTTCTTTTGGTGGTATTTGATCACCCGTGCGATTTTTACTTTTTGCGCTATAAACAAAAAAAGAGCGTACATTTTGCAAAAATAACAATATTTTTCACATTTTTTTATATGAAATTCCCCAAAAAAAAAATGTAAAAATCAAAATTTTTTAACATTTTCGGCCAATTTGTTTTATGCTACCTATGTTTGGTAAAAAAAATCGCAAAAAGTGTATTTTGATTGGTTTGCGCAAAAGTTATCGCGTTTACTAACAAAGGGAAAGATTTTTGTCATTTTTGTTGTTTTTATTTTTTAACTTGTAATGGCGGCGATCTGCGATTTTTTTTTTGCGGTACTGCGACATTGCAGCGGACAGATCGGACCCTTGACTGACATTTTTGACACTTTTGGGGTTACCAGTGTCATTTCTACAGTAATCAGTGCTATACATATGCACTGTTACTGTAAAAATACACTGGTAGTGAAGGGGTTAACTTTATTTGGGAGGGAGGGGCTGTGTGTATCCCTAGGGGCGTGCTTTCTACTGTGATTGGCTGTGGCTTCAGCTGTAAGGACACTGATCAGCGGATCTACATACTAGATCCGTGTGATCAGTGTCTTTACAGCGAGGAGAATGACAGGTGGCTTGTTTACACAAGCTGCCTGACATTCTCCCTCTCCCCCCGCCAATCGCCGAGTGACCGGCGGACATCGGGTCCGCTGGTCACACGCGCGGGGGGGGGGTCCGTGACCGCGCGGGAGCGGGAGCGCGCCTCCGCGGGCGCGCGCTCGCTCCCCAGAGCCTCACAGGCGAGCGACGTAGACCTACGTCACTCTGCCTGTGAGGGGCTGACTGCCGCAGTAAATATACTGTGAGCAGTTGGCAAGCGGTTAAAGTTACTTGCAGCTCTCCGCCCACACATCCCCGTCATTCATATGCACAGATCTGTGAATGAATAAACTACAACTCCCTTCTTCCACCACAGCAGACACACTTGTAATTATCAATAAACTAAGAGTGTGGTAATTAGTGATCGACCGATATCGGCTTTTTTTTCCTGATATCGATACCAATATTTTGGTCATCGGCTATCGGTATCGGCCGATATTGGCTGATATTTTCAGACATTTTAAAAAATGTATTTACCGGTATTTATTTATTTATTTTTCACAAGTACTCTTGGGGAGGGATCTGGGGGTCTAAAAGACCCCAAACCCCTCCTATGCAACTAAAAGCATTCAAAATGCCAAGTTTGGCGGTTTTGAATGCTGTCATTTTTTTTAATTTGCTGCCAAGTACCCGGAAGTGATGTCATGTCCGGGTTTTTACATGGAGACCTGATCAGAGCCGAATGCGGCTTTGATCGGGTCTTCTCTTCGGTGGCCGTGCAGGTAGGATGCCCGGGTCTCCCGCTGGGACGGGAGACCTGGGCGACCCGCGGAAGGCAGCAGGAGGGGGGACGTCCCCTTCCACTCCTTGCAATGACAGCCGAGCAGCTTCTCAGCCACATCGGTTATCATTACAAGACAGCCGACCGTCGGCTATGGAACCCGGTACCGGGGTGATGCCTCTAGCTGCAGACATCACTCCGGTACAAGCACTTTAGAAATATTGGCAATATCGGTCACCTCCGGGGCCGATTCCGATATATCGGGGAAAGTGCATATAAGCCACCGATATATCGGTGTTGCCGATATTTGGTTGATCCCTAGTGGTAATCAGCGCACTCATGGTCACACTTCCTCCTGCTCAGCTACTGAACAGCCTGGACCTCAGTATGGACAGAGAGCTGGAGAAAGACTCTGCAGGAGCCTGACATTGCATTCATCATACACTGATTGTGGGTGCAATGCTCTGCAGGCTCCTGGGGGGGGGGGGGGGGGGAATAATAATAAAAATAATAATAACTGCACTTTCTTTTCCCTGCAAAAATATGTGTATTATTTTTTTCTAACTTAGCCAAACAAGTATTGTTTTGGTGTGAATGCGATGTGATGGCTGCAATCGCATCGCACAGACATTACATGTGATCTGCACAGCGATGCGGTGCAAATTACATGCCATGTCTGATATCACACCAGTGTAAACCGGCTCTTAAAGTTATTTACAGCTCTCTGCCCACACATCCCCATCATTCATTTACACAGCTCTGCAGGAGCCTGGACATTGCTTTCATCATACAATGATCGTGGGTGCAATGCTCTGCAGGCTCCTAGGGGGGAAAAAATGATAATAATAAATGCACTTTTTTTTCCTGCAAAAATATATGCATTATTTTTATTCTAACTTAGCCAAACAAGTATTGTATAAAAATACTACTTACACAGGAAGTGAGCGCGGCCTGGTGTAGCACGGTGTGAGCCGTGGTGACCCCTGTGTGTACTGTTACTATGTCACCCAGGAATGTGCTCTGCCCTCCTCTGTCACTGACAGCAAACTCATCTGTCACTGCTGAGGAATGACCGTACACCCAGGAGACTGATTAGACTGACTGCAAACTCCTCCATACCTGCCAGGGATAGGCCACAAGGTGCGCGGTCCTCAGGAAAGGTCATATAAGGAAAGGTAAAGCAATGTGTAATATTTAGAGGAAACCTGTCAGAAGAAAGACTTGTAGGCTGCCATTATGGAGGCCTCCTTTTACATCACGACAAACTAAAACCTCCTCATACTCAGATATTATACTCTATGTCCTGAAAGTTACCTTATTGGTACTAAAAAACCAATTTGTTTAGCTTATGGATAGGAGAATTGGCTCTAAATGGCGAGGTCCTGGATTTCTGATCTTCTCATCATTCAGACACTCTAAGGACTAGTTCACACCAGGGCTGAAATAACTAATCGATAATAAAAATAATCATTAGTTGCAGTCCTAGTTCACTCCACAAAAACGCACTCCAGATCCATTCCGGGTGCGTTTCTGCATGAGCGTTTTTGACACGTTCTGTTGTGTTTTTGATACAGTTATGATGTATTTCTGACTGCATTCCTGATGCTTTTTTCTTCTTTTTCTTGTTTTTTTTTTTCACTGTACTGGGATCCGGTACGGTTTTTGATGCGTTTTACTGCGTTCCAGTACAGTTCAATGCAGGAAAAATGCAGCATTTTCTACAATTGTTTTGGAACTGGAAAGCCATGGAACTGACCGCACTGGTGTGAACTATGCCACTGGAAACCATTTAACATACTTTCCATGCGTTTCCAGGCAGCAGAGAAAAGAACACAGCCAATGTCTGCATGGAGGAGAGAGAGAGAAATGGAGCAGAGCAAGGAACACAACCAGAGTCCGCATGGAGGAGAGAGAGTAAAGGAGCAGAACAAGGAGCACAGCCATGGCCCACATGGAGGAGAGAGAGTAAAGGAGCAGAACAAGGAGCACAGCCATGGCCCACATGGAGGAGAGAGAGTAAAGGAGCAGAACAAGGAGCACAGCCATGGCCCACATGGAGGAGAGAGAGTAAAGGAGCAGAACAAGGAGCACAGCCATGGCCCACATGGAGGAGAGAGAGTAAAGGAGCAGAACAAGGAGCACAGCCATGGCCCACATGGAGGAGAGAGAGTAAAGGAGCAGAACAAGGAGCACAGCCATGGCCCACATGGAGGAGAGAGAGTAAAGGAGCAGAGCAAGGAGCACAGCCATGGTCCACATGGAGGAGAGAGAGTAAAGGAGCAGAGCAAGAAACACAGCCATGGTCTGCATGGAGGAGAGAGAGTAAAGAAGCACAGTCATGGTCCATATAGATAATAAACAGTAACAGAGCAGAGCAAGGAACACAACCATGGCAAAAAAAAAAAAGAACACAGCCATGGTCCACATGGAGGAGAGAGAGTAAAGGAGCAGAGCAGGGAACACAGCCATGGTCCACATGGAGGAGAGAGAGTAAAGGAGCAGAGCAGGGAACACAGCCATGGTCCACATGGAGGAGAGAGAGTAAAGAAGCACAGCCATGGTCCATATAGATAATAAACAGTAACAGAGCAGAGCAGGGAACACAACCATTTCAAGAATAAAGGAGCAGAGCAGGGAACACAGCTATGGTCCACATGGAGGAGAGAGAGAGTAAAGGAGCAGAGCGAGGAACAAAGCCATGGTCCGCACTGAGGAGAGACAGTAAAGAAGCACAGCCATGGTCCGCATGTATAATAAACAGTAACAGAGCAGAGCAGGGAACACAACCATGGCAAGAATAAAGATGCAGAGCAGGGAACACAACCATGGCAAGAATAAAGATGCAGAGCAGGGAACACAGCCAAGGTCCACATGGAAAAGAAAAAGAGAAACAGAGAGAACAAAATGACCGGGACCACAGCCAGACCCTTTATAATATTAATGGATGTGTTCCTTATCATTCACTCACTCTGGTCCTGGTCTGGCTACACACAAGGTGATGAGGGAAATGCCAGACTATAATACCTCCTCCTGACAAACCAGGTAGAAGCGTCTTGCAGCCCTTGGCTCCCAGGGAACTACAAGTGCCAGATGTGACTTTGCTGACACACTGTCCAGGGTGACCGAGGCTGGAGACGTGAAATGCTGACTCAGAAAATCGCACTGGGATCAATAACCAGCACAGCAGAAAAAGCTCTGTGTCTGCATGTTCAGCACCTCTGTGCTACTAACCCCCTGTATGCCAACACTGCAGAGGAGCTTGCAATCAGAAGAGGGACAAAGCTGAAAAGACTTACAGGAATATACAACGTATTACTGCTATGTATAAAAGTTATAAAAATATAGTTGTTAAACCCTCAGATATTTGGCAATGTATGCTCAACTGCTATGACGCACTGGCCACACACAATCTGGGTCAAGTGACACTAAACAAATGTTATTTTTCAAAAACAATCTATACACATCCTCTACTTAACAGCCTTGTAATCTATTTTCATAAAATCGCTTCTTATGCCTCCTTCTAACATCCTCCAAGAACAGTCTATCTTGCAAGAGAGGGTGACTACGTTCCTACATAGAGTGGGACCATGGAAAACGAATGTAGCCACCCTCTAACAGGAAGTCAAATCACAGCAGCAAAATAAGAAATGTTGAGGTTTGGAGGAAGCTGAGAGCAACAGAAAGGATTTTTCTGAGTTAAAAATACGTACTTCAAGATCTTTTTTTCTTTTTTTTTGTTCAAACTGTAGTTTAGTGTCCCTTCAATTGTACTTCTAGGCAAGGTTGTAGATTCAGATGAAGTGGAACCCCTTCTAGGTTTGTACTGCTTTTAGTGTCCCCACTATGGGATTCCACCTCTCTATTTTTTCCACTGCATGGAACCGAACGGTTCGGCTCGCTTTTGTGCTTTTCCACTGCTGGTACCGCATGGTACGGTGTCGGAACGGTTCGGTACGGTACGGTACGGCGGCGCTTTTCCACTGCATGGAACCGAACGGTACGGTACGGTACGGCTCTGAAAAAACAGTACCTACTCGATTGTGGTTCCAACAGGTACCATAACTGGTACCATATCCCACAATCCTTTGCATGCAGTCACTTCTCTGATTGGTCAGAGAATCCCACCCACCCCGTTGTTATCCCACCCACTTAACTTTAGTACTACTTTAGTGGAAAAGCAAACCATACCGTACCGTACCGAACCGTTCCAACACCGTACCATGCAGTACCAGCAGTGGAAAAGCAAACCGGGCCAAGCAGGGCCGAGTAGAGCCAAGCCGGTACTTGCAGTGGAAAAGTGCCATTTTTGTCTTGGCCTCACTGGGACAGAAAGTGATGGCAAGTCCACAACTTTACAGTTGTCACCAAAACAGGAATAGAGGGGAAATCTTCCAATCAGGATACTTGTTCTGGTGACACCTGTCATCTGAAAAATGTTCTCTGATTGCCTGTTGTGTCTTCAGGACAGACAGCCAAGGTAGCTTAACACCACCAGCAAAATAAAAGGATCTGTGGAACTACTCATTTCCATTTACTTTCTCTGGAGTCACAGGGACAGGAAATTACGGTGAATCTCCCAGACAAGGACACATAAACTCACCAGCCACTTTATTAGGTACACCTTGCTAGTACCGGGTTGGACCCCTTTTGCCTGCAGAACTGCCTTAATTCTTCATGGCATAGATTCAACAAGGCATTGGAAACATTCCTCAGAGATTTTGGTCCATAGTGACATTATAGCATCACGCAGTTGCTGCAGATTTGTCGCTTGCACATCCATGATGCGAATCTTCCAACACATCCCACAGGTGCTCTATTGGATGAGATGTGGTGACTGTGGAGGCCATTGGAGTGCAGTGACCTCATTGTCATGTTCAAGAAAGATGAGATGATTTGAGCTTTGTGACATGGTGCATTATCCTGCTGGAAGGAGCCATCAGAAGATAGGTACACTGTAGCCATAAAGGGATGGACATGGTCAGCAACAATACTCAGTTGGGTCATGGCATTTAAATGGTGCTTAGTTGGTACTAAGGGGCTCAAAGTGTGCCAAGAAAATATCCCCCACGCCATTACACCACCAGCCTGAACCGTTAATACAGGGCAGGATGGATCCATGCTTTCATGTTGTTTACGCCAAATTCTGACACTCCCATCTGAATGTCGCAGCTGAAATTGAGACTTATCAGACCAGCCAACGTTTTTACAACCTTTATTGTCCAATTTTGGTGAGCCTGTGCGAATTGTAGCCTCAGTTTCCTTTTCTTAGCTGACAGGAGTGGCACCCGGTGGGGTCTTCAGCCGCTGTAGGCCATCTGCTTCAAGGTTCCATGTGTTGTGCTTTCAGAGATGGTATTCTGCATACCATGGTTGTAATGATTAGTTATTTGAGTTACTGTTGCCTTTCTATTATCTCGAACCAGTCTGCCCATTCTCCTCTGACACCAACAAGGCATTTTCGTCCACACAACTGCTGCCATCACCTTAAAGATGGCTGTGCATGAGAATCCCAGTAGATCAGCAGTTTCTGAAATACTCAGACCAGCCCGTCCAGCACCAACAACCATGCCACATTCACACTCACTAAAAAAATCCCCATTTCTTCCCCATTCTGATGCTCGGTTTGAACTTCAGCAAGTCATCTTAAAGCGGAGTTCCGGCCTCGGTGGTCAAATTTAGATAAAATACCCCCGGGACAATCAGGGCTAGTACATTCCACAATGGATAGCCTCTGAACTGTCCCAGGTCGCACTTACCTGTAAGAAGAAATACTTACCTTGAAAAGTTTTTCTCCAGCGCTGCCATCTCAGGTGTGGGCAGCTAAAGCCAGCGCATCCTCTTCTGCGGCCTCTTCGGTGACGTCGGAGTCCCAGAATGCCCTGCACTGGCCCCGCTCGTCACATTTCCGGTGCAGGCGCGGCATCCCTGCACAGCTTCTGGGCATGCCCAGTGTCTGTTTATCAGGGAATGCCGCGCCTGCACCGGAAGTGATGAGCGGGGCCGGTGCAGGCGCATTGACTCCTGGGAGCGATGACGTTCAGCTCCCAGGAGTCATCGCAAGCCGGAAGAGACGCAGAGGGAGGAAGTGGAAGGAAGGTGAGTATATTTTCTTCAATAGCAAGGTAAGTGACCAAAAAAAAAAAAAAAATTGGGAGCATCCATTTCTTTTTCAGGTGGCCCTTAGCAAGCGAATGGCCCAAAATCGATTTTTTTGATTTTGAGGCCAGAACTCTGCTTTAACCACATCTAGATGCCTAAATGCATTGAGTTGCTGCCATATGAATGGCCGATTAGCAAATTGTGTTACCAAGCAATTGAACAGGTGTACCTAATAAAGTGTCTGCTTAGTGTACAAACCTAAAAGAGGTCCCAAGCCTTACTTCTAGAGTTTCTCTTAAAGGACAACACAGCAGTTGCTGCAGCTAACACAGTGATGTCTTACCCTGGACTGAACACCAGCCAATGGCAGCCTCCGCTGTGACAGTTGACACCTACCCTGACAGGTCCTTTAATGATTTTCAGTTTAAATACACCTGCTTCTTGCTCAATACAGATCCATTCATGTCAGCTACGACACGGGGGCGGGTGCCAAAGCAATGGAAGTGGTGTTGTGTACTGGTTACCGAACAATGCTCAGGAGATGGGAATTAATTAGTGTCACCTCATCAATAATGGATATAACAGCAAAAAGGTAAAAAAGATACTCGCTGTTGCCTGACACCTCTGGGTCCCCCTGTGCCCATTCTTCTCCTCCAAATGGATTAATTTATGTTAAGTGTTCCTTTAGCAGAGGATCACTTTCACCGCCAAATTAACTATGGAGGCAGGAATCAAACATGAGGAAGGGACACAAGTCTGTAGAGAGGAGCACAAGAATAGTCCAGTGTGTGGAATCATTTATAGGGCTCGGCAGAAAGTTTGGAAGAATAATGTTTGACCCTAAAAAGGATCATCCCTCTGCTCTTGTGCTATAGGGAAAATGAACTCTAGTTGCTACAGAAAGAAAAAAAGATGCAAAGATAATGCACAGTGGTGGAGATGATTAATTTAAAAAATAACGCTCGGGTAATAGAGATGAATAATGCAAAAAAATAACATTTAGGTGATAGAGTTGTAAGCTCTCACAAGCAGGACCTCTGAAAACCTTGTCTTCAATAGCAAACTGTGCTGTCCCCCTTTGTAGTGTAAAGCGTTACATAAATTGTGGACACTAGAAATATACTGTATCATAAATAATAATAACAATTAAGACACAAAAGTAAGGCTTCATGTACACGGGACGTTAGAAAAAACGTCCTGCAAAGCTATTTCTGACGCCGGGAAAAAGCAGCTGGTAAACGTGCTTTCAGTAGCTTTTTCCATTTGCGTTGTTGCACGTTTGGCCACGTTGCTTTTAGCAGCGTTTTTCTGCCTCCATTCAAAATCAATGGTTCCCTATGGGAGCCTATTGATTTGAATGGAAGTCGCACCGCAAGTCGGATCCGACTTGCGGCGCGACCTGCACTGTGAGAATCTTGAGGGGGAACTCCACGCCAAAAATGGGAAAAAAACTGCGTGGGGTTCCCCCCCAGGTTCCAAACCAGGCCCTTCGGGTCCGGCATGGAATTTGAGGGTAGCCCCACGCCGAAAAAGCGGCGTGGGGTCCCCCCCAAAATCCATACCAGACCCTTATCCGAGCATGCAGCCCGGCAGGCCAGGAAAGGGGAGGGGACGAGCGAGCGGCCCCACCCCCCCTGGACCACACCAGGCCACATGCCCTCAACATGGGGGGGGTGTTGGTGCTTTGGGGCAGGGGGAGCTCTGCACCCCCCACCTCAAAGCACCTTGCCCCCATGTTGATGAGGACAAGGGCCTCATCCCCACAACCCTGGCCGGTGGTTGTGGGGGTCTGCGGGCAGGGGGCTCATCGGAATCTGGAGGCTCCCTTTAACAAGGGGGCCCCCCAGATCCCGGACCCCCTCCCTATGTGAATGGGTATGGGGTACACTGTACCCCTACTCATTCACCACATAAAAGGCAGTGTATGGAAATAACGACAGGAGACGTTTTGGAAAGTTTTATTAAAAATCTTCATCCGGCTCTTCGGGGTCTTCTGCTCTTTTGCTATCCCCTCTCCGGGGTCTTCTGCTGTCCCCTCTTCTGCTGTCCTCTCTTCTCCTCTCCGGGGTCTTCTGCTCTTTTGCTGTCCCCTCTCCGGGGTCTTCTGTTGTCCCTCTTCTTCTGTCCTCTCTTCTTTTCTTCTCCTCTCCGGGGTCTTCTGCTCTTTTGCTGTCCCCTCTCCGGGGTCTTCTGCTGTCCTCTCTTGTTTTCTTCTCCTCTCCGGTGTCTTCTCCTCTCCGGGGTCTTCTGCTCTTTTGCTGTCGGCTGTCGGCTCTTCTTCCTCCGGTCCTCCTCCGACGACGTCTCCTTGATTATGACGATCTCCGGTCTCTGCTGGTGGTTATATAGACATTAGGGGCGTGACCACGATGACGTCATCGGGAGACCCGCCCCCTCACGTCACAGATGACGTCATCTGTGACGTGAGGGGGCGGGTCTCCCGATGACGTCATCGTGGTCACGCCCCTAATGTCTATATAACCACCAGCAGAGACCGGAGATCGTCATAATCAAGGAGACGTCGTCGGAGGAGGACCGGAGGAAGAAGAGCCGACAGCCGACAGCCGACAGCAAAAGAGCAGAAGACCCCGGAGAGGAGAAGACACCGGAGAGGAGAAGAAAACAAGAGAGGACAGCAGAAGACCCCGGAGAGGGGACAGCAAAAGAGCAGAAGACCCCGGAGAGGAGAAGAGAGGACAGCAGAAGAGGGGACAGCAGAAGACCCCGGAGAGGGGATAGCAAAAGAGCAGAAGACCCCGAAGAGCCGGATGAAGATTTTTAATAAAACTTTCCAAAACGTCTCCTGTCGTTATTTCCATACACTGCCTTTTATGTGGTGAATGAGTAGGGGTACAGTGTACCCCATACCCATTCACATAGGGAGGGGGTCCGGGATCTTGGGGGCCCCCTTGTTAAAGGGAGCCTCCAGATTCCGATGAGCCCCCTGCCCGCAGACCCCCACAACCACCGGCCAGGGTTGTGGGGATGAGGCCCTTGTCCTCATCAACATGGGGGCAAGGTGCTTTGAGGTGGGGGGTGCAGAGCTCCCCCTGCCCCAAAGCACCAACACCCCCCCCATGTTGAGGGCATGTGGCCTGGTGTGGTCCAGGGGGGGTGGGGCCGCTCGCTCGTCCCCTCCCCTTTCCTGGCCTGCCGGGCTGCATGCTCGGATAAGGGTCTGGTATGGATTTTGGGGGGGACCCCACGCCGCTTTTTCGGCGTGGGGCTACCCTCAAATTCCATGCCGGACCCGAAGGGCCTGGGGGGGAACCCCACGCAGTTTTTTTCCCATTTTTGGCGTGGAGTTCCCCCTCAAGATTCTCACAGTGCAGGTCGCGCCGCAAGTCGGATCCGACTTGCGGTGCGACTTCCATTCAAATCAATAGGCTCCCATAGGGAACCATTGATTTTGAATGGAAGAAAAAAAACGTTAAACGTGGCTGAACGTAGGTTCATCACGTTCAGTCATGTTTAGTCACGTTCGGCCGCGTTTCTGCGTTTGAAACGTCGGGAAACACACATTCGAACGCAATATAATTGCGTTCTAAAAAAAGTCCCTGAACGCAACTGCCTGCAAATGACTGTAAACGACCATGTATACATGGACAGATTAGATAACATGGAGCTGCGTTCAGGGACTTCTGAAAAAAACGCCCAACTGCTCCTAAACGGCCATTTCCAGCGTCCCGTGTACATGGAGCCTAATGCTCAGGTGAAAGAGATAAATAATACAAAAAACAAAAAGAATGCTCAAGTGATAGAGATGATTATTACACAAAAATAATGCTCAGGTGATAGTGATGATTAATACCCAAAAATAATGCTCAGGTGATAGTGATGATTAATACCCAAAAATAATGCTCAGGTGATAGTGATGATTAATACCCAAAAATAATGCTCATGTGATAGTGATGATTAATACCCAAAAATAATGCTCAGGTGATAGTGATGATTAATACCCAAACATAATGCTCAGGTGATAGTGATGATTAATACCCAAAAATAATGCTTAGGTGATAGTGATGATTAATACCTAAAAATAATGCTCAGGTGATAGTGATGATTAATACGCAAAAATAATGCTCAGGTGAAAGAGATAATTCACTAAAATAATGCTCAAGTTAGGGAGATGATTAAAACACAAAAATAATGCTCAGGTGATAGAGATGTTGAAGGCACAAAAATAATGTATAGGTCATAGAGATGATCAAAACACAAAAATAATGCTCAGGTGAGAGAAATTATTAAAATGCAAAAATAATGCTCAGATGAAAGAGATAATTAAGAAAAATAATGCTCAGGTGATGGAGATGATTAAAACACAAAAAATAATGCTCAGGTGATATGAATGATTTAAAAAAACAAAAATAATGGTTGGATGATAGAGATGTTGAAGGCACAAAAATACTGTTGAGGTGATAGAGATAATCAAAACACAAAAATAATGCTAAGGTGATAGATGATTAATAAGCAAAAATAATGCTCAGGTGAAAGAGATAAGAAAAATAATGCTCAGGTGAAAGAGATAAGAAAAATAATGCTCAGGTGAAAGAGATGATTAAGAAAAATAATGCTCAGGTGAAAGAGATGATTAAGGCCTCATGCACACTGGACGTTATCAAAACATCAGTAGAAAGCTGTAGCTGTAGAAGGAGTTTGTCTGCTTTTTTGCAGTAGCGTTTTTCAGCGTTTTTTAGAAAAACTATATTCCCACAAAATCATATTGCATAAAAACGTTGATAAACACAGAATTTTGGTGTTTTTCAGCATTTTTAAGCTTTTATCAGGGTAAAACCCCATACACACGATCAGATTATCGAAAGATCTGTCGTCCGTTTTTTGTGGCATGCTAGTCTGATGTGGAAAGTGAAGAGGTTATTTTCATACGAATTTTCCCATATGACAGAATTCTACTTCAGAAGTGATGTCATGTGTTGGATTGCTTTGTATGTGTTTTTTATCTCTGAGCATGCCTAGTCTTGCTCTTAAGATTTTTACACAAAAATAATGTTCAGGTGATAGAGATGATTAATACACAAAAATAATGTTCAGTTGATAGAGATGATTAATACACAAAAATAATGTTCAGGTGATAGAGATGATTAAGGCCTCATGTTCACGGGATGTTTTTACAGCGGCTGTTTTTGGCATCAGATGTTTATTTCTGCAGCCAGTAAACTCCCCAGCATGTTATCCTATGTGTCCATACACGCATAGGCTGTTTTCAGCAGTTTTTGGCGGGGCATTTTTCTGGCTGGAAAAAACCCAGAACTAGTGGGATTTATGAGGCGTTTTTCAGCTGTAAAAACTCTAATAAAAGCTTAAAAATGCTGAAAAACGCCATCATTCTGCTTTTATGAATGTTTTTGAGCCATGAGCTTTTGTGGGAGTATAGTTTTGCTAAAAAAAAAAAAAAAAAAAAAAAAAAGGTTAAAAAATGCTTTAGCTGAAAAAAGCTAAAAAACGCTGAAAAATTCTACTGCAAAAAAGCTGAAAAACTCCTTCTACAGCTACAGCTTTCTACTGACGTTTTGATAACATCCAGTGTGCATGAGGCCTAAAACACAAAAATAATGCTCAGTTGATACAGATGATTTAAGAAAAAAAATAATGGTCAGATGATAGAGATGTCGAAGATACAAAAATAATGGTCAGATGATAGAGATGTCGAAGATACAAAAATAATGGTCAGATGATAGAGATGTCGAAGATACAAAAATATTGTTCAGGTGATAGAGATGTCGAAGATACAAAAATAATGTTCAGATGATAGAGATGCCAAAGATACAAAAATAATGTTCAGATGATAGAGATGTCGAAGATACAAAAATAATGCTCAGATGATAGAAATGTCGAAGATACTAAAATAATGCTCAGGTAATAGAAATGTCGAAGATACAAAAATAATGTTCAGGTAATAGAGATGTCAAAGATACAAAAATGATGCTCAGATGAAAGAGATGTCGAAGATACTAAAATAATGTTCAGGTGATAGAGATGTCGAAGATACAAAAATAATGCTCAGATGATAGAAATGTCGAAGATACAAAAATAATGGTCAGATGATAGAGATGTCGAAGATACAAAAATAATGTTCAGATGATAGAGATGCCAAAGATACAAAAATAATGTTCAGATGATAGAGATGTCGAAGATACAAAAATAATGCTCAGATGATAGAAATGTCGAAGATACTAAAATAATGTTCAGGTAATAGAGATGTCAAAGATACAAAAATGATGCTCAGATGATAGAGATGTCGAAGATACTAAAATAATGTTCAGGTGATAGAGATGTCGAAGATACAAAAATAATGCTCAGGTAATAGAAATGTCGAAGATACAAAAATAATGTTCAGGTGATAGAGATGTCGAAGATACAAAAATAATGTTCAGATGATAGAGATGTCGAAGATACAAAAATAATGCTCAGGTAATAGAAATGTCGAAGATACTAAAATAATGTTCAGGTGATAGAGATGTCGAAGATACAAAAATAATGTTCAGATGATAGTGATGTCGAAGATACAAAAATAATGCTCAGGTAATAGAAATGTCGAAGATACAAAAATAATGTTCAGGTGATAGAGATGTCGAAGATACAAAAATAATGTTCAGATGATAGAGATGTCGAAGATACAAAAATAATACTCAGATGATAGAGATGTGGAAGATACAAAAATAATGCTCAGATGATAGAGATGTGGAAGATACAAAAATAATGCTCAGGTGATAGAGATGTGGAAGATACAAAAATAATGTTCAGGTGATTGAGATGTTGAAGATACAAAAATAATGTTCAGATGATAGAGATGTCGAAGATACAAAAATAATGCTTAGATGATAGAGATGTCGAAGATACAAAAATAATGCTTAGATGATAGAGATGTCGAAGATACAAAAATAATGTTCAGGTGATAGAGATGTCAAAGATACAAAAATAATGCTCAGATGATAGAGATGTCGAAGATACAAGAATAATGTTAAGATGATAGAGATGTCGAAGATACAAAAATAATGCTCAGGTGATAGAGATGTCGAAGATGTTCAGGTGATAGTAATGATCAATACACAAAAATATCACTCAGGGGTTGGATATGATTAGAACACAAAAGTAATGATCAGGTGATAGAGATGAATAATAGACAAAAATAATGCTCAGGTGAAAGAGATAATTAAGAAAAATAATGGTCAGAAGATAGAGATGTTGAAGACAGGAAAATAATGCTTGGGTGATAGAGATGATTAATACACAAAACTAATTCTCAGGTTATAAAGATGTTGAAAAATACAAGAAACAAAAAATTGTTCAGGTGATAGAGATGAATAAAACAAAAAAGTAATGTTCAGGTGATAGAGATGATTAATACACCAAAATAATGTTCCGGATGGAGGCTACAAGTGTCTGTTATCACTCATTAAGCATTGTCAGCTGTTGTCACCCTCAGGAAACGTGTTCTGAGAAATGTCACACAGCCATCGCACGAGATCAGCAGCACCGTGATGTAACAAAGGATGAAAAAAAAAGGCCAAAACAGGATTTTCTTAAAAATCGTCAGCTGCGGATAACACATAGAGGACAAAGCAAACTAAATATTCAGTTCACATCCACGTTAACAGTCCACTGACTGGCACCATTATTATCTCTAAATATAATAAAATACACATATCCAGGAGCCAAAGGGCCACACCAGTTCATGCAGGGGCCCAGTGTGTCTATGTCCTGAGCGTTACATTGTAAACACAAATGTGGAGAACAATGAGGTCCCTGCCTTGTTTACTGACCTCCAAACTGCCCCCCCAGTGTGAGAACCGCCGCGTCCAGGGAGAGCAAAACAAAAACACCAGGACATGGTGCCAACTCATCACATTCCCGGGGGAGAAGAGGGAGCTGCGCCAGGAAAACCCGCACACGTTAATTAAAGCAAAAATAATGAAGACAGCCCACAACTATCCGCTGGCCGACTGCATTTCAGCCTGACCTCGTTCCCACTGCCGTTGGATGTGCCTACTTTCCCTAGAAGTGCTCTTCATCATCGAATGCAGGGAATACAAAACCAAGACAGCGCCGGGGACCAAGAAATGTCACAAAATGTTCAGCAAACTGTTTTTGTGCATCGTTCATGCTTTTGCTGTCCCATATTTATATTATCGTATTTTATACCTGTATTTAAGACAGTGAAATCAGCACTCCTACTGAACAACTTACAATATAACATTAAAAGATCATTCACATTTTCACCCAGTCACAGAATACTGACAGACATGTATTGCCATTATGAGGGATTCCCACCATCACTGTGCTGAGTTCCTGGGTCTGTACACCTGCTGTGCCCATTATGAGGGGTTTCCATCAATCCGGTGCTGAATTTCCAGGTCTTAGCAGCTGCTGTACTCATTATGAGGGGCTCCCACCATCCCTGTACTGCGTTCACAGGTATGTACACCTGCGGTGCCCATTATGAGGGGCTCCCACCATCCCTGTACTGCGTTCACAGGTATGTACACCTGCGGTGCCCATTATGAGCGGCTCTCACCATCCCTGTGCTGAGTTTCCAGGTCTGTACACCTGCTGTGCCCATTATGAGAGGTTTCCATCAATCCTGTGCTGAGTTTCCAGGTCTGTACACCTGATGTGCCCATTATGAGAGGCTCCTATCATCCCTGTGCTGAGTTTCCGGGTCTGTACATCTGCTGTGCCCATTATGGGGGGTTTCCACCATCCCTGTGCTGGGTTCCTGGGACTATACACGTGCTGTGCCCATTATGAGGTGTTCCCATCATCCCTGTGCTGAGTTCCTGAGTCTGCACACCTAATGTGCCTATTATGAGTGGATCCTTCCATCCCTGTATGGAGTTTACTGATCTGTACACCTGCTGTGCCCATTTAGAGGGACTCCCACCATTCCTGTGCTGAGTTCCTGGGTCTGTACACCTGCTGTGTCCATTATGAGGGGCTCCCACCATCCCTGTGTTTAGTTCTTGGGTATGTACACATTATGTGCCCATTATGAGAGGCTCTCATGATTCCTGTGCTGAGTTCCTGGGTCTGTACACCTGCTGTGCCCATTATGAGGGGCTCCCACCATTCCTGTGCTGAGTTCCTGGGTCTGTACACCTGCTGTGCCCATTATGAGGGGCTCCCACCATCCCTGTGTTGAGTTACCTGGTCTGTACACCTGCTGTGCCCATTATGAGGGGCTTCCACCATCCCTGTGTTGAGTTTCCGGGTCTGTACACCTTCTGTGCCCAATATGAGGGTTTCCTACCATCCCTGTGCTTAGTTCTGCGGCGGTTCGTGGGGTCTGAGGTGGTTATGGTGTCTGGTGGAGTGCTTGGAGCCCTCGGGAAGCACTAGGAGCATCCGCCAACAGAGGTACCCAGTCGGGGTGCCGGTTGATCCATTACAGGTCTGTATATCTATTGCGCCCATTATGAGAGGCTCCCACCATCCCTGTGTTGAGTTTCCGGGTCTGTACACCTTCTGTGCCCAATATGAGGGTTTCCTACCATCCCTGTGCTTAGTTCTGCGGCGGTTCGTGGGGTCTGAGGTGGTTATGGTGTCTGGTGGAGTACTTGGAGCCCTCGGGAAGCACTAGGAGCATCCGCCAACAGAGGTACCCAGTCGGGGTGCCGGTTGATCCATTACAGGTCTGTATATCTATTGCGCCCATTATGAGAGGCTCCCACCATCCCTGTGTTGAGTTACTGGGTCTGTACACCTGCTGTGCCCATAGGGGTTCCCACCACCATCCCTGTGCTGAGTTCTTAGGTCTGTAAATCTGCTGCACCCAATATAAGGGGTTCCCACCATTCCTATGCTGGGTTCCCAGGTCTGAACACCTGCTGTGCCCATTATGAGAGTCTCCCACCATCCCTGTGTTGAGTTCCAGGGTTTGTACACCTGTTGTGCCCATTATGAGTGGTTCCTACCCTCCCTGTACTTAGTTCTTGGGTCTGTATATCTATTGCGCCCATTATGAGAGGCTCCCACCATCCCTGTGTTGAGTTCCTGGATCTGTACACCTGCTGTGCCCATTATGAGGGGTTCCTACCATCCCTGTACTGAGTTCCCAGGTCTGTACACCCGCTGTGCCCATTATGAGAGGCTCCCACCATCCCTGTACTGAGTTCCCAGGTCTGTACACCCGCTGTGCCCATTATGAGAGGCTCCTACCATCCCTGTACTGAGTTCCCAGGTCTGTACACCTGCTGTGCCCATTATGAGGGGTTCCCACCATCCCTGTTGTGAGTCCTGGGTCTGTATACCTGCTGTGCCCAATATGAGGTGCTTCCACTATCCCTGTATTGTTTCTGGGTCTTTACACCTGATGTGCCCTCTATGTGGGGCTCCCACCTTCCCTGTGCTGAGTTCCTGGGTCTGCCCCATTTAAAAATGTTTCTGATACTCATGATCATATCTGCATACCAGTTGCAGCCACGTGAGTATATGTCACCAATTTAGATATAATTCGTGCTTTGTGGAGTTCTCCTTTATTAAATAAAAAAAGTGTTGCACAGTGAGATTTTCAGCCTTCCTAATGGTCACAGGGCTCAGACGGTGGCACGTCACACAGCCCAGGCATGTCAGAGGCGTGCCACCATCAGTGCACATTGTGTCACCATCTTGGCTGTATGTGGCTCAGCACTGCCCAGGGCTGTACACATCACCTGGCACAATGTATAATGATGATCATATATAACACTAAGTGCCAGGAACCGCCCACAGAATGCGGAATTATCATCATGTGATACCCTCTCATTATCCGCTAAGGGTTACAATGTTGTGGCTGGAAAGCTGAAACACCTGGATCATCGTCTGCTCTACCTTCTACTATCGGCAAACCCTACTACCGACATGTAATATGGTAATGGAATAAAGCACAGATGTGCGAAAAACTTTCCGGGTACAGACCCTCCAAGACTATTAAGGAGGATTATCAAAATCCTGACCACCCTTTTTCTGGAAAAAAGGGCGATACAGAAACCTGCCATAGTGAATAATATTCAGATTGGTGATAAAACAAGATTAGGATAAAGTTGGGTGCCACTCAAACGTCCAGGAATTTTTTTTTTTTTTACTGATAAGACTGCAACCTATTGCTTTCCATGGGCCCGTGCACATCGTAAATGAGTTTCGGCTTTAGTTAAAAAAAAAAAAAATGAATCTGGTTACTGGTTAGTATTTTATGTAAATACGCAAATGAGTGCACTACACGGACCATACGTGTGCGTTTTTGCAGGACGATCCAACGTTCACACATGACCTAAAGCTATAGAATAAAAAAGTTCTGCTTACATCATCAACAATTGAATGATATATTCAATAAAACCTTTTTGATTCCATTACATGGCTTATTTTAGACCCATCATCAAGCCCCTGTTCCTCTCTATGCAATGCAGGCAGATCATGGCTGGTGGGAGGGGCCAGCAAGGTGATTAACTACTTGCCTACTGGGCACTCAAACCCTCTTCCTGCCCAGGCCAGTTCTCAGCTTTCGCACTTTGAATGACAATTGCGCGGTCATGCAACGCTGTACCTAAATTAAATTTTTATCATTTTTTTTAAACAAATAGAGATTTCTTTTGGTTCTATTTAATCACTACTGGGTTGTTTTTTTTTTTTTCTTAACTAACAAAAAAAGGCAGAACATTTTTAAAAAAAAAAAAAAGAAAAACTTTTTATAGTTTGTTATAAAATTTTGCACACAGGTAATTTTTCTCCTTCATTGATGTGCGCTGATGAGGCGGCACTGATGGGCACTGCTAGGCTGCACTGATAAGGCAGCACTGGTGGGCACTGATAAGGCAGCACTGATAAGGCGGCACTGGTGGGCACTGATGGGTGGCACTGAAGGGCACTGTTAGGTGGCGCTGAAGGGCACTAATAGGCAGCACTCATGGGCACTGGTGGCCACTAATAAGTGGCACTGATGATGGCAATGGTAGGCACTGGTAGGTGACACTTATGGGCAGCACTCATGATGGGGCACTGATTGGCACTAATAGGTGGCACTGGTGGGCACTGATAGGTGGCACTAGTGGGCACTGGTAGGTGGCGCTGGTGGGCACAGATGCTCCTCTAATCTTCGGGCCCAATGTCCCTCTGACAGCAGCGGCAATCGGCTTTTTTTTCTCCTCCCACATTGGCTGACAGCTGATCACGTGGTAAGGGGCCGAGACCGGCCCTTTACTCCGATCTGTGATCAGCCAAGTCTCATGGACTCGCTGATCACAGAGTAGAGCTGCACGATTAATCGTTCTGGGATCGCGATCTCGATCCACCCCCCTATGCGATCTCCATCACGAATATTGGCGATTCTGGGGGTAGGGGTTATTTCACGGCCGCACCTCCGTCACGCCTCCTCTATGACGCGGCGGGCCACACCTCCGTCACGCTTCCTCTATTCAGCGTGAGCTCATGCACGGGAGGACGTACATTGACGCCCTCTTGGCAATTTAGGTCCGCGCTGTAGCCATCTTTCGGCTATAGTGCGAACTTAAAGAGGCTAACATATCAAAATGGCTTGATGGGTAAATCTGCATATAGACCGCCCTAGGTAACACCCACATATGATGCTGAGCCTCCATGATTATAAGAGCTGAATGAAAGGGCAGGCTATGGACAGTCAGATTGGAATAGAAAAGGGATGCTGGAGGTCCTCCAGCCAGGGAATGAGGTGGCTCTGTCTGGCTTGCTAAAACTTCTAATGCACATTGTAAGAAGCTGACAGTGTGCAGTGAAATCAGGGTATTTCATTTCAGCACAGAAGAGGAGCCTGTACAACTGTGTGAGACTAAAGGAAGACTGAAGTTCATATTTAAAGTGTATGTAAAGCTAAAACTTTATTTTTCAGCAGCCTTCTGTGAAGCAGGGCCCCTCTATTTTATGGAGATGGGGACAGGAGAGGTGTTTGTAGTCCTAATCGGGAGAGCCTAGGGTGACAACGCTGCTCCTCCATAGATAGCACTGCTGAGTGTTGTCACCCTAAGACAGGAAGTTACTAGAGGATCACCAGGTGACCGTGGAAACAAAGCCTGGAAAGGGGAAACTAATGCAGCCACCACATGTAAGGAAGGCTAATCTGCAATAAATAGAATGTTTGGTTTAGATACACTTTATTGGAATACAAATATGTGAGATCGAATAATAGTACATTGGAACCTTGTAGTACAAGAGTCATCGCTGCGTAAACTGTCGGCGCTATATAAATCCTATAAAATAATAATAATTTTGCATGTATGAACAAAAAACACATTAAATCTGCTTCTAGAGAACTACAACTTCCAGCATGCTCTACAAATAGAAGTTTGGTGTTCCTCTCTGTATTGGTAGTGTCTGCCCAGTCATCATTACTAGCACTGGCTCCCTGATCCCTATAATCCCAGCACAGTGCAGGCCAATGCTGGACACAATGCAGGGGATTCAGTGTGAATGGGGCAGGGATCAGCACCGAGGGTTCCCGAATGTTCATGTGTGTGGTCCTTTCTTCTGTGTTTGTCCACAGAGATCCCTGATTGTATAGGACAACAACAGGGGCCATAAACCACAGATAGATAGATAGATAGATAGATAGATAGATAGATAGATAGATAGATAGATAGATAGATAGATAGATAGATAGATAGATAGATAGATAGATATAAAGATAAAATGAAAGAAGGAAGCCATCAGCTCTTCAATGATAGACAGATAGATATCTACAGGTGTATCTCATAAAATTAGAATATCATTAAAAAGTTAATTTATTTCAGTAATTCAATTGAAAAAGTGGAACTCCTATATTATCTATAGATGCGTTACACATAATACCTTTTTGATAATACTCAAATTTTATGAGATGCTCCTGTACACTATATCACCAAAAGTATTGGGACGCCTGCATTTACACGCGATTTAATGGCATCCCAGTCTTAGTCCGTAGGGTTCAATATTGAGTTGGCCCACCCTTTACAGCTATAACAGCTTCAGCTCTTCTGGGAAGGCTGTCCACAAGGTTTAGGAGTGTCTATGGGAATGTTTGACCATTCTTCCAGAAGAGCATTTGTTAAGTCCGGCACTGATGTTGGAGGAAAGGCCTGGCTCGCAGTCTCTGCTCTAATTCATCCCAAAGGTGTTCTATTGGGCAGGGCCATCTTACCGAATGGGCACACTGGGCAGTTTCCCGGGGGCCCCATTTGCCCCACCTGCCCAGCGACCCAGTCCAAGACAGGCATTAGTCCCGATTCCCATCCCGCCGCCGAACATAGCAGATGGCAAGCACCTGTTGGACCTGCGCTGCTGTCAGGCCACTTGGGCCATGGAGGGGAAGCCCACAACTGCAGTAATACCTGTCCGCCTCCAAGGGAGCAGGCACACACAGGACAGTTGAGTCTGACTCCCGTCCATGTGTGTGTTCATCGGACCCAGCCGCTGACCTTGGAAGCTGTCATTAGACTGGCACTGCTGTACCAATTAATATCGCCTTATCGATTATTTGCATTTTTATTCTCGTGGGGGATTGTGTAGGCAGGGCTCCAGTGCACTGCATTACCCGGGGCCCTTTAATGCCCTTTAAGATGGCACTGCTATTGGGTTGAGGTCAGGACTCTGTGCAGTCAAGTTCCTCCACCCCAAACTCGCTCATCCATGTCTTTATGGACCTCGCTTTGTGCACTGGTGCGCAGTCATGTTGGAACAAGAAGGGGCCACAAAGTTGGGAGCATGAAATTGTCCAAAATGTCTTGGTATGCTGACGCCTTAAGAGTCCCTTCACTGGAACTAAGGGGCCAAGCCCAACCCCTGAAAAACACCCCCACACCATAATCCACCCCCCACCAGCAAATGCAGAGGAAGGAAGGAAGGAAGGAAGGAAGGTTAAGAAAGGAAGGAAGGTTAAGAAAGGAAGGCAGGGAGGAAGCAATGAAGAAAGGCATTTTTGGAAGGAAAGGAAGGCAAGGGGGGGGGGAAGAAGGAATGAATGAAGAACGAAGAAGAGAGAAGGAAGAAAGAAAAAAGAAGGAAGGAAAGGAAGAAAAGAAGGGATGAAGGAGGCAGTGAAGGGAAGGCAGGGATAAAAAAAAGGAAAGAAAGAAGAAATATGGAAGAAGGAAAGAAGTAAGTAATGAGGGAAGAATGGAAGAAGACGAAAAGAGCAATGCTACAGATAATTGAGATACAGGGAAAAGAAAGAAGAAGAAAAAGAGGGTAGGAGAACGGAAGAAAGAAGGATGAAGCAATGAAAAAGGAGAAAGGAAAGAAAAAAGCAAGGGAGGGAGGGAAGACGGAAGGAAGGATAAAAAGTAGAAACTGTGAATATATATATTTATGTATGTATAACGATGATAAAAAATAGACAGATAGGAGAAAAAAATCTTATGGTTCACCCCCCACCCTCAAACACACACATCCCAAAAATAAGAACACAGATGTAGACAGACAGACCCAAGAGAGGTGATAAACTGTCAGCTCTTAGGGCTCATTCACACTGGCACTCCTGCATCTAGAGAAGTCATCTGAGAAGTATAACCAACTTTCCAGGCTCATTCACACATTCTCCGTACTGGATAAATGCCAGTCACCGCTAGGACACATAGAAAACAATAGTCTTCTTCTATGTGCCTTGTTCATGCAGCCCAGAAACGCGGTGCAGTGATCTGCAGAAAAACAGAGACATAGAAATTTACCCCAGCACACAGGTTAGCATTGCAAGTCTCCGCACAGAAACACAACCCACTGCAAGGCTGTGCGGAGACATACTGTACATGAACTGTCACTTTATGCATTTCAAAGAAGTAAAAAAAGTAAACATTGTGATGCGCCTACTGCCGCCCAAAACTGACAGCTGCCTGCATGCTAAACCGGAGAGTTTAGCAGTTGGGCAGCGTGAATGAGGCCTTATGTTTCCCAGATCCCTTTTGTCTAAGTTTAGATACTTAAGTCACATTTACATTTGTTTAGTCGTATTTGAAGTGTCTAATTATAATGCACAGAATTCTATTTTCTGCAAACACAGCTAAGCTGGGCGCACCTAAACACTGGTAAACACACAGAGTGAATGGCACCATTAGCATAGCTCCCAACCGTCCCTGATTTCGAGGGACTGTGCCTGATTTGGAACAAAGTCCCTCTGTCCCTCTTTCCTCCTCATTTCTCCCTTATTTTGGCCTGATCTATATAATTGTATATGAAATGCAATTAGTAAATCCTACGAGCAACCAGGTAATAATTAATTGCCGCAAGCACTCCACTATCTCACACAGTGTAAACAATTATATCAAAAAATGCTGCGCAGTAAGTAGCGAACCAATTACTGACTCAATGTGATCCAATAAGATCCAGGAAGAAGGGGGGCCATGACTCAGGAAAGGTTAGACAGATTGTGGTAGTTGGGGACTCCAGAGAGGGCAATCTGTAAAAAAGATCTCGGTAACCGAACAGTATGTTGTTTACCGGGCGCCCGCGTTCGGCACATCACAGATCTGGCAGACAGATTATTGTGCGGGGCTGGGGATGACCCAGCGGTCATGGTGCATGTGGGCACTAATGACAAAGTAAAAGGAAGGTGGAGGATCCTAAAGAACGATTTCAGGGACTTAGGTAATAGATTGAGGAATAGGACCTCCAAGGTGGTTTTCTCTGAAATACTGCCGGTACCTCGAGCCACACAGGAGAGGCAGAAGGAGATTAGGGAACTTAACAAGTGGCTGAGGAATTGGTGTAGGAAGGAGGGGTTTGGGTTCCTGGAGAACTGGGCTGACTTCTCAGTCGGCTACCGGCTCTTTAGTAAGGATGGGCTGCACCTTAATGGGGACAATACAGCTCTTTTGGGGAGAAAGATGGCCACCAAGTTGGAGGGCTTTTAAACTAGGAGATGGGGGGGAGGGCTCACAAGTAGAGTCAGTCAGGAGGGAGCAAAGGACAGAAGGTAGTATTAGAGTCAGCAGCAACAGTAGGGCCATAACGTCAATTGGTAGGTCTGTGCGGGAAAACCTCAGACCAAACAGGAATAAACATAACCACCAATCACGTATAACTTCCGTAAAACTAAGAGGGGTATATGCTAATGCCAGGAGCCTAGCTAATAAAATGGATGAGTTGGAAATGTTAGTACATAAGGAGGACATAGACCTTGTGGGAATAACAGAGACTTGGTTCGACCCCTCACACGACTGGCTGGCCAATATCCAAGGGTATTCGGTGTACCGGAAGGACAGGGTAGGAAAAAGAGGGGGAGGGGTATGTCTCTACGTCAAGAACAATGTAAAGGTGATAGAGAGGAGTGACATTACGGAAGGGATGAGTATGGAGTTAGAATCCGTGTGGGTAGAACTCCATAGGGAAGGAGAAAAGGGAAAAGTAATTGTGGGGGTTTGCTATAGGCCACCGAGACAAGGGGAGGAGTCAGAGCTGGAACTTTTAGCACTATTGGGTAAAGTGGCAAAACTAGGATCAGTCATTATATTGGGGGACTTCAATTATCCCGACATTGACTGGGAAGAGGGGACTACACACTCACAGAAGGCCCGTCTATTCACGGAAACCTTACAGGACAACTACATGTCACAGTTGGTGGATTCTCCTACTAGAGAAAACGCAGTCCTGGATCTATTGATCACTAATGACCCAGACCTAATCTCGGAGGTAGGAGTCCTGGACAACCTGGGCTCTAGCGATCACAGGATGATCCCATTTAGTGTAAATAACAATATAACAAGGCAAGTGGGGGACTTAAGAACCCTAAACTTCAGAAGAGCAAACCTTCCAAAATTGTACTCATTGATGGAAAGGGTAAACTGGGACCAAACCCTGGGATCCCTGACCACAGAGGAAAAATGGGAATGCTTTAGGAACATATTAAGCAAATGCATCTTGCAGTGCATTCCTATGGGAAATACATTTAGAAGAGACAAAGCCAAACCTGGCTGGCTAAACCGTAGCGTTTTAAACTTATTATGGGAAAAAAATTGGCCTTCAGGAAATATAAATCAGAAGGCACAGTATCGGCTTTCGACCAATACAAGGAGGCAAATAAGAAAAGTAAACAAGAAATCAAGATGGCTAAAATAAACTTTGAGAGACAAATAGCGGAGGATAGTAAAAAAAACCCAAAGAAATTCTTTAAATATATCAACAGCAAAAAAACTAGGGCAGAGCATATTGCACACATAATTAACAATGATGGGAGGATGGTTACAGAGGACACTGAAAAAGCAACCGTGCTGAATGCTTTTTTCTCGTCAGTATTTACACAGGAAAAGGAGGGGTACACGGACCATGACTGTATGGTTAGTAGTAATACACAGGACTTGCCACTATGGCTAACAGAGGGTGAAATCAGGGAAAGGCTGGATAAACTTAACACAAACAAATCACCAGGCCCGGATGGCGTACATCCGAGAGTACTCAAGGAACTCAGTAAGGTTATATCTAGACCACTGTTCCTGATCTTTGCTGACAGTATTAGGACAGGAGATGTACCAGGGGATTGGAGGAAAGCAAACGTGATTCCGATATTCAAAAAGGGTCAGAGGCATATACCGGGAAATTATAGGCCTGTCAGTTTGACATCAATAGTATGTAAACTTCTGGAGGGGATGATAAGGGACTATATCGTAGAGTTTGCTAAAGACAACAGCATCATCAGCGGTAACCAGCACGGGTTTACAAATGGGCGTTCTTGTCAAACCAATCTCTTAACATTCTACGAGGAGGTGAGCTGTGAGCTAGATAGGGGCAGACCAGTGGATGTGGTGTACTTAGATTTCGCTAAGGCGTTTGATACAGTTCCCCATAAGCGCTTAATTTATAAAATAAGGTCTGCAGGTATCGACAGCAGGGTTTGCTCTTGGATACGGAACTGGCTAAAAGGGCGTGTCCAAAGGGTGGTAATAAACAGTGCATACTCAGACTGGTCTGAGGTAGTAAGCGGGGTGCCCCAGGGCTCAGTCCTGGGACCAACCTTGTTCAATTTATTCATAAACAGCATTGAGGACGGGATCAGTAGTTCGATATCAGTTTTTGCAGATGACACAAAATTGGCCAGGGCAATAACTGCACAGCATGAAGCTGATATCCTACAGAATGACCTGGACAAAATAACGGAGTGGGCAACGACATGGCTAATGAGGTTTAATGTGGAGAAGTGTAAGGTTTTGCACTTGGGGACTAAAAACATAAAAGCACAATCACGTTAGGAGGGGAACCCTTGGGGGAATCAAAAATGGAGAAAGATCTGGGAGTCTTGGTTGATGATAGATTAGGCAACAGCATGCAATGTCAAGCGGCAGCTGCCAAAGCCGGCAGAATATTAGCATGCATAAAGAAAGGGATGTATTCCAGAGATAAAACTATAATCCTTCCACTTTATAAAACTCTGGTCCGACCGCATCTGGAGTATTCTGTCCAGTTCTGGTCGCCAGTCCTAAGGAGGGATGTGTTGCAGCTGGAGAGAGTCCAGAGAAGGGCAACTAAACTAATTAGGGGATTGGAGGACCTTAATTATGAAGAGCGTCTACAATCGCTTAATTTATTCTCCCTGGAGAAGAGACGCCTGAGGGGGGACATGATAGCAATTTTTAAATATCTCAATGGGGATCTCAGCTTAGAAAATAAGCTGTTCAGTCGAAGGGATTGCATGAGGACTCGAGGGCATACAATGCGATTAGAGGAGAAGCGTTTTAACCTCAGGCAATGTGGGGGGTTCTTTACTGTTAGGGCTACAAGATTGCGGAATTCTCTACCACAAGAGGTGGTTTCTGCGGGTAGCATGGTGGATTTCAAAAGACTCTTAGACGTACATCTCAAGGATCAGAACATTCAGGGGTATGTGAGATGATTACAGTCACACACACCTACACATGTTGAACTGGATGGACTATTGTCTTTATTCAACCTCACCTACTATGTAACTATGTAACTACCGTATTTATTCGAGTATAACGCGCACACGTGTATAACGCGCACCCCTAATTTTCGATTAAAAATCGGTATAAAATTTTGTTTCACACCAAGCATTGTAATTGACAAAAAAACTTTGTTGAACACGGGCTAGCTGCTGAATTTCCGTGAATTTCAGCATGATCAACAACTTTGAGCTTGAATGAAGCGTCATATGCAGAACGTTTTCTCTTGATACCCTGAGTTGCCATTTAACGGGTACCAGTATATCAATTAAAATATGAAGAACACTGAATTACGGTACGCAAAACACTGAATTGTACAAAAGCAATGCTTACCGTAACGTGTGGGCGAGGCGAGGAAATGAAGCGGGGACCATACAGTGGATAATGAGAATTCTCACCCCCAGTTCGGGCCGCCCACTGTACGCGACGAGGGGACGTTTTTTTTTTCTTCGCCCTCGCGTACAGTGAGCGGCTGCAGCCCGGAAAAGGCGCAGTGCGAACTCACAATTCGCCTGCGCCCTCAATGGACCGGCCGCCACTGCCACCCCACCCCAGCCCTCGTTTATAACGCGCACCCAAACTTTGATTTCTTTTTTTGGTAGAAAATTTTGCGCGTTATACTCGAATAAATACGATATGTAATAATCAATAGACATTAAATATATAGTAATCCTAAATACATAAATAAATAAATATATTGTTGTAAACGCATGTAAAAAAAATAAATATATTGTTATAAACGAATGTAAAAAAATAAATATATTGTTATAAACGAATGTAAAAAAATAAATATATTGTTATAAATGCTTGTAAAAAAATCCAGTAGTGCAAAAAATGCTGAATGAGTTAGTGTAAGTAAATAACAACCACTTAAAACAAATCTTCTAAAGTGCCACTGGTGCCAAATATGTGATAAAGTTAAAAAAAATCACGAAAAAATAATTAATACACATGTGCAAAAGTCCATTTGTGCAAAATTAATCCTGTTGGAGTCAGTGCAGGTACAAATGCAGCCTCTTCAAAAGTATATAAAATGCACTTTTCATCTTTAAAAAGTGTTTCCCAGTGCTAAATCTTTCATGCAATTTCTAAATTGCTGCATTTGTAAATGTCAAAAGCCAATATATAGGAATAATACAAAAAAAAAGCACTTGCGGGCTTAAGTGCCGGTTCACATTTCTGCGATCACAGAGATCGCATGTAATTCGGAGCGCACTGCTCCTAAATTACCTGCAATCTCTGTGCGGTGCAAATTTCAGCCATATAGTTTGTAGGGTTGAATTTGCACCGCAATCGCACTAAACACGCACATGACCCTTTTTTTTATCCGCAGCAGAATCGGATCGCATGGGGGTTCACACTAGTGCGATCCGATTCTGTGCAAACTTGCAGATCGCACTGCGATATGCGATCTCAACTGGGGGTGTCGTTAACTTTTAATTGACAACCCCTGTGTATCGCATATGGCAGTGTGAACTGCCAGGGGTGCGGATGCGATGCGGGAACACGCTGCATATTCGCAGCATTCCCGTATCGCAGAAGTGTGAACCGGGACTATAGAGTATGAGATTTTTATTTTTAGAATCATACTTACTCAGGTGGATGCAGCATCAGTCCGATGTTGCATCTCTCCCTTGCCAGCCCTTATGCCTCGCACACATGATCAGATAATCGGACGATTTATCGTTCGCATTTTGTTGCATGATACTAGTATCGAATTCCACAATGCGTACTAAACCTATGATTTTTTTGTACGAATCTGGAAAAGCTTCCTGGTTGCGTAGCTACATATCGGATAGTGCAAAACAAAAACAATGGCAGCCAGGCTTTTTCTGGGTTATTTTCGTGTTTCTGATCATGCATGATCTTTGTCGATCGATTTTTAGCGGACGCATACTGTACTGATTAAACGATTGTCGTTCGCTAGGCTATCGTACCACAAATGTTTTTGTGTTTGTCCCTTCGTATTTTGTTGGACAAATATATATAACATTCGGTTTTGTTACCTTGGTGCCTTACTGTCCTGCAACAACCGCACCCCTGTCAGAGAGAGGAAGGGAGGGAATCTCCCATATGGGGACACAGACATGTAGCACTGCCCTCATAGGTCCTTGGGTCCGGTATGGAATTTGAGGGTAGCCCCACGCCAAAAAAACGGCGTGGGGTCCCCCCCAAAATCCATACCAGACCCTTATCCGAGCATGCAGCCCGGCAGCCCAGGAAAGGGGAGGGGATGAGCGAGCGGCCCCACCCCCCCTGGACCACACCAGGCCACATGCCCTCAACAGGGGGGGTGTTGGTGCTTTGGGGCAGGGGGAGCTCTGCACCCCCCACCTCAAAGCACCTTGCCCCCATGTTGATGAGGACAAGGGCCTCATCCCCACAACCCTGGCCGGTGGTTGTGGGGGTCTGCAGGCAGGGGGCTCATCAGAATCTGGAAGCCTCCTTTAACAAGGGGGCCCCCCAGATCCCGGACCCCCTCCCTATGTGAATGGGTATGGGGTACACTGTACCCCTACTCATTCACCACATAAAAGGCAGTGTATGGAAATAACGACAGGAGACGTTTTAGAAAGTTTATTAAAAATCTTCATCCGGCTCTTCGGGGTCTTCTCCTCTCAGGGGTCTTCTGCTCTTTTGCTGTCCGCTCTTCTTGTGTTCTCCTCTCCGGGGTCTTCTGCTGTCTTCTCTTCTTTTCTTCTCCTCTCCGGTCTTCTGCTCTTCTTCTTCCTCCGGTCCTCCTCCGACGACGTCTCCGGTAATTATGTCGGTCTCCGGTCTCTGCAGCTTATTATATAGCCATTAGGGGCGTGGCCCCGATGACGTCACCGGGAGGCCCCGCCCCTCGTGTCACAGATTACGTCATCTGTGACACAAGGGGGCGGGCCTCCCGATGACGTCATCGGGGCCACGCCCCTAATGGCTATATAATAAGCTGCAGAGACCGGAGACCGACATAATTACCAGAGACGTCGTCGGAGGAGGACCAAAGGAAGAAGAAGAGCCGACAGCAAAAGAGCAGAAGACTGGAGAGGAGAAGAAAAGAAGAGAGGACAGCAGAAGACCCCGGAGAGCAAAAGAGCAGAAGACCCCGGAGAGGAGAAGACCCCGAAGAGCCGGATGAAGATTTTTAATAAACTTTCCAAAACGTCTCCTGTCGTTATTTCCATACACTGCCTTTTATGTGGTGAATGAGTAGGGGTACAGTGTACCCCATACCCATTCACATAGGGAGGGGGTCCGGCATCTGGGGGGCCCCCTTGTTAAAGGGGGCTTCCAGATTCCGATGAGCCCCCTGCCCGCAGACCCCCACAACCACCGGCCAGGGTTGTGGGGATGAGGCCCTTGTCCTCATCAACATGGGGGCAAGGTGCTTTGAGGTGGGGGGTGCAGTCTAGCTCCCCCTGCCCCAAAGCACCAACACCCCCCCATGTTGAGGGCATGTGGCCTGGTGTGGTCCAGGGGGGGTGGGGCCGCTCGCTCGTCCCCTCCCCTTTCCTGGCCTGCCGGGCTGCATGCTCGGATAAGGGTCTGGTATGGATTTTGGGGGGGACCCCACGCCGTTTTTTCGGCGTGGGGCTACCCTCAAATTCCATACCGGACCTGAAGGGCCTGGTTTGGAACCTGGGGGGGACCCCCACGCAGTTTTTTTTCCCCTTTTTGGCGTGGAGTTCCCCCTCAAGATTCTCACAGTGCAGGTCGCGCTGCAGGTCGGATCCGACTTGCGGTGCGACTTCCATTCAAATCAATAGGCTCCCATAGGGAACCATTGATTTTGAATGAAAGAAAAAAAACGTATAACGTGGCTGAACGTAGGTTCATCACGTTCAGTCACGTTTAGTCACGTTCGGCCGCGTTTCTGCGTTTGAAACGCCGGGAAACACACGTTCGAACGCAAATAATTGCGTTCTAAAAAAAGTCCCTGAACGCAACTGCCTGCAAATGACTGTAAACGAACATGTGTACATGGACAGATAAGATAACATGGAGCTGCGTTCTGAAAAAAACGCCCAACTGCTCCTAAACGACCATTTCCAGCGTCCCGTGTACATGGACCCTAACAAGGAGACTTGATGGACGATCACCTATCTTCAGGACACTCTCCCTAGCATCCTCTTCCTGCTGACACCCGTCCACTGACTATCCTATGAGCAGGGGTGGCCCCCCTCAGGTCAGGCCTCTTGACATGAGTTCCTGTACTCACGATACTGCAGAAACAGGACCTCCAGTGTCTACCCTCTCAGTCAGCTTCCCTGGACCTCTGGGTTCATCTCCTATCAGCCACTCCTCCGGCCCTCAGAACGACCTCCTGAGACCGCATGGCACCTCTACAGAGGAAGAGGCAGCCACCTCCTCCCTCCGGGACTCCGCTCTCCAATGAAAGACCCCATAGCACATGTGCTCCTGGCATTTATACAGTATCCCAACATGCACCAAGGCAGCCTGCCTTTTGCCAATCACCAGGACTGTATCAAAAGCCTATTTGTCAGGTTTCCTCCCACTGTCCAATATGCCTCTCTATTGGACCAGTGTGAAACACTCTCTAGACTGAATGAATCACATACTGAGAACAATGAGCAGACCTCACTAACAGATCCTGCTCTCTGGTATCGGGTCCTCTATTCTTCTCCATGGAGCGGCAGGTCTAGACAGACATGTGTCAGTTTACACCCGCCTACATCCAATTCGATCCGCCAAAAATAAACAGATGCAAATCCGTTTCCCATTTGTCCAGCAGATCAGATCGTATGGCAAGTGGGTGTAAAATAGACAGGCGGTCTGTTTACATCCCACCATCCAATGAGGAGGGTGGTCTGTGTCCGTGTCCGCTCCTAATTAGTGGAGCAAACAAGGACCTGTAATCCACTTGCTCAGCAGGGATCAGCAGAGTGAAAGGGGCCTTAAAGCTGAACTACAGGCAAAACTTCATTATCACTGTGTGTGTGAAAGTTTTCATTTCCTGTCAGGACAGGAAGTGATGGCAAATCACTCCAAGGCCACAAAACGTCATTTTAGTAGAATGCAGAAGCAACTGGAAATGGATCACCGCGCTGAGCGGGCTTCTAAACTAAGAGTGCTGAGAGGTCTGTGTGTGATGAATTGCCTATATACTTGTATATACCTGTATATTATTCTAAAAGGTACAAGGAGAAGCAACGTCTATAATACCACAAAGAGAAGATTATTGACAATATTTCGATTACAAACACCAGTAAATCCAAAATCTTTAATAGATATTAGATCCTCATTAAAACCGATCCATACTTGAGAAGAGGAGATTCCACCCCTCTCCTGCACACAGAGACAATGAGCTCGCTGTAAATAGAGTGAACATGGCCCTGGGTAAATAAATTGGGCCGAACATACTGTACCTGAACAAAGGCATTCCTATCTTGAACACAGCCTTGCATACCTGAACGCAGCGTTACATACAATGCTTTGAAATAGTATTCATACCGTGTGAAATTTTCCACATTTTGTCATGTTATAACCAAAATCCTGAATGTATTTTATTGGGATTTTTTTGTGATAGACCAACACAAAGTGGCACCAAATTATGAAGTGAAAGGAAAATGGTTTTCTAAATGTTTGACGAATAAATATCTGAAAAGTGTGGCGTGCATTTGTATTCAGAATCCTTTATTCTGATACCCCTAACTAACATCTAGTGGAACGGATTGCCTTCAGAAGTCACCCAATTAGTAAATAGAGTGCACCTGTGTGTAATTTAATCTTACTAAATACAGCTGTTCTGTGAAGCCCTCAGAAGTTTGTTATGGCACTTTTCCACTGCAAGTACCGGCTCGGCTCTACTCGGCCCTGCTTGGCCCGGTTTGGTTTTCCACCGCATGGCAGACTTGTATAAAGTACTCGAAATTTCTACTTGAGTAAAAGTACAAGTGCTCGATCAAAAAGTGACTTGAGTAGAAGTGGAAGTGCTCGATCAAAAAGTGACTTGAGTAGAAGTGGAAGTGCTCGATTCAAAAAGTGACTTGAGTAGAAGTGGAAGTGCTCGCAGAAAAAGTTACTTAAGTAGAAGTACTAAAGTATTCAACATTTTTTTTACTTAAGTATTGCAAGTAGTTTTTTCAAACAATTTGCTACTTAAGTACTAAAAGTAAAAAGTACCAGTAGTTTTGAAAAAAAATTTCTACTCAAGTACTGAAAGTAAAAGTACAAGTACTGTGTTATGTAGTTATTAAAGAAAGAAGTCAAAAGTTTGAACATCATATTGTTTTTTATTATTTCAAATGATTTATTCAAATGATTAACCTGTGTTTGTTAGTAGTTTCTTGATGCACTTTAAGCGCTGTAGCACCATTTATTTGTTTGTTTCATATTTTCTTTTTATTGGAAAGATTTGGTATAGCAGCTTTTATTATACACAGCCTTTATTTTCGTATGCGCTGATTTACAAATGACATTATACACATTTTTTTGAGCTTTATGCAACCTGCCATCTACTGTTCTGGCAGTGGTAATTTTTTTAAAAGTAACGAGTAACTATGCAGCACAAAAAAAAAATATCAGAGTAGAAGTATCGAAATCATCGAAAAAATGTAGTGAAGTAAAAGTAGAAGAAAAAAATTCTACTCTAGGAAAGTACAGATACCGCATTTCGGTACTTAAGTACAGTACTTAAGTAGTTCTACTTCGTTACTATACATCTCTGCCGCATGGTACAGTGTTGGAACGGTTCGGTACGGTATGGTTTGCTTTTCCACTAAAGTAGTACTAAAGTAAGTGGCTGGGATAACAACGATTCTCTGACCAATCAGTGGCTAGTAGTGACTGCATGCAAAGGATTGTGGGATATGGTACCGGGTATGGTACCTCTTGGAACCACAATCGAGGTGGTACTGTTTTAGAGAGCCGTACCGTTCGGTTCCATGTAGTGGAAAAGCGCCGCCGTACCGTACCGTACCGAACCGTTCCTACACCATACCATGCGGTACCAGCAGTGGAAAAGCACAAAAGCGAGCCGAACCGTTCAGTTCCATGCAGTGGAAAAGCCAGAACCTTCATGAACAAACAGAATCATGAAGGCCAAGGAACACACCAGACAGGTAAGGGATAAAGTTGTGGAAAAGTTAAAAGCAGGGTTAAGGTATAAAAATATATCCCAAGCTTTGAACATGTCACAGAGCACTGATCAATCCATCATCTGAAAATGGAAAGAGTATGGCACAACTGCAAACCTACCAAGACATGGCTGTTCACCTAAACTGACAGCCTGGGCAAGGAGAACATTCATCAAAGAAGCAGCCAAGAGGCCCATGGTAACTCTGGAGGAGCTGCAGAGATCCACAGCTCAGGTGGGAGAATCTGTCCAGCCTAGTGCATTATCCTCAGCGAGTTTATTTAAAATATCAAGATAAAAATCGGCTACTCACAAACATACGTAGAAAACAAGCATATCAGTTCCATAAAGCCGCCTCATTATAGGAGTCCAATATCTCATAGAAGCAGAGGGCTGACGCGTTTCGAGGCTATGCCTCTTCCTCAGAGCCTGGAGGCCATGACCAAATCTATGGCTTAAATATAGTGTGGTAAACCAGGCCTCCACATGACCCTTAGGGATGTGGGAGGAGATATCGTCCAAATGGGCGTGGCTACATAGCTAGTTGCCAAAAGCATAACAGATGTTGATTAGCGAACCCTAAACATCCAATGGCTCTACTGGTATGCTACCCAATCAACAGCATCTTCCCAACTCATCTGGAGTTTTGCATAATAGTACATTAAGAATAGCGCAATCTGAATATTGCAATAAGTCAGGACAATACACTGCTCTGTCAGTGCTGCACGGAACAACCCCTCCTTCTCTCACGGTACATGCGTGACACCAGGAGCTGGAAAATCAGTCAGGCGCATAATGGTTCACTTATCTTAGTAGTATTACTCACGCTGCCGCCTGTGAGTATCGAGGATTCGTACCTGCAGGGGAGTAATGCATAGGGCCAATGTACCAGGTTAAAAGATTATTATTATATTATTTTCTTTGTTTTATATCTACAGTGTCTGGTCGACCGCCCTGGTCGTAAGGGGCAGCAAAGCCTAGCCATATTGGATGCCAAGTGTAAGTACGAGTTCCGGGATTGAGGCAGCCTGAGGACCGGGTTCTGAGCGCAGGAGTGAGGTGCTGAATAGCGCTCATTTTCTTTTCTGGGAGAATCTGTCCACAGGACAACTATTAGTCGTGCGCTCCACAAATCTGCCCTTTATGGAAGAGTGGCAAGAAGAAAGCCATAAGAAGTCCTGTTTGCAGTTTTCGAGAAGCCATGTGGTGGGACAGTAAACATGTGGAAGAATGTTCTCTGGTCAGATGAGACCAAAATTGAACTGTTTGGCCTTAAAGTTAAACGCTATGTGTGAAGGAAAACTAACACTGTACATCCCCCTGAACACACCACCCCCACCATGAAACATGGTGGTAGGAATGCTTTTCTTCAGCAGGAACAGGGAAGCTGGTCAGAGTTGATGGGAAGATGGACGGGGCCAAATACAGGGCAATCTTAGAAGAAAACTTGTTAGAGCGTTCACCTTCCAGCAGGACAACGACCCTAAACATACAGCCAGAGCTACAATGGAATGGTTTAGATCAAAGCATATTAATGTGTTAACATGACCCAGTCGAAGTTCAGACCTAAATATAATTGAGAATCTGTGGCAAGACTTGAATACAATTGAGAATCTGTGGCAAGACAGTGAAATTGCTGTTCACAGATGCTCTTTATCCAATCTGACAGAGCTTAAAGCGGAGTTCCACCCTAAAAAAATGTTTTACCTAAAAATACCCCCGGGACAGTCAGGGCTAGTGCATTTAACCACTTGCCGACCAGTCACTGGGACTGTACTGCGGCAAAGTGGCTCGATTCCGTCCAGCAACGTAGACCTACGTCGCTGGACTCCTACCCTTGTGGGCGGCACTCGCGCACCGCCGGAGGCGCGCTCCCACTGTTTTCAGTCACAGCGGGAGTCGGGCCAGGGGAGGAGCGGCGGCGATCGCCACTGCTCTTCCCCGATCGTCGGGGAATCGAGTTTGGAGATCCGCCCGCTTGTGTAAACAAAGTGGGCGGATCTCCTAAGTGACAAACAGTGACAGATTGCAAGGTTCAGCGTAGCTGAACATGCGATCTGTCCCTGTGTCACTCAGTCACCTCCCCCCACACATGTTAGGAAGCACCAGGCATACATTAACCCCTCCCTCTCCAATAAAATTAACCCCTTCCCTGCCAGTGTCATTTTTACAGTAACAGTGCATATTTATAGCACTGATTACTGTAGAAATGTCACTGGTACCCCCAAAAGTGTCAAAAATGTCAGTCAAGGGTCCGATCTGTCCACCGCAATGTCGCAGTACAGCAAAAAAAATCGCAGATCGCCGCCATTACTCGTTAAAAAAATGACAGAAATATTTCCTTTAGTTAGTAAACGCAATAACTTTTGCGCAAAACAATCAAAATACGCTTATTGTGATTTTTTTTACCAAACATAGGTAGCAGAAAACAAATTGCCCAAAAATTTAAAAAAATTAAAAAATTTTGATTTTTACAATTTTTTGGGGGGGAATTTCATATAAAAAAATGTGGAAAATATTGTTATTTTTTCAAAATTTACGCTATTTTTTTTGTTTATAGCGCAAAAAGTAAAAATCGCACAGGTGATCAACTACCACCAAAAGAAAGCTCTGTTCGTGGGAAAAAAAGGACGTAAATTTCGTTTGGGTATGGCGTCGCACGACTGCGCAATTGTCAGTTAAAGTCGCACAGTGCCGAATCGCAAAAAGTGGCCTGGACGTAAGACAGCAAAATCCTCCGGTGGTAAAGTGGTTAAGCAACAATAGCCTCTGAACTGTGTCCTGTTTCACTTACCTGTAAGAAGAAATACTTACCTTGAAAATGTCTTGTCCAGCGCTGCCATCTCAAGTGTGGGCAGCTGAAGCCGGAGCGTCCCTCTTCGTGTCCTCTTCGGTGACGTCGGAAACCCAGAATGCCCTGCTCGTCACTTCCGGGGGAGGCGCGTCATCCCAGAACAGCTTCTGCGCACGCCTAGAAGCTGTTCAGCAGGGAATGAGGCGCCTGCACCGGAAGTGACGAGTGACACCGGTGCAGGCGCATTGACTCCTGGGATTGATGATGCTCATCTCCCAGGAGTCAATGCAAGCAGGAAGTGATGTCGGCGGCCGTGTCCACAGAGGGAGGAAGAGGAAGGAAGGTAAGTATATTTTCATTAAAAACAAGGTAAGTGAAAAAAAAAAAAAATTTAATTACCCAATTCTTTTTCAGGTTTTTTAAAGCAAGCGGAAGGTGCAAAGATAATTTTTAGGGTGGAACTCTGCTTTAGGCTTTTTTGCAAAGAAGAATGGGCAAAAATGTCACTCTCTAGATGTGCAAAGCGGGTAGAGACATCCCAAAAACACTTGCAGCTGTAATTGCAGCAAAAGGTGGTTCAACAAAGTATTGACAAATGCACGCCACACTTTTCACAAACTTATTTGTAAAAAATGTCGAAAACAATTTATCATTTTCCTTCCACTTTGCAATTATGTGCCACTTTGTGTTGGTCTATCACATACAATCCCAATAAAATATATTTATGTTTTTGGTTGTAACATGACAAAATGTGGAGAATTTCAAGGGGTATGAACTTTTTTTAGGCACTGTACCTGAAGACAACCTTACATACCTAAACACAGCCTTAGGCTCCTTTCACACAGTCAGCTGTCCGGTGCGGACCGTGCTCTGCTCAGCAGGGGATCGATCCGCCGATACCCGCTAAGCAGGTGGATGACAGCTCCGTCTCCGCACTGTATGCAGAAAGGGAGGTGTCAGAGCCCTGCTGCTCTCTATGGGGGAATGGGATGAGAACGGACCGCCTGTCCGTTCTCATCCAATCCCATCCGATCCGATCCCCTGGATGGAGGGAAAATAGGGTTTCCATCTGTCCAGATTTCATGGACAGGATCAGATGCGGATGGCAGCAGGTGTCAGCAGACTTGTCACTGCTGACATCCACTGCCCCATAGGGATGCATGGAGGATCCGATCAGGTCTGCCTAAAAAACTGACAGGCGGATCTGATCGGATCGTTCATGTGAAAGGGGCTGTACATACCTGAACACAGCCTTACATACCTGGACACGGCCTTACATACCTGAACACAGCCTTACATACCTGGACACGGCCTTACATACCTGAACACAGACCTACAATTCTGAACACAGCCCTACAAATCTGAACATGGCCTTACATACCAAAACACGGCCTTACATACCTGAACACACCCTTACATACCTGAATAAAACCTGACATACCTGAACATAGCCTTACATACCTGAACACAGCCTTACATACCTGAACATAGCCTTACATACCTGAACACAGCCTTACATATCTGAATAAAACCTGACATACCTGAACATAGCCTTACATACCTGAACACAGCCTTACATACCTGAACACAGCCTTACATACCTGAACACAGCCTTACATACCTGAATAAAACCTGACATACCTGAACATAGCCTTACATACCTGAACATAGCCTTACATACCTGAATAAAACCTGACATACCTGAACACAGCCTTACATATCTGAATAAAACCTGACATACCTGAACATAGCCTTACATACCTGAACACAGCCTTACATACCTGAATAAAACCTGACATACCTGAACACAGCCTTACATATCTGAATAAAACCTGACATACCTGAACACAGCCTTACATACCTGAACACAGCCTTACATACCTGAACACAGCCTTACATACCTGAACACAGCCTTACATACCTGAATAAAACCTGACATACCTGAACACAGCCTTACATACCTGAACACAGCCTTACATACCTGAACACAGCCTTACATACCTGAACACAGCCCTACATACCTGAACATAGCCCTACATACCCTAACATGGCCGTACATACCTGAACATAGCTCTACATACCTGAACATGGCCTTACATACCTGAACACAGCCTTACATACCTGAACACAGCCTTACATACCTGAACACAGCCCTACATACCTGAACATAGCCCTACATACCCTAACATGGCCGTACATACCTGAACATAGCTCTACAAACCGGAACATGGCCTTACATACCTGAACACGGCCGTACATACCTGAACATAGCCCTACATACCTGAACATGGCCTTATATACCTGAACACAGCCTTACATACCTGAACAATCTTACATACCTGAACACAGCCCACCATACTTGAACACAATCCACCATACCTGAACAAATCCCACCATACCTGAACACAGCCCTACATACCGAAACAAGGCCTTATGTCCAGTAAAAACTATAAGAAAAATCAGACAAAAATTTCCATAAGAAGAACAATCTGTTTATAAATATAGTGCTTTCGACAGCCGATCCCGACTGGACAAAAAAAAAAACAAAGGTGCAAGCTAGAAAATTTTTTTGTAAGTTAACACCATGTCAAATTTTCGTTCAATGTGTTCAATTATCATACGGAAATAATCAAACTTATTTGGTGGACATGGCTGGAAGGGTCACATGCACTATATCACTTCTTCTTCCTCCAATATTTGCCTTTGTTGTTTGAGAATTTTCGTACAAGATAATATTATTCTCAGTTACATGATGATGCGCACCTTCAAGGAAAATCGGACGATCGTTCATCTGATTTTTACATAGTGTGTACTAGGCTTTACTTTCCTAAATACAACCTTACATACATGATCCCCACAAACAGAGTTCTTATTCTCCATTCTGGCCCAGAGCTCGGGATGCAATGGTACAATATATCACCACACAGAAGTGGTTCTGGATACAAGCGCACCATCGGATTTCTTGAGTTACAAAATTTCTCTTGTAGAGACCTCCCTGGTGTCAGGGATTTGTCCCTGGGAATGTTACTCCGATCACGATAAAATCTTTTTTTCAATCATTTCTATTTTCTATTCTATTTACTCATTACAGAGATGACTCATCAACTATAAAATGGACAAGGTGTCATATAGATGTCTAGATTAGACGGTAAGGAAAACAATCAAAGGCTCCGAGGAGTTCCTGCGATAACGCAAAGCTAAGTTTAACCGCTTGTCGACCTGAACAAAATCTTACGGAACATGGCTTTTATATCTGAACACAGCCTTACATACCTGAACATGGCCTCACATCCCGGAACACGGCCTTACATACCTGAACACGGCCTTACATACCTGAACATAGCCCTTTATACCTTAAAATGGCCTTACATACCTGAACACAGCCTTACATACCTGGACATGGCCTTACATAACAGAACATGGCCTTACATACCTGAATATGGCCTTACATACAGAAACACGGCCTTATATACCGGAACACAGCCCTACATACCTTAACATGGCCTTATATAACTGAACACAGTCTTACATACCTGAACATGGCTTTACATACCTGAACAAAATCTTACATACAGGAACATGGCCTTACATACTGTACCTGAACAAAGCCTTACATACCTGAACACAGCCTTACATACCTGAACACAGCTCTACAAACCTGAACATAGCCCTACATACCTTAACACAGCCTTACATACCGGAACACGGCGTTACATACCTGAACACGGCCCTACATACCTTAACATAACCTTACATACCGGAACACAGCCTTACATACCTGAACAAAATTTTACATACTAAAACATGGCCTTACAAACCTAAACATGGCCTTCCATACCGGAACACAGCCTTACATACCTGAACATGGCTTTACAATCCTGAACACAGCCTTACATACCTGAACACGGCCTTACAATCCTGAACACAGCCTTACATACCTGAACACAGCCCTGCATAGCTGAACACAGTCCTATATAGCTGAACATAGCCCTACATACCTTAACATGGCCTTACATAACTGAACACAGCCTTACATACCTGAACACAACCTTATATACCTGAATGTCAGCCCATCATACCTGAACACAGCCCATCATACCTGAACACAACCCACCATACCTGAACACAACCCACCATACCTGAACACAACCCACCATACCTGAACACAGCCCATCATACCTGAAAACAACCCACCATACCTGAACACAACCCACCATACCTGAACACAGCCCATCATACCTGAACACAGCCCATCATACCTGAACACAACCCACCATACCTGAACACAACCCACCATACCTGAAAACAGCCCACCATACCTGAACACAGCCCATCATACCTGAACACAGCCCATCATACCTGAACACAGCCCATCATACCTGAACACAACCCACCATACCTGAACACAGCCCATCATACCTGAACACAGCCCATCATACCTGAACCCAACCCACCATACCTGAACACAGCCCATCATACCTGAAAACAACCAACTATACCTGAACCCAACCCTACATACCTAAACAAGGCCTTATGTCCAGTAAACACGATAAGAAAAATCAGACAAAAATTTCCATAAGAGGAACGATCAGTCGATTATCTGTTTGTTAATATAGTGCTTTCGACAGCCGATCCCGACTGGACAAAAAAAAAGGTGCAAGCTAGAAAAAAATTTTTGTAAGTTAACACAACGTCCGATTTTCGTTCAATGTGTACAATAATCATACGGAACCTGAACACAACCTTACATACATGATCCCCACAAAACACAGTTCTTATTCTCCATTCTGGCCCAGAGCTGGGGATGCAATGTTACAATATATGACCACGCAGGACTGGTTCTGGATACAAGTCCACCATCAGATTCTTAGAGTTACAAAGTTTCTCTTCCAGGGACCTTCCTGGTGTCAGGGATTCGTCCCTGGGAATGTTACTCCGATCACAATAAAATCTTTCTTTCAATCATTTCTATTTTCTATTAGATTTACCCATTACAGAGATGACTCCTCAGCTATAAAATGGAGTGGACAAAGTGTTATTTAGATGTCTAGATTAGACAGTACGGCTAAGTTCACATGTAGGCATTTTTTGGGTGTTTTTCTGCTCTAGGATCAGCTCAAAAAACGCCCAACAAGACAAATCCTATTCATGGCCCCTATTCACATCTGAGCGTTTTGTGTTTTAAGCAAAATGCCCAACGCTCAAAAAAGTACATGAGCTTCTTTTTGGGCAGATTACAGGCGTTTTTATTTTTTTCCCTTGGTCACTTGTCAACCTAAAAACGCCTGTACAAAAACGCTTGTAAAAACGCCCGAAAAAACGCCCATAAAAACGCATGAACAAACACCTAAAAAACGTCTGTAAATAGCAACGCCAAGATGTGAACATAGCCTAAGGAAAACAATCAAAGGCTCCAAGGAGTTCATGCGATAACGTAAAGCTAAGTTTAACCACTTGCGGAACCTGAACAAAATCTTACATACTGGAACATGGCCTTACATTTCTGAAAACCGCCTTACATACCTGAACATGGCCTTACATACTGGAACACGACCTTACATACCTGAACACAGCCCTACATACCTGAACCTAGCCCTACATACCCTAACATGGCCTTACGTACCTAAACACAGCCTTACATATCTGAACATAGCCCCTACATACCCTAACATGGCCTTACATACCTAAACACAGCCTTACATATCTGAATAAAACCTGACATACCTGAACATAGCCTTACATACCTGAACACAGCCTTACATACCTGAACATAGCCTTACATACCTGAACATAGCCTTACATACCTGAATAAAACCTGACATACCTGAACACAGCCTTACATACCTGAACACAGCCTTACATACCTGAACACAGCCCTACATACCTGAACATAGCCCTACATACCCTAACATGGCCGTACATACCTGAACATAGCTCTACATACCTGAACATGGCCTTACATACCTGAACACAGCCTTACATACCTGAACACAGCCTTACATACCTGAACACAGCCCTACATACCTGAACATAGCCCTACATACCCTAACATGGCCGTACATACCTGAACATAGCTCTACAAACCGGAACATGGCCTTACATACCTGAACACGGCCGTACATACCTGAACATAGCCCTACATACCTGAACATGGCCTTATATACCTGACATCCGCTGAACACAGCCTTACATACCTGAACAATCTTACATACCTGAACACAGCCTTACATACCTGAACACGGCCTTATATACCTGAACACAGCCTTACATACCTGAACAATCTTACATACCTGAACACAGCCCACCATACTTGAACACAATCCACCATACCTGAACACAGCCCACCATACCTGAACACAGCCCTACATACCGAAACAAGGCCTTATGTCCAGTAAAAACTATAAGAAAAATCAGACAAAAATTTCCATAAGAAGAACAATCTGTTTATAAATATAGTGCTTTCGACAGCCGATCCCGACTGGACAAAAAAAAAAAACAAAGGTGCAAGCTAGAAAATTTTTTGTAAGTTAACACCATGTCAAATTTTCGTTCAATGTGTTCAATTATCATACGGAAATAATCAAACTTATTTGGTGGACATGGCTGGAAGGGTCACATGCACTATATCACTTCCTCTTCCTCCAATATTTGCCTTTGTTGTTTGAGAATTTTCGTACAAGATAATATTATTCTCAGTTACATGATGATGCGCACCTTCAAGGAAAATCGGACGATCGTTCATCTGATTTTTACATAGTGTGTACTAGGCTTTACTTTCCTAAATACAACCTTACATACATGATCCCCACAAACAGAGTTCTTATTCTCCATTCTGGCCCAGAGCTCGGGATGCAATGGTACAATATATCACCACACAGAAGAGGTTCTGGATACAAGCGCACCATCGGATTTCTTGAGTTACAAAATTTCTCTTGTAGAGACCTCCCTGGTGTCAGGGATTTGTCCCTGGGAATGTTACTCCGATCACGATAAAATCTTTTTTTCAATCATTTCTATTTTCTATTCTATTTACTCATTACAGAGATGACTCATCAACTATAAAATGGACAAGGTGTCATATAGATGTCTAGATTAGACGGTAAGGAAAACAATCAAAGGCTCCGAGGAGTTCCTGCGATAACGCAAAGCTAAGTTTAACCGCTTGTCGACCTGAACAAAATCTTACGGAACATGGCTTTTATATCTGAACACAGCCTTACATACCTAAACATGGCCTCACATACCGGAACACAGCCTTACATACCTGAACACGGCCTTACATACCTGAACATAGCCCTTTATACCTTAAAATGGCCTTACATACCTGAACACAGCCTTACATACCTGGACATGGCCTTACATAACAGAACATGGCCTTACATACCTGAATATGGCCTTACATACAGAAACACGGCCTTATATACCGGAACACAGCCCTACATACCTTAACATGGCCTTATATAACTGAACACAGTCTTACATACCTGAACATGGCTTTACATACCTGAACAAAATCTTACATACAGGAACATGGCCTTACATACTGTACCTGAACAAAGCCTTACATACCTGAACACAGCCTTACATACCTGAACACAGCTCTACAAACCTGAACATAGCCCTACATACCTTAACACAGCCTTACATACCGGAACACGGCGTTACATACCTGAACACGGCCCTACATACCTTAACATAACCTTACATACCGGAACACAGCCTTACATACCTGAACAAAATTTTACATACTAAAACATGGCCTTACAAACCTAAACATGGCCTTCCATACCGGAACACAGCCTTACATACCTGAACATGGCTTTACAATCCTGAACACAGCCTTACATACCTGAACACGGCCTTACAATCCTGAACACAGCCTTACATACCTGAACACAGCCCTGCATAGCTGAACACAGTCCTATATAGCTGAACATAGCCCTACATACCTTAACATGGCCTTACATAACTGAACACAGCCTTACATACCTGAACACAACCTTATATACCTGAATGTCAGTCCATCATACCTGAACACAACCCACAATACCTGAATGTCAGCCCATCATACCTGAACACAGCCCATCATACCTGAACACAACCCACCATACCTGAACACAACCCATCATACCTGAAAACAACCCATCATACCTGAAAACAACCCACCATACCTGAACACAACCCACCATACCTGAACACAGCCCATCATACCTGAAAACAACCCACCATACCTGAAAACAGCCCATCATACCTGAACACAGCCCATCATACCTGAACACAACCCACCATACCTGAACACAACCCACCATACCTGAACACAGCCCATCATACCTGAAAACAGCCCATCATACCTGAACACAGCCCATCATACCTGAACACAACCCACCATACCTGAACACAGCCCATCATACCTGAACACAGCCCATCATACCTGAACACAACCCACCATACCTGAACACAACCCACCATACCTGAACACAACCCACCATACCTGAACACAGCCCATCATACCTGAACACAGCCCATCATACCTGAACACAACCCACCATACCTGAACACAGCCCATCATACCTGAAAACAACCCACCATACCTGAACACAGCCCACCATACCTGAACACAGCCCATCATACCTGAAAACAGCCCATCATACCTGAACACAGCCCATCATACCTGAACACAGCCCATCATACCTGAACACAACCCAACATACCTGAAAACAACCCACTATACCTGAACCCAACCCTACATACCTAAACAAGGCCTTATGTCCAGTAAACACGATAAGAAAAATCAGACAAAAATTTCCATAAGAGGAACGATCAGTCGATTATCTGTTTGTTAATATAGTGCTTTCGACAACCGATCCCGACTGGACAAAAAAAAAAGGTGCAAGCTAGAAAAAAATTTTTGTAAGTTAACACAACGTCCGATTTTCGTTCAATGTGTACAATAATCATACGGAACCTGAACACAACCTTACATACATGATCCCCACAAAACACAGTTCTTATTCTCCATTCTGGCCCAGAGCTGGGGATGCAATGTTACAATATATGACCACGCAGGACTGGTTCTGGATACAAGTCCACCATCAGATTCTTAGAGTTACAAAGTTTCTCTTCCAGGGACCTTCCTGGTGTCAGGGATTCGTCCCTGGGAATGTTACTCCGATCACAATAAAATCTTTCTTTCAATCATTTCTATTTTCTATTAGATTTACCCATTACAGAGATGACTCCTCAGCTATAAAATGGAGTGGACAAAGTGTTATTTAGATGTCTAGATTAGACAGTACGGCTAAGTTCACATGTAGGTGTTTTTCTGCTCTAGGATCAGCTCAAAAAACGCCCAACAAGACAAATCCTATTCATTCCAATGGCCCCTGTTCACATCTGAGCGTTTTGTGTTTTAAGCAAAATGCCCAACGCTCAAAAAAGTACATGAGCTTCTTTTTGGGCAGATTACAGGCGTTTTTATTTTTTTCCCTTGGTCACTTGTCAACCTAAAAACGCCTGTACAAAAACGCTTGTAAAAACGCCCGAAAAAAACGCCCATAAAAACGCATGAACAAACACCTAAAAAACGCCTGTAAATAGCAACGCCAAGATGTGAACGTAGCCTAAGGAAAACAATCAAAGGCTCCAAGGAGTTCATGCGATAACGTAAAGCTAAGTTTAACCACTTGCGGAACCTGAACAAAATCTTACATACTGGAACATGGCCTTACATTTCTGAAAACCGCCTTACATACCTGAACATGGCCTTACATACTGGAACATGCAGTGCAAATATCTCCTAAATAAAAATAAAAATCGCAGAGGTGATCAAATACCACCAAAAGAAAGTTCTATTTGTGGGGGAAAAAATTACATCAATTATTACTTTATATTACAGCATGGCATGACGGTGCCATTGTCAGTTAAAGTAATGCAGTGCTGTATTGCAAAAAATAGCCTGGTCAGGAAAGGGGGGTAAATCTTTCTGAGGTCAAGTGGTTAAATGATTCAGATCATCAAACAAATTTTAATATTACACAAAGATAACCCAAGTAAAAACAAAATGCAGTTTTTAAATGATGATTTAATGTATTAAGGGAAAAAAGCTGTCCAAACCTGCCTGGCCCTATGTGAAAAAGTAATTGCCCCCATAAACATAATAACTGGTTGTGCCACCCTTGGTGGTAACAACTGCAATCAAGCATTTGTGATAACTGGCAATGAGTCTTTCACATCTCTGTGGAGGAATTTTGGCCCACTCTTCTTTACAGAATTGTTTTAATTCAGCCACATTGGAGGGTTTTCCAGCATGAACGGGCGTCACTTAAGGTCCAGGCCTATTATGACCTTTAAAAGTAAAAATCTGTATTTTTTTGCTAGAAAATTACTTAGAACCCCATTTTTTTAGCAGAGAATACATTTTTTAATGTCACACGGTATTTGCGCAGTGGATTTTCAAACGCAATTTTTTGGGAAAAAAATACAATTTAATGAATGAAAAAAAAAAAAAAACACAATCTATAACCCAATTTTTTTGTAAGATTTGAATGATGATGTTACACAGAGTAAATAGACACCTAACACGTCACGCTTTAAAATTGCACCCAAGGGATAGCGTCAAACTACAGTACTTAACCACTTGCCGACTGCCTAACGCCGATCTACGTCGGCAGTCAGCCCCTCACAGGCAAAGCAACGTAGGTCACACGCGCGGTCACGCACCCCCCCCCGCGCGTGTGACCGGCGGACCCGATGTCCGCCGGTCACTCTGAGATCGTCGGGGGAGAGGGAGAAAGTCAGGCGGCTTGTGTAAACAAGCTGCCTGTCATTCTCCCATGTGTATGAAGGATGATCATACGGTTCTACTATGTAGAACCGTTGATCACTGTTCATACATCTGAAGCCACAGCCAATCACAGTAGAAAGCACGCCCCTAGGGACACATATAGCCCCTCCCTTTCAAAAAAAGTTAACCCCTTCACTGCCAGTGTATTTTTACAGTAACAGTGCATATGTATAGCACTGATTACTGTAGAAATGTCACTGGTAACCCCAAAAGTGTCAAAAATGTCAGTCAAGGGTCCGATCTGTCCGCCGCAATGTCGCAGTACCGCAAAAAAAAACGCAGATCGCCGCCATTACGCGTTAAAAAAAAAAACAACAAAAATGACAAAAATCTTTCCCTTTGTTAGTAAACGCGATAACTTTTGCGCAAACCAATCAAAATACGCTTTTTGCGATTTTTTTTACCAAACATAGGTAGCATAAAACAAATTGGCCGAAAATGTTAAAAAATTTAGATTTTTACATTTTTTTGGGGGGGAATTTCATATAAAAAAATTTGAAAAATATTGCTATTTTTGCAAAATTTACGCTCTTTTTTTGTTTATAGCGCATGATCAAAAAATCGCACAGGTGATCAAATACCACCAAAAGAAAGCTCTGTTTGTGGGAAAAAAAGGACGCCAAATTCGTTTAGATACAGCGTCGCACGACCGCGCAATTGTCCGTTAAAGTCACGCAGTGCCGAATCGCAAAATACCCCCTGGTCAGGAAGGGGGTAAAATCTTCCGGGGCTTAAGTGGTTAAAAATCTCCATAGGCATCGCTTTAAGAATATGCAGCAGAAGGAAAGATGCGCCACATCCAGAGTAGTGAAGAAGTCTCTGATTTATTGATATTCCATACTCACAGGCTTAAAACATGACAAACAGGAGAACCACAATGTTCAGCAAGTTCAGTTCATAAAAAATATATAATAACTATTATATACTACAGGCCATTCAATGTATAACAGATATGGCCCAAGCATAATACAATTAGAACAATATTATAGATATAGGAGAAAGAAAGAAAGAAAGAAAGAAAGAAAGAAAGAAAGAAAGAAAGAAAGAAAGAAAGAAAGAGGTAACTGAGATACCGGTAAAAGAAGGAAAGCAGAAGAAAGGAGGAAGAGAAGATAAAAAGGAAGCAACAAGGAGGAAGAAAAGGACGTGGAAAAGGAAAGGGAGGGGAAAAAAAGTGAGAAGAAGGAATGAAGAAATAAAAAGAAAGAAAGGGAAAGAAGGATTGGAAGAAAGGAAGAGAGGAGGGAGAGAGTGATGGGAAAGCAGGGAGAGAAAAACTAAAGAGGAAATATGGAAGGAGGAATGAAGAAGGAAAGGGGGATGAATGGAGAAAGAAGATTAGAGCAATGGCAAAGATAACAGAGGTACAGGGAAAAGAAAGCAAGAAGATGAAAAAGAGGGAGGGAAGGAAGAAACTATTAGGAAGGAAGGAATGACAGGAAGGAAGGAAGGAAGGAAGGAAGGAAGGAAGGAAGGAAGGAAGGAAGGAAGGAAGGAAGGAAGGAAGGAAGGGAAGAAGAATTCGGAAGAAGAAGGGGAAGAAAAGGGGAATAAGGGAAGGAAGAAACAGTTAGGAAGGAATGAATTAAAGGAAGAGAGGAAAGAGAGGAAGGGGGAGAAAGAAAGAAGAAAAAAACAGGAAGGAATACATTAAACAAAAAGGAAGGAAGAAACAAAGAAAGGGATGAGAGGAAGGGAAAGAAAGGAAGGAAGAAACTATTAGAAAGGAGGGAATGAAATGAAGAAAAAAAAAAGGAAGAAAGGAAGGAAGGAGATGAAGAGGAAGAAGAAAAGAAGGAATAAAAAACAATTAGGAAGGAGATGAAGTGGAGGGAAGAAAGAAGAAAAGAAGGAAGAGACAATTAGAAAGGAATGAATGAAATGAACTAAAGAGAGGAAGGAAAGGAAGAGAGGGATGAAGTGAAGGAAAGAAGGACAGAAGAACATTTTAGGAAGGAAGGAATGAAATAAAATAAGGAGAGGAAGGAAAGAAAGAGAGTAAGGGAAGGAAAGAAGAAAAAATTAAATAAGAAGGAATGAAATGAAGAAAAAGGGTGAGGAAGGAAGGAAGACAGCGAGGGAAGGAAGGAAGAAACAATTAAAAAAGGAAGGAATGAAATGAAGAAATAGGGAGAGGAAGGAAGGAAAGGAATGAGTGAGGGAAGGGAAGAAGGAATGAAATGAAGAAATAAGGAGAGGAAGGAAGGGAGTAAGTAAGGGAAGGAAGGAAAGAAGGAAGGAAGAAACGATTAAATAAGAAGGAATGACATGAAATGAAGAAATAAGGAGAGGAAGGAAGGAAGGAAGGGAATGAGTAAGGGAAGGGAAGGAAAGAAGGGAGGAAGAAACAATTAAATAAGAAGGAATGAAATGAAGAAATAGGGAGAGGAATGAAGAAAAGGAATGAGTGAGGGAAGAAGGAATGAAATGAAGAAATAAGGAGAGGAAGGAAGGAAAGGAATGAGTGAGGGAAGGGAAGAAGGAATGAAATGAAGAAATAAGGAGAGGAAGGAAGGAAAGGAATGAGTGAGGGAAGGAGGAATGAAATGAAGAAATAAGAAGAGGAATGAAGGAAAGGAATGAGTGAGGGAAGGGAAGAAGGAATGAAATGAAGAAATGAGGAAGGAAGGAAAGGAATGAGTGAGGGAAGGGAAGAAGGAATGAAATGAAGAAATAAGGAGAGGAAGGAAAGGAATGAGTGAGGGAAGGGAAGAAGGAATGAAATAAAGAAATAAGGAGAGGAAGGAAGGAAAGGAATGAGTGAGGGAAGGGAAGAAGGAATGAAATGAAGAAATTAGGAAGGAAGGAAAGGAATGAGTGAGGGAAGGGAAGAAGGAATGAAATGAAGAAATAAGGAGAGGAAGGAAGGAAAGGAATGAGTGAGGGAAGGGAAGAAGGAATGAAATGAAGAAATAAGGAGAGGAATGAAGGAAAGGAATGAGTGAGGGAAGGGAAGAAGGAATGAAATGAAGAAATAAGGAGAGGGATGAAGGAAAGGAATGAGTGAGGGAAGGGAAGAAGGAATGAAATGAAGAAATAAGGAGAGGAAGGAAGGAAAGGAATGAGTAAGGGAAGGGAAGAAAGAATGACAGGACAGATTCCAGGGGGATATTATGAAGACACAGGGCCAGGGATATCCCAGGATGATATGAGCTGTATAGAGATAAGAGATATAGAGGGCAGACATGATCTCCTGTAGAAGGATCAGACAGATATCAGGGGGGGGGTGGATATACTGCGATCTCCTGTAGAAGGATCAGACAGATATAAGGGGGGGGGGGGGGGAGATGGATATACTGCGATCTCCTGTAGAAGGATCAGATAGATATAAGGGGGGGGGGGTGGATATACTGCGATCTCCTGTAGAAGGATCAGATAGATATAAGGGGGGGGTGGATATACTGCGATCTCCTGTAGAAGGATCACATAGATATCAGGGGGGGGAGAAGGATATACTGCGATCTCCTGTAGAAGGATCAGACAGATATAAGGGGGGGGGGGAAGTATATACTGCGATCTCCTGTAGAAGGATCAGATAGATATGGGATGGGGGGGGGGGGAAGTATATACTGCGATCTCCTGTAGAAGGATCAGACAGATACCGGGGGGGGGGGTGGTGGATATACTGCGATCTCCTGTAGAAGGATCAGACAGATATCAGGGGGGGGGGGTGGATATACTGCGATCTCCTGTAGAAGGATCAGACAGATATAAGGGGGGGGATGGATATACTGCGATCTCCTGCACACCTATAGTCAGTACGGTACATTCTAGTCTCGCAGGTGGTAGGATGTAGAGGGAAGGTCGGTAGTCCGGTGTAGTCCGGGGTAGGTCAGTAGAGGGTCGGTGGGATGATGCTGTGTCATGCTGGCTGTCATGCAGTACGGATCGGTGTGTACTGATGATCGGGCGGTGTGTACCGGGTCTGGCTGTGCTCCCGGTGTTGTCGGTGATCGGTACTCACCGTGCAATGTGTGTCAGTCTCCCCCCATACACCGATCACCTCCACCGTACTCTCCGCACAGATCAGGCCGCCGCACTGTGCGGCTCCAGCACCACCGACACCGCACTGCGCATGTCCCGACACCGTCCGGGGGGGGGGGGGGGGAGTGCGAGTGACACGGGGAGGGAAGGAGAGAGAGATAGGGGGGAAGAGACAATACAGGAGAGAGGAGAGAGACAATATGGGAGGGGGCAGTAGGTGATAGAAAAAAAGGGGGGGGGAGACAAGAGGGGACTGAGAGAGGTGGGGGGGGGGAGACAAGAGGGAAATGAGAGAGATGGGGGGGACAAGAGGGGAATGAGAGAGATGGGGGGGACAAGAGGGGAATGAGAGAGATGGGGGAGGGACAAGAGGGGAATAAGTGAGGTGGGGGGGAGAGACAAGAGGGAAATTAGAGAGATGGGGGGGGGGGCAAGAGGGGAATGAGAGAGATGGGGGGGGAGACAAGAGGGAAATGAGAGAGATGGGGGGGGGGGTCAAAAGGAGACTGTGAGAGATGGGGGGTAGACAAGAGGGGAATGAGAGAGGTGGGGGGGAGAGACAAGAGGGAAATTAGAGAGATGGGGGGCAAGAGGGGAATGAGAGAGATGGGGGGGAGACAAGAGGGAAATTAGAGAGATGGGGGGCAAGAGGGGAATGAGAGAGATGGGGGGGAGACAAGAGGGAAATGAGAGAGATGGGGGGGGTCAAAAGGAGACTGTGAGAGATGGGGGGGGAGACAAGAGGGGAATGAGAGAGATTGGGGGACAAGAGGGGAATGAGAGAGATGGGGGGACAAGAGGGGAATGAGAGAGATGGGGGAGGGACAAGAGGGGAATGAGAGAGGTGGGGGGGGACAAGAGGGAAATGAGAGAGGTGGGGTGGGAGAGACAAGAGGGAAATTAGAGAGATGGGGGGGGGGACAAGAGGGGAACGAGAGAGATGGGGGGGAGACAAGAGGGAAATGAGAGAGATGGGGGGGGTCAAAAGGAGACTGCGAGAGATGGGGGGGAGACAAGAGGGGAATGAGAGAGATGGGGGGGACAAGAGGGGAATGAGAGAGATGGGGGGGGAGTCAAAAGGAGACTGCGAGGGATGGGGCGGGACAAGAGGGGAATGAGAGAGATGGGGGGGGCAAGAGGGAAATGGGAGAGATGGGGAGGGGGAGACAAGAGAAAAATAGGAGAGATCTGGGGGGGGGGAGAAGAGGGGAATGAGAAAAATGGGGGGGAGACAAGAGGGGAATGAGAGAGATGGGGGGAGCGAGAGGGGAATGAGAGAGATGGAGGAGAGAGAGAGACAAGAAGGGAATAGAGAGATGGGGGAGAGAGGCAAAAATGGAATGAGAAAAATGGGGAGAGAGACAAGAAGGGAATGAGAGAGATGGGGATAGAGAGGGACAAGAAGGGAATGAGAGAGATGGGGATGGAGAGGGACAAGAGGGGAATGAGAGAGATGGGGAGAGAGAGAAAAGATAGTAAGCGAGAGAGAGACATGAGGGGAATGAGAGAGATGGGGGTGAGAGAGGGACAAGCAGAAAATGAAAGAGATGGGGATAGAGAGGGACAAGAAGGTAGTGAGAGAGATAGGGGAGAGAGACAAGAAGGGAATGAGAGAGATGGGGGAGAGAGACAAGAAGGGAATGAGAGAGATGGGGATAGAGAGGGACAAGAAGGTAGTGAGAGAGATGGGGGAGAGAGACAAGAGGGGAGTAAAAGAGATTGGGAGAGACAGAGACAAGAAGGGAATTAGAGAGATGGGGAGAGAGAGAGACTAGAGGGGAATGGGAGACATGGGGAGAAAGAGATCAGAAAGCAATGAGAGAGATGGGGAGAAAGAGAGAGAGACAATGGGGAATGAGAGAGATGGGGAGAGAGAGCCATAAGGATAATGAGAGAGATGGGGAGAGAGAGAGACAAGAAGGCAATGAGAGAGATGCGGGGAAAGGGAGAGGAATGAGAGAGATGGGGGGAGAAAGACAAGAGAGGAATGAGAGAGCTGGGGATAGAACGAGACAAGAAGGGAATGAGAGAGATGGTGGGGGGAGAGAGAGAAACAAGATATGGAGAGCGAGAGAGACATAAGGGGAATGAGAGAGATGGGGAGAGAGAGAGAAAAGAGGGAAATATGAGAGATGGGGAGAGAGATAAAAGAAGGAAATTAGAGAGATGGGGATAGAGAGAGAGAGACAACAGGGGAATAAGAAAGATAGGGAGAAAGAGACAAGAGAGAAACAAATGAGATGGGGAGATAGACAAGAAGGGAATGAGAGAGATGGGGATATAGAGGGACAAGAATGGAATAAGAGAGATTGGGGGGGGGGGAGACAAGGGAAATGAGAGAGATTGGGAGGGAGAGAGACAAGAAGGGAATGAGAAGGATGGGGGGAGAGACAGACAAGAAGGGAATGAGAGAGATGGGGAGAGAGAGAGACAAGATGGGAATGAGAGAGATGGGGGAGAGAGAGAGACAAGAGGAGAATGAGAGAGATGAGGGACAAGAGGAGAATGAGAGATACGGGGATAGAGAGAGACATAAGGGGAATGAGAGAGATGGGACGGGATGGCAAGAGGTGAATGAGAGAGATGAGGAGAGAGAGACAAGAAGAGAAAGGGAGAGATGGGTAGAGAGAGAGAATAGGGGAATGAGAGATATGGGGATAGAGAGGAACAAGAAGGAAATTAGAGAGATGATGGGGGGGGGGGGGGGGGACAAGAGGAGAATGGGAGAGATGGGGGATAGAAAGAGACAAGAAGGGAATGAGAGAGCTGAGGATAGAAAGAGCCGAGAAGGGAATGAGAGATGGGGAGAGAGAGACAACAGGTGAATTAGAAAGATGGGGAGAGAGAGACAGGAAGGGAATGAGAGAGATGGGGAGCAAGAGAGACAAGAGAGGAATGAGAGAGATGGGGGGGGGGAGACAAGAGGGGAATGAGGGAGACAAGAGGGGAATAAGAGAGATGGGGATAGAGAGAGACAAGAGGGGAATGAGAAAGCTGGGGATAGAGAGGGACATAAGGGAAAGAGAGAGATGGGGGAGAGAAAGAGATGAGGGGAATGAGAGAGATAGGTACAGGGAGAGACAAAGAGGGGAATGAGAGAGCTAGGGATAGAAAGAGACAAGAGGAGAATTAGAGAGATGGAGAGAGAGACACACACAAGAAGGGAATGAGAGAGATGGGGGGGGGGAGACAAGCAGGGAATGGGAGAGAAACAAGAAATAAATGAGAGGAATGGGATAGAAAGAGACAAGAAGGGAATGAGAGATGAGAGGGGAGGAGAGAGACAAGAGGTGAATGAGAGAGATGGGGAGGGAGCGACAACAGGGGAATGAGAGAGATGGGGGGGGAGATAAGAGGGAAATGAGAGAGATGGAGAGAGAGACAAGAAGGGAATGAGAGAGATGGGGGAGAGAGAAAGGCAAGAGGGGAATGAGAGATGGGGGGGGGGCACAAGAAGGGAATGAGAGAGATGGGGATATAGAGAGACAAGAGGGGAATGAGGGAGATGGGGATAGAGAGAGACAAGAGGGGAATTAGAGAAATGGGAGGGGGGAGAGACAAGAGGGGAAAAATAAAGATAAGGAGAGTGAGACAATTGAGCAATGAGAGAGATGGGGAGAAAGAGAGAGAAAACAGGCCAATGAAAGAGAAGGGGAGAGAGAGAGGACGAGAAAAGAATGAGAAAGATAGGGATAGAGAAGGATAATAAGAGAATGAGAGAGATGGTGGGGGAGAAAGAGAGAGAGACAAGAGGGGAATGAAAGATGAGGAGAGAGAGAGAGAGAGACAAGAAAATAAAGGGAGAGATGGGTAGAGAGAGAGAGAGAGACATAAGGGGAATGAGAGAGAGAGAGACAAGAAAATATAGGGAGAGATGGGTAGAGAGAGAGAGACAAGAGGGGAATGAGAAAGAGGGGGGGAAGAGAGAGACAAGAGGGGAATGAGAGAGATGGGGAGAGAGAGACAATAGAGGAATGAGAGAGATAGGGAGCGAGGGGTAATGAGATAAATAGGGGGGGGGGAGATAAGCGGGGAATGAGAGAGATGGGGATGGAGAGAGACAAGAGGGGAATGAAAGAGATGGGGATAGAGAGAGACAAGAGGGGAATGAGAAATATGGGGGGGGGGGGGCAAGAGGGCATTGAGAGAGATAAGAGGAGAAAGAGAGAGATGGGGATAGAGAGAGACAAAACAAAAAGAAACTGAGAGAGATGGGGGAAGAGAGTGAGAAGGGAAGGGAATGAGAAAGATGGGGGAGGGGGGAGAGAGAGGGAGAGACAAGAGGGGAATGAGAGAGATGAAAATAGAGAGAGACAAGATGAAATGAGAGAGAGCTGGGGATAGAAAGAGACAAGAAGATTAATGAGAAAGATGGGGGAAGAGAGAGAGAGACAAGAAGGGAATGAGAGATGGGGAGAGGGAGAGAGACAAAAGGGGAATGAGAGAGATGAGGAGTGAGAGAGACAACAGGGGAATGAGAGAGATGGGGAGAGAGAGACAAGAAGGGAATGAGAGAGATGGGGAGAGAGATAGAGACAAGAAGGGAATGAGATAGATGGGGGGGTGGAGAGACAAGAGGGGAATGAGAGAGATGGGGAAATAGAGAGACAAAAGGGGAATGAGCGGGATGGGGGAGAGAGAGAGAAAAGAGTGGAATGAGAGAGATGGGGGAGAGAGAGGCAATTAGGAAATGAGAGGGATTGGGATAGAGAGAGAGAGAGAAAAGAGGGAAATAAGGGAGAAGGGGGGAGAGAGAGACTAGAGAGCATTGAAAGAGATGGGTAGAGAGAGAGAAGAAGAGAATGAGAGAGAGAGAGACAAGAGGGGAATGAGAGAGATGGGGTGGGGAGAGAGACGAGAGGGGAATGAGAGAAATGGGGATAGAGAGAGAGACAAGAGGGGAATGAGAGAGATGGAGAAAGAGAGAGACAAGAGGGGAATGAGAGAGATGGGGGAGAGAGAGAGAGAGAGACAAGAGGGGAATGAGAGAGATGGGGAGCGAGAGAGACAAGAGAGGAATGAGAGAGATGGGGATGGAGAGAGACAAGAGAGGAATGAGAGAGATGGGGATGGAGAGAGACAAGAGGGGAATGAGAGAGATTGGGAGAGAGAGACAAGAAGGGAATGAGAGAGATGGGGGGAGAGAGACAAGAAGGGAATGAGAGAGATGGACACACAGAGAACCAACTCACAAGTGAGCCTGCTCAGATGCCCCCATAGCAAGCTGCTTGCTATGGGGTCACTCAGCAGGAGGGAGGAGCAATGACCGTAGGTGGGGGACCCAGGAAGAGGAGGATCGGGGCTGCTCTATGCAAAACTACAAACAAATCTGCCTTTAATATTACTTTAACTGAACTGAGATGGGGAAGTGAGGTAAGAGGGAAAAGAGGAAAAATAGACATATGTGGAGAGAGACAAGAAGGGAAAAAGAAAGACGGGAGGAGAGAGACCAGGGCCAGAGACAAGAGGAGATAGAGAGAGATGGACACACAGAGCACCGAAGAGAGAAAGAAGGGGGGAACAAGAGAGATGGAGAGAGAAATAGAGAATGATTGAATGAATTGAACTGAGATGAAGAAGTTAGAGAGACAAAAGGAGACAAACATGGACAAGAAGGAAGAGAGAGAATTGGGGGTGAGAGTCGGGGGTGGAGAGAAATAAGAGGGGATAAACGAGAGAGACAAGGGATAGAGAGAAAAAACAAAGGAATTAAATGAATGGGAGGGGGAGACAAAAGGAGGGAGAGAGACAAGAGGGGAAAGTAAAGGACGAGAAGTGGAGAGAGACAAGAGGGGAAAGTAATGGACGAGAAGTGGAGAGAGACAAGAGGGGAAAGTAAAAGACGAGAAGTGGAGAGAGACAAGAGGGGAAAGTAATGGACGAGAAGTGGAGAGAGACAAGAGGGGAAAGTAAAGGACGAGAAGTGGAGAGAGACAAGAGGGGAAAGTAAAGGACGAGAAGTGGAGAGAGACAAGAGAGGAAAGAGAAAGTTGGGGGAGGGAAATAGAGATGAGTAAGTGGGAAAGACAAGAGGAAAGAGGGAAAGAAACAAGGAGAGTGATAGTGGAGGAGAAGGACAAGAGAGAGATGGGCAAGAGAACAAGAGAAAGAGCAAAAATCAAGAATAATAGTGATTGGGAGAAAAACATGACATATGAGTGAGAGAGAGAATAAAGGAGACCGAAGAACAAGAAAGGGAGAGAAACAAGAGGGAGAGATATAAGAGAAGAGGATGGGGATATGAAAAAAGTCGGAGAGAGTGCGGAGAGAGGGATGAGAATAATAGAGAGAGTAGAGTAATAGGAAAGAAGGATGGGGTAATGCAGAAAGAAAGAGCGAGTCAACCGGAAAGAGTTGGATAAAAAGAAAGAGATGAAAGGTAAAAGGAGAGATGGGGGCAGGGGGTGTAGAAAAAGACAAGAGTGACATGAGGGGAAAGAGAGATATGAGGGGAGATAAGTAAGGATGGAAATATGTAGAAACAATGGAGGAAAGAGAGAGGAGAGGATGCTAGGGATGGAGTTAATGAGATATAGATAAGGTGATATGTAGGCAATGAGGAGACAGTTTTATAGAAGTGGAGAACAATAAACAGCTAACTCAGTCTTCTCATCTACTGTGTTCTTCCCTATAAGACCTCTATCCAAGGTGTAATACGGTTTTGATATTGCGCCTATTTTACTTCTGCTCCGTACTTCCTTATAAGACCCTTATCCAAGATGTGATATTGTATTGATGTTGCAACTATTCTGCTGTTGATCTCTTTGTCAGATCTTCCATGACAGTCTCATTGAAACTCTAAACTTTTCACTTGATCCTGATTTTTACAAAATGTCAATAGATATCAAATTCTTTCATTCCTGTTTAGCTATCATAGTTTTAGTCTATTAGTCTATTAATAAATTATAAACGCAACACTTGTTTTTCCCCATTTTTCATGAGCTGACCTCGAAGATCTAAGAAAACCGGGAATCATCCGTGAAGAGAATACATCTCCAAAGTACCAGACATCATCGAATGTGAGCATTTGCCCACTTAAGTCGGTTATGACGACGAACTACAGTCAGGTCGAGAGCCCGATGAGGACGACGAGCATGCAGATGAGCTTCCCTGAGATGGTTTCTGACAGTTTGTGCAGAAATTCTTTGGTTATGCAAACCGATTGTTGCAGCAGCTGTCCGGGTGGCTGGTCTCAGATGATCTTGGAGGTGAAGATGCTGGATGTGGAGGTCCTGGGCTGGTGTGGTTACAGGTGGTCTGCGGTTGTGAGGCCGGTTGGATGTACTGCCAAATTCTCTGAAATGCCTTTGGAGACGGCTTATGGTAGAGAAATGAACATTCAATTCATGGGCAACAGCTCTGGTGGACATTCCTGCAGTCAGCATGCCAATTGCACGCTCCCTCAAAACTTGTGATATCTGTGGCATTGTGCTGTGTGATAAAACTGCACATTTTAGAGTGGCCTTTCATTGTGGCCAGCCTAAAACACACCTGTGCAATAATCATTCTGTCTAATCAGCATCTTGATATGTCACACCTGTGAGGTGGATGGATTTTCTCGGCAAAGGAGAAGTGCTCACTAGATTTAGACAGATTTGTGAACAATATTTGAGAGAAATAGGCCTTTTGTGTTCAGCTCATGAAAAATGGGGGCAAAAAAAAAAAGTGTTGTGTTTATAATTTTGTTCAGTGTATTTTTCTAATGTAGTTCTTTTGCCCATTGGTCAAGCATTTGCTGGAACTGTTCTTGTTTCCTAGCTGTCAGGGCGACATCATAAGAGAAGGCCAGCTGTATGATGTGGACAGGCCTTTGTCACGGTGGCCAATTTTGGGTAGTCTTATTCTGATTCCTGGATAATGTTGCCTATCAGCTCTGTGGACAATAGGTTTAATAAGTTTCGTCAGGCATTGTGAAGAACACTGGGTGTTTAACGTTCTTAACCACTTAAGCCCTGGAGGATTTTCCTGCTAAAAGACCAGGGGGTATTTTGCGATTCGGCACTGCGTGACTTTAACGGACAATTGCGCGGTCGTGCGACGCTGTACCTAAACGAATTTGACGTCCTTTTTTTCCCACAAACAGAGCTTTCTTTTGGTGGTATTTGATCACCTGTGCGATTTTTTGATCACGCGCTATAAACAAAAAAAGAGCGACAATTTTGCAAAAATAGCAATATTTTTCACATTTTTTTATATGAAATTCCCCCAAAAAAAAATGTAAAAATCAAAATTTTTTAAAATTTTTGGCCAATTTGTTTTATCCTACCTATGTTTGGTAAAAAAAAAATCGCAAAAAGCGTATTTTGATTGGTTTGCGCAAAAGTTATCGCGTTTACTAACAAAGGGAAAGATTTTTGTCATTTTTGTTGTTTTTTTTTTAACGCGTAATGGCGGCGATCTGTGATTTTTTTTGCGGTACTGCGACATTGCGGCGGACAGATCGGACCGTTGACTGACATTTTTGACACTTTTGGGGTTACCAGTGACATTTCTACAGTAATCAGTGCTATACATATGCACTGTTACTGTAAAAATACACTGGCAGTGAAGGGGTTAACTTTATTTGAGAGGGAGGGGCTGTGTGTGTCCCTAGGGGCGTGGTTTCTACTGTGATTGGCTGTGGCTCTAGCTGTAAGGACACTGATCAACGGATCTACATACTAGATCCGTGTAATCAGTGTCTTTACAGCGAGGAGAATGACAGGCAGCTTGTTTACACAAGCTGCCTGACATTCTCCCTCTCCCCCGACGATCGCCAAGTGGCCGGCGGACATCGGGTCCACTGGTCACACGCGCGGGGGGGGTCCGTGACCGCGCGGGAGCGGGCGCGCGCTCGCTCCCCAGACCCTCCCAGGCTAGTGACGTTAATTAACGTCACTCTGCCTGGCAGGGGCTGACCGCCGCAGTAAATCTACTTGCGGCGGTCGGCAAGCGGTTAAATAACTCACATACAGGTGCCTCTTAAAAAATTTCAATATCATCAAAAAGTAAATGTATTTCAGTAATTCAGTTCAAAAAGTAAAACTCATATACTGTACATGCTCCATCATTATTTGGAGTGGACTTACTTGGTAATGTTGACCAAAGTCGACAATACTTAAGCAAAGTGTGCCAGGATGGGTGCTTGTAGTCCCCACCAGGTGCTTATTTGACAAAGTAATAATGTAGGAGTACAGCTGAAAGACAATTGTCACCCCATATCAGGAAGTGTCTAAAAACATATTATTGTATTGTATTATTGTATTATTTAAATTAAAGGGGAAGTAAAGTCTTCTTCTTTAATTGTACCTACAGGTAAGCCTATAATAAGGCTTACCTGTGGGTACTGTGAATATCTCCTAAACTTGCAAAGGTCTGTGCCAGGACCTTCAGAGCCCGTGCCGCAACTGGCAGCTCCAGTGCAAATGCGTGGAACTGACGTCATAGTGGCTTCGGCCACTCACAGCGCCGGAGCCCGCAAACCCAGAAAAGACTCCGGGGTAGATGTCAGCCACCTCAGTGGTGTGCAGCCGCTGCCGCGAAACCTTTGGTCTAAGGTACGTAAGTATTTCATAATGAGCTAGTATGTGATGCTTACTAGCACATTATACCTTTAAAAGCAAAACTGTAGCGCTAAAAACCCTTGGTCATGTCAGTCCCACTTGAAGATGTGAATAAAGCAATATAATGAGAGTCCATATGAATCCAAATCCTCATTCAAAAAGTGATTTCTAGGATAGAAAACCGCCACCAGACAGCACTCCAACACCAGTAATTCTAACTTCTTACCAGAAGCTGTTGATCCCCATGACAGAGATCAAAAATTGCGCATAACCAGTGGTAGGTGAAGGCTTCTCCAGTGTGTTCCTGATATGCTCACAGTAGAATGCAATATGCAGAGAGAGAAGGAACATCTCATAGCGTAGACTGTTTAAAAATGCTTTATTCTAAAAAGAGGTATGGTACTCACAAACATCATGATGTATCTCGCATGTAGTATTGAGCATAGAGACCTCCAGATGTCTATAGGGCGTCCTGTCCGTGGACCACCAAACCTATGGCCGTCCTGTCTCCTCCAGGGATTCCGGCACGCGCTACCCAGCACGCCACCCGACGTACGTTTCGTCCGATTGGACGTCGTCATGGGGTGTGGCTACAGGGTGCACCAATGCCTTCTATAGTGGAGGAGAGAGCCGCCCACCGGAACTGAGCAGCTGGAAGTGAGGTATGCGCTCCACACGACCGGAAACAATGCTCAGACCGGAAGGAAGGAAGGGGAGAACCACACAGTGAGGAGAGAAAGGAAAAAAAACATCCAAAAGAGACTCACCATATTAAATCTCCGCTACCTTTATGAAAACAAAACCCAATATATGGAATGAACCAGAAAGAGGGGAAATACTCAATATACCAAAAGGCACATAGAGATCGCATATGTTAAGCCGTGACTCCGGGGGAGACAGCGCCATATTGTGGTGCCCCAAGTTCAGAGCAGCCCAAGCACAAGGAGGTCTCAAAAAGCACATACATATACAAAAATAATACAACAAAATGACACACATAGAAACGTTTAAAATGCTACACAATAAAATGAATTAGTATGTTAAAAAACATTTAAACTCTTATGCATAAAAATATCCATTAATAGCACAGCAAACAAAGAGAAATAAAAAGAGAAAATAGAGGAAAAATAAGGGGCAATCTAGGAATTACTGATATGGGCATTTAAATCCCATTCAATATTCAGGCCCAGGGGGGTATAGGATTTGAGTCTATAAATCCAGCTCGTTTCGAGTTTGGAAACCCCTCTTGTTAAATTACTTCCCCTCCAATGTCCTGAAAATTTGTCAATACCCAAAAATAGGGTGCCACTGGGTTCACTATTGTGGCACTCAGCATAATGCCTAGAAAGGCTGTGTTTGGGAAAGCCCTTAACTATGTTGGCCACATGTTCCTTGAGCCTCACATGAAGCTCTCGGATAGTGCGGCCAACATAGTCCAGGCCACAAGGACATCTCACCAAGTAAACCACGTACCTGGTGGTGCAGGATATAAATGGTTTGATTTTAAAAACCTGTCCAGTGGAGCCAGATTGAAAGGTATCCACACGTCTCTTTTTCTCCACATTAAGATGGCAGATAGTGCACCTCCTACATTTATAAAAGCCTCCCATTTGCTGAAAAAAGGAGACCTTTTTGGGGGGATCCCTAATGTTGGGGGCAATCTGCAACCTTAAGGGAGGGACACCCCTGTAAATAACCTGAGGCTGGGGAGGTAAAAGGGGGTCCAATACTGAATCATTCCTCAAAATATGCCAATGGCGTCGAAGAATGGTCTTAACTGAAAAATGTTGAGTGGAGTACGAAGAAAGGAATGCAAAATCAAAGGGACGTTTGATATCCCTCTGTTTAGGCTGAAGAAGATCCTCTCTCACTCTTGAATCAGCCTTTAACAGGGCCTGATTCAAAAGAGATTCGTCGTACCCCTTCTCACGAAATCTTTCTTTGAGAACTGAGGCTTCCTGCAGGAAATCTTCCTGACGCGAGCAATTGCGCTTCAAGCGTAAAAACTGACTGACAGGAACGGATTCCAACCACTTCCTATGATGACAACTCGTGGTGTCTATGAACCCGTTCCTGTCAGTCGGCTTAAAGAAAGTTGAGGTAACAATCTGACCTTCCTCGATACGGATTCTTAAGTCCAGGAAGTGAATCTCGCTGACGCTTGATTCATAGGTCAGACTGATGCCCCTGTCGTTGTCATTTAGGGTTTCCATGAACTCAATCAGGGAATCACCCGTGCCGTCCCATAGGAAGAGGATGTCGTCGATGTACCGCCGCCAGAGCACAAGCTCTGGCCTCGGCACACCCCAGACGACATCCTCTTCCCATTTGGCCATGAACAGGTTGGCCATACTGGGCGCGAATTTTGCGCCCATGGCCACACCCCTGTTCTGTAAATAATAAATGCCATTATACCAAAAGTAATTTCGGGACATTGCATAGTCCAGTAGGGAAATAATAAAATCCCTCTGAAAACTCAACAACCTTTCTGACCTCAGATAATGTGACACTGCCTCTCTGCCGTGCTGGTGGGAAATTATGGTATACAGGGATGAAACATCCGCTGTTACCAAAATGTAATTATCCTGCCAGGTGATATTGCCCAACTCATTGATCACCTGCATGGAGTCTCGTAAATACGAGGGCATTTTTACCACCACAGGCTGTAGGAAATGATCAATATATTTGCCCACCCGGGAGGTAACGGAATCAATACCGCTAACTATAGGTCTCCCGGGTGGGCAAATAGGATCTTTATGTATTTTGGGCAGGAAATACATAACGGGTACCCTAGGGGCAGAGGGCACTAGGAAAGCCTTCTCCTTTTTAGTGAGAAGCTTCCTGTCAAAGCCATTTTTCACCAGGGCAATCAGTTCCTTTTTGTATTTGGCAGTAGGGTCACCTCTCAAGGGAACATAAGTGTCCCCATCGGAAAGTAATCTCATCATTTCTGCATCATAGGCGGCGGTGTCCATAATGACGATTCCGCCGCCCTTATCCGCAGGCCTCACTATGATATCACTTCGCTCTCTAAGAGACTTCAGTCCCCTGTTAAAGGCGGAGTGCATCCCACATTTGTTCAACCGAAGCTGATCTATGTCTTTTGCAACTAGATCTCTAAATACAGCCACTGACGGCGCCACCGCACCGGGAGGGTTGAACGTAGAGGCATTAGAAAAGCTAGTGCTTTTAATGCCCATATTATATTCAATTTTAGATGTGGGAGGATATACCGTGAAGTGTCTCTTAATATTGACCTTTCTTATAAATTTTTGGAGGTCGATAAATGTGTTAAACTTATCCAGTTGTTTCGGGGGTGCATACTTTAAACCCCTATTAAGGACACATTTTTCGTCATTAGAGATTACAGCGGAACTAAGGTTAAAGAGGCCTCCATCCTTTAAAGACGCCTCTTTTTTCTGGCGGAGTCTCCTCCCCCCCCTTGTCCCCCTTTTTTTCCATTTTTTTCTCCTTTTCGCTTTGGGGGTAACCACGGGAAAAAAACGTTGATTAGCATTCGGTGCATTTTGGAAGTTTCCTTCCCTGCCCCCAGAAGCCTGTTCGTAGTATTCATCCCCTGAGTTACCCGACCGGCCACTCTGTCGATTGGAAGAACCTCCTCTTCTCTGTGGGTGGGCAGTCATGTAACGATCAGGTTCCCTAATTTCATTTGCCAATGGCGCAAACCTATTGTTGGTAGGCACATTGTTTCCGGGATGGTGTGGGTGAGGGGGACGTCCCCCACCTCTACCCCGACCTCTACCCCGTCCCCTACCCCTCCCTCTGGCCTGATAACTCCATTGGGAAGGCTGGGGAAGAGGGGAGTAGGGTTGACTCATCTCCGTTCTTACTAGGCAATTAGTATCAGGATTAGGGACAGATGATACCTCCATCTCATTATCTAGATCATTGGTAGGAATTGAGGCCAATTTAACCGATTGCCATTTAAAGATTTTCTGGGAGTTGTAATCTCCCAGATCCCTGGCAAATTTTTTGCGTTTCTTGGCCTTCTGTTCTGCATCTACCTTCTCCAGATGCCTCTTAAGGGCTTCTGACTTGGTTTTGTATTCGTCCTTGTTTTTAAATGAGGTCAATTTTTCTTTAATTATATTGATATCCTCATCTAACTTGGTCATTTTGAGCCTTTTCTTAGACAACATAAAATTCAAAAGACCAAGTCCAGCCTTATTAAAATACAAGGACCATTCACTCAGATCGTCCACATCACTTTGGGGAAATACCTCCCATCTGAGACTCCTAGGCACCATGCCGTCCGCGATGTACTTCTCAAAGAAGACCACATCCCATCTGGCATGGAGCTCGGCCGTCATCAGATTTTTCAACCTAAGGAACAATCCCCCCAGATCATCCGAGGTTGGGTCTACAGCAGAAAAAATTCCCACTGTATCTATAGTGTGTGATGTGCGATATTCAAATATATCCATAGTTGTTTTGCAACAAATAGACTTGAAATCTAATCTTACAGCAGCAGCACCTATGACAAATCAAGGATAGACAAAATAATAAAATTGCTGAGCTAAAGAAAAAATAAAATAACTGTAAAAACAGCAAATATAGTTGGGTCCAGCAGCCACACTAATCCGAATTGTAGCAGATTAAAATAAAATAAAATAAAAGCAAAACTGTAGCGCTAAAAACCCTTGGTCATGACAGTCCCACTTGAAGATGTGAATAAAGCAATATAATGACAGTCCATATGAATCCAATTCCTCATTCAAAAAGTGATTTCTAGGATAGAAAACCGCCACCAGACAGCACTCCAACACCAGTAATTCTAACTTCTTACCAGAAGCTGTTGATCCCCATGACAGAGATCAAAAATTGCGCATAACCAGTGGTAGGTGAAGGCTTCTCCAGTGTGTTCCTGATATGCTCACAGTAGAATGCAATATGCAGAGAGAGAAGGAACATCTCATAGCGTAGACTGTTTAAAAATGCTTTATTCTAAAAAGAGGTATGGTACTCACAAACATCATGATGTATCTCGCATGTAGTATTGAGCATAGAGACCTCCAGATGTCTATAGGGCGTCCTGTCCGTGGACCACCAAACCTATGGCCGTCCTGTCTCCTCCAGGGATTCCGGCACGCGCTACCCAGCACGCCACCCGACGTACGTTTCGTCTGATTGGACGTCGTCATGGGGTGTGGCTACAGGGTGCACCATTATACCTTTGTCTTATAGGTTTTTTTCTTTGTTTTTGTTTTTTCACAATCTCTTTAACCACTTGCCGACTGCCTAACAACGATTTACGTCGGCAGTCAGCCCCTCACAGGCAAAGTGACGTAGGTCTACGTTGCTAGCCTGTGAGGCTCTAGGGAGCGAGTGCGTGCCGCTGGAGGCGCACTCCCGCTCGCTCCCGGACCCCCCCCCTTCGCGTGTGCCCGGCGGACCCGATGTCCGCCGGGCACTCGCGATTGTCCGTTACAGCGGGAGAAAGGCAGGCGGCTAATGTAAACAAAGCCGCCTGTCAGTCTCCCATGTGTAAGAATGGTGATCATACGGTTCTGCTATGTAGGACCGTTGATCTCTGTTCTTACACCTCAAGCCACATCCAATCACAGTTAGAAGCACGCCCCTAGGGACACACTGTCACGGAACCATGAACCAGACGTACAACAACAGATAAGTGAAAATAAGAAAGCTTTATTGAAAAACAAGCTATAAAGCAAAAGTCCAAACGGATGGCGAAACCGATGCAGAGTCTTTGCGAAGCCAGGGGACAGGAACCAGCAGGGTAGTCAGACGAAGCCAGGATCAGGAACCAGCAGGGTAGTCAGACGAAGCCAGGATCAGGAACCAGCAGGGTAGTCAGACGAAGCCAGGAACAGGAACCAGAAGTAGCAGCAGTCTTAGTAGCATGTGAACACAGGAGGACCAAGCAGGGAACTGAAGCCACAGACCTCCTATATATATGAGCTAGGTATCCAGCTCCTCCCAGTGGGAAGGAGGAGCCGCAGGGTGGGAGGCTACAAGAAACCCAGAAACCAAGATGGCCGCCAGCACATGTCAAACGAAGGAGAACAGCAAGAAGGTAAGACCATGACAGTACCTCCCCCTCAAGGGCCCCTCCTCCGCGGAGTAAAGAACGGTTTCTGAGGGAAGCGTGCGTGGAAGGCTCGGAGCAAGGCAGGAGCATGGACATCTGCGGAGGGAACCCAGGAACGCTCCTCTGGACCATAACCACGCCAATGAACCAAAAACTGCACCCGACCGCGGACCAGGCGTGAGTCCAGGATATTGCTCACCACATACTCCTCACGATTGCCCACTCGGACCGGACGAGGCCGAGGAACCGAGGAAGTGAAACGATTACACACCAGAGGCTTCAACAGGGAGACATGAAACACGTTGGAGATCCGCATGCCAGGGGGAAGCGCAAGGGCATAGGCTACCGGGTTTACCCTGCGAAGCACTCGGAAGGGACCAACAAAGCGAGGCGCCAGCTTGGGAGTGGGCACTCGAAGGTTGAGGTTGCGGGTGGACAACCATACACGGTCTCCGGCCTGGTAGGAAGGAGCAGGCGCTCGTCTGCGATCAGCCTGGAGTCTCTGGCGCTGCGCAGAGACCTCAAGGGACTTCTGGATCTGTACCCAAGAAGCACGTAGGACGGAAAGGTGATCCTCCACAGCCGGAATATCCTGGGGAGAGAATACCTCCGGTAACACGGCAGGTTGGAACCCATAGTTGGCCATGAAGGGAGACTTACCAGAGGAAGAGTTCACCGCCGTGTTCCTGGCAAACTCAGCCCAAGGCAGGAGGTCAACCCAATTGTCTTGGTGATCGGAGACATAGCAACGAAGGAATTGCTCCAAGGCCTGATTGGAACGTTCTGCGGCCCCATTGGACTGAGGGTGGTAGGCCGAGGAGAAGGAGAGATGAATCCCCAACTGGGAGCAAAAGGCGCGCCAGAACCTGGACACAAACTGACTCCCCCGATCCGACACAATCTCCTTGGGCAAACCGTGCAACCGGAAGACCTCCCTGGCAAAAATCGTGGCCAACTCCTGTGCAGAGGGTAACTTCTTGAGAGGAACACAGTGACACATTTTGGAAAACCGATCCACAATCATGAGAATGACCGTATGGCCTCGGGATGCAGGGAGGTCCACAATGAAATCCATCCCCAGGTGTGACCATGGGCGCTCCCCGGTGGCTAAGGGTTGCAGAAGGCCCAACGGAAGGTGCCGAGGGGACTTACTCTGGGCACAAACGGAGCATGCCGCTACATATGTGGCGATGTCGGAACGTAGGGAAGGCCACCAGAACAGACGTGAAACAGCCCAGGACAGCTGATTCTTTCCAGGATGCCCCGCGGTCTTGGAGTTATGGTAGGTACGCAACAACCGAGTGCGCAACTCCTCAGGCACAAAACATCTGCCGTTGGGTCTCCCAGAGGGAGCACCAGATTGAGCCGCCAAAATCTGCTCACCCAGGGGAGAGGTCAGGCTGGTGCGAATGGCAGCCAGGATCTGATTCGGAGGTATGACCGAAGTCGGAATCGACTCCTCCCTGGACAGGTCGGAGTACTGCCGTGATAAGGCATCAGCCCTGATGTTCTTGGAACCGGGTAGGTAGGAGACCACGTAATTAAAACGTGACAAGAACAGAGCCCATCTGGCCTGACGTGGTGTCAATCTCTTGGCCTCAGAGAGGTAGGTCAGATTCTTGTGGTCCGTCAGGATGAGGACCGGAACCACCGAACCCTCGAGCAAGTGCCTCCATTCTTTAAGAGCCTGCACGATGGCCAATAACTCCCTGTCACCAATCTGGTAGTTGCACTCCGCGGAAGACAGTTTCCGGGAGTAAAACCCACAAGGAAGCAGAGGACCCTCTGGTGTTCTACGCTGAGACAGAAGGGCGCCTACTCCCGTCTCAGACGCGTCCACCTCGAGGACAAAGGGCAACCCAGGGTTGGGATGCGACAGAATCGGAGCCGACACAAAGGCGAACTTTAGAGCCTCAAAAGCTCGGATGGCCTCGGGCGGCCAGACCTGGGAATTACTGCCCTTCCTGGTCAGATCCGTGAGAGGCTTGGCTAGCATGGAAAAGTCCCTGATGAACTTCCGATAATAATTGGCGAAGCCCAAAAAGCGCTGCAGGGAGCGAAGACCACTGGGCTGGGGCCACTGTAAGACAGCCGAAACCTTCTCAGGATCCATGGAGAACCCCTCAGCGGAAATGATGTAACCTAAGAAGGTTACCTGGGATCGGTGAAATTCGCATTTCTCAAGCTTACCGAACAGCTTGTTCTCTCGTAACCGTTGCAACACTCGTTTGACATCCAGAATGTGGGTCTCCATGGACTCAGAATATACCAAGATGACATCCAGGTAGACCACCACACACTGCTGCAACAGGTCACGGAAAACATCGTTGATGAATTCCTGAAAGACTGCGGGCGCATTGCACAGCCCAAAGGGCATAACCAAGGATTCATAATGACCGGTCCTGGTGTTAAACGCGGTCTTCCACTCATCGCCCGCCTTGATCCTTACGAGGTTATATGCCGCCCTCAGGTCGAGTTTGGTAAAGACCGTGGCCCCTTTAAGGCGATCGAACAGCTCGGAAATCAAGGGTATCGGGTAAGCGTTCTTGATCGTGATGCGATTGAGACCCCTGTAATCGATGCAAGGCCTCAACTCACCGCCCTTCTTTTTCACAAAGAAAAATCCAGCCCCTGCCGGGGACGAGGATTTGCGAATGTGTCCACGTGAAAGCGCCTCCCTCACGTACTCCTCCATGGCCTCATTCTCCGCTACCGACAGTGGATAGACTTTGCCACGAGGAGGAACGGCACCAGATTGTAACTCGATGGCACAATCGTATGGGCGGTGCGGAGGTAGGGCAACCGCGCGCACCTTATCGAATACATCCCGGTACTCCTCGTATTCAGGGGGCAACAGAGAGTCCGAGGAAGTACACAGCAACTTGACAGGCCCATGGATGCAACTAGCCCCACACTGCGGTGACCACGAGAGGATCTCGGCCGATCTCCAATCGAAAATCGGATTATGCTTCTGGAGCCAGGGGTACCCCAAGACCACCGAGTAGTGTGGAGACGAAATAACCTGGAAGCAGACCGACTCTCTGTGGACGGCACCAATGGCTAACCCCACTGGAAGGGTCTCATGAGTCACGTGTGGCGGCAGAAGGGGTCTGCCGTCTATCGCCTCAAGAGCCAGAGGAGAACCTCGAGCCTGCAGAGGAATGGAATTGGCGGCAGCGAACACACTATCAATGAACAAACCACCAGCACCAGAGTCCACCAACGCCTGGGTCGTCACCGAGCCCCCGACCCAGGAAAGGACAACAGTGATCAGTGGTTTGTCAACACGGGAAACCGGGGACGAGGAGACTCCACCCAAGATCTGCCCCCGACAGGATCTCAGGTGCGAGCGTTTCCCTGGACGGTTCGGACATGCCAACCGAAAATGCCCACCGAGACCACAGTACATGCATCGGCCCTCGCGTCTCCGGAGTACCCTCTCCCCCTCGGACAGGCGAGCAAACCCCAGCTGCATGGGTTCACCCCCAGACAAGTCATCCCCAGGAGGCGTGGGAGGAGAGGGAGGCACGGGTGGACAACAAAGGTAGGCGCCAATCTGTTAGGAGGCCTCCGCAGACTCTCCTTAAAGGAAGGCCTCTCCCTGAGTCTGGTGTCAATCAAAATCAGGAAAGAAATAAGAGACTCGAGCTCCACTGGTAGGTCCTTAGCTGCAACCTCATCCATCAAGGCATCCGAGAGACCATGAGAGAAAGCAGCGACCAGAGCCTCATTATTCCAGCCCACCTCTGCTGCCAGGGTACGAAACTCAATGGCGTATTCAGCTACGGATCGTGAACCCTGTCTGATGGACATAAGGAGCTTCGCAGCAGAGGCAGCGCGAGCCGGCACATCGAATACCTTCCGAAGAGAAGCAACAAAACCGGAAAACTCGGCAACCACCGGATTGTTGTTCTCCCATAAAGGGCTGGCCCAGGCCAAGGCCTTGTCCGAGAGCAGCGAGATTAAGAAGCCCACCTTTGATCTCTCAGTAGGAAAGGCATGTGGCAGCAACTCGAAATAAATGCCCACCTGGTTAAGGAAACCTCGGCACTGAGTTGGCTCTCCCCCAAAGCGCTGTGGAAGGGGGGCAGAACCGGACATACCCCGAAACACCGCAGGCGCAACAACAGGTGTCGGGGTAGACTCTGGCGCAACAACCGGAGCGGCAGTAGGAGCGGACCCAGGAGCGACAACCGACCCATCGGCAACGGGAGCGAAATGAACCGTGCGTTCAAGCAGGGTTTGCAACGCCACGGCGAACTGACCCAACAGGTGATCCTGCTGATCAAGTCTGGCAACCAGCGTGGGTAGTGAGGATGGCCCTGCACCGTCAGAATTCGTGGCCTGTGGTACCGTGCGTTCAAGCAGGGTTTGCAACACCACGGCGAACCGACCCAACAGGTGATCCTGCTGATCAAGTCTGGCAACCAGCGTGGGTAGCGAGGATGGCCCTGTACCGTCAGAATTCATGGCTTGGTCCTAGTGTCACGGAACCATGAACCAGACGTACAACAACAGATAAGTGAAACTAAGAAAGCTTTATTGAAAAACAAGCTATAAAGCAAAAGTCCAAACGGATGGCGAAACCGATGCAGAGTCTTTGCGAAGCCAGGGGACAGGAACCAGCAGGGTAGTCAGACGAAGCCAGGATCAGGAACCAGCAGGGTAGTCAGACGAAGCCAGGATCAGGAACCAGCAGGGTAGTCAGACGAAGCCAGGAACAGAAACCAGAAGTAGCAGCAGTCTTAGTAGCATGTGAACACAGGAGGACCAAGCAGGGAACTGAAGCCACAGACCTCCTATATATATGAGCTAGGTATCCAGCTCCTCCCAGTGGGAAGGAGGAGCCGCAGGGTGGGAGGCTACAAGAAACCCAGAAACCAAGATGGCCGCCAGCACATGTCAAACGAAGGAGAACAGCAAGAAGGTAAGACCATGACACACACTTAACCCCTCCCTCTCAAAAAAAGTTAACCCCTTCACTACCAGTGTCATTTTACAGTAACAGTGCATATGTATAGCAATGATTACTGTAGCAATGTCACTGGTAACCCCAAAAGTGTCAAAAATGTCAGTCAAGCGTCCGATCTGTCCGCGCAATGTCGCAGTCCCGCAAAAAAGATCGCAGATCGCCGCCATTACTCGTTTAAAAAAAAACAACAAAAATGACAAAAATCTTTCCCTTAGTTAGTAAACGCAATAACTTTTGCGCAAACCAATCAAAATACGCTTTTTGAGATTTTTTTTACCAAACATATGTAGCATAAAACAAATTGGCCTAAAATGTTAAAAAATTTAGATTTTTACATTTTTATGGGGAATTTCATATAAAAAAATGTGAAAAATATTGTTATTTTTGCAAAAATTGACGTTATTTTTTTGTTTATAGCGCATAATCAAAAAATCGCACAGGTGATCAAATACCACCAAAAGAAAGCTCTGTTTGTGGGAAAAAAAGGACGTCAAATTTGTTTAGGTACAGTGTGGCACGACCGCGCAATTGTCCGTTAAAGTCATGCAGTGCCGAATTGCAAAATAGGCCCTGGTCAGGAAGGGGGTAAAATCTTCCAGGGCTTAAGTGGTTAAAGCTACAGATTTAAAAAGATTGAAAAGTGACAATAGCATCTTAAAGCTTATATAATTTAGTGTTTGGGTTCACATTCACTTTAATTTTGAATCTCCCTTGCATGTAATTTCCTTAACACTTTGGCCTGTATATTCTGTAGGTCATTGTCCCCACTCTTCACCAGTTTCATCTACTGTGAGATCTGGTCCCAAATGTATTTTGCTTTTTCTCATGAATTTCATTTCCCTAAAATTAGGAGGGAGGGAGTGATTTCTTTCAGCCATGTACTGAAATATATTTTTCATCAGCTGGAATAGTCATCTCTTGCAACCTTATATATTGAGGGACAAGAGAAGTCCTAAGCCTAAGGTCCCTTTCACATACTCCGTCCGTTGGACGGAGTCCGTTTTTCTCAGCGGGGGATCGATCCGCCGATCCCCCGCTGAGCAGCAGGAGGACAGCTGTGTCTCTGCGCTGTGTGCGGAGACACAGCTGTCAGTTCCCCATGCATCTCTATGAGGGAAATCGGGTGAGAACGGACCGTCAGTCCGTTCTCACCCGATCCCATCTGATCCGCTGGACGGATGGAAAATAGGGTTTCCATCCGTCCAGATTTGACGGATCGGATCGGGTGTCAGCGGACATGTCTCCGCTGACATCCGATCCCCCATAGAGATGCATGGGGGGACCGTTCAGATCCGCCAAAAAAACGGACAGGCGGATCTGAACGGTCCGTCTGTGTGAAAGGGGCCTTAGGGTTATTCTGTTGCCCTTCAAGAGGATTGGACACTGACAAACAAAACAAAAAGGTAGACCAGCCCAGGGTTTAACCCCTCCAGCTACCAGCTTGCCTCACTTTTTTGTTAGTGTCCCAGGAGAATGGATGTCTTTTCTTTTAACCACTTTACCACTGGAGGATTTTTCTGTCTTACTTCTGGGCCACTTTTTGCGATTCGGCACTGTGCAACTTTAACTGACAATTGCGCGGTCATGCAACGCCGTACCCAAACGAAACGTCCTTTTTTTCCCACAAAGAGAGCTTTCTTTTAGTGGTATTTGATCACCTGTGCGATTTTTACTTTTTGCGCTATAAACAAAAAAATAGCGACAATTTTGAAAAAATAACAATATTTTTCACATTTTTTTATATGAAATTCCCCCCCAAAAAATGTAAAAATCAAAATTTTTTATCATTTTAGGCCAATTTGTTTTCTGCTACATATTTTTGGTAAAAAAAATCGCAATAAGCGTATTTTGGTTGGTTTGCGCAAAAGTTATTGCGTTTACTAACTAAGGGAAAGATTTCTGTCGTTTTTGGTGTTTTTTTTTTTAACGAGTAATGGCGGCGATCTGCAATTTTTTTGCGGGACTGCGACATTGCAGCGTACAGATCGGACCCTTGACTGACATTCTTGACACTTTTGGGGGTACCAGTGACATTACTACAGTAATCAGTGCTATAAATATGCACTGTTACTGTAAAAATTACACTGGCAGGGAAGGGGTTAATTTTTATTGGTGATCAAGGGGTTAATGTATGCCTGGTGCTTACTGACGTGTGTGGGGGGAGGGGACTATGTGACACAAGGACAGATCGCAGGTTCAGCTATGCTGAACCCTGCAATCTGACCCTGTCTGTCACTTAGAAGATCCGCCCGCTTGTGTTTACACAAGCAGGCGGATCTCCACACTCGATTCCCCGACAATCGGGGAAGAGCAGCGGCGATCGCCGCCGCTTCTCCCCTGGCCCGACTCCCGCTGTGACTGAATACAGCAGGAACGAGCCTCCCGCAGCGCGCGCGCCGCCGAGAGAGGGGAATGTCTGGCGAAGTAGGTCTACGTCGCCAGACGTTATCGAGCCACTTTGCCGCAGTAGAGCTCTTCAGCTGTCTGGCATGGTTGTCCTCAGCCTGGCTTCTGTACTGTACTGTAGCTGATCTGGACATTGCAGAGCTATCTTGGAAGTGACCTTTGTGCAATGAGTTCCACGTGGATCCCTTTTCAGGCTTAGTTCTGCTTAAGTTAGCTATGGAATGCTTTCCAGGTTAAGAGCCGCTGGCATTGCCTTGTTTTTGAAGACTCATTTAGTAAGTAGGCAAAACACCTGGAAGCACCATTATTCCCTGTTTTCTGGGAACACTGTGAGCCATAGTGAGACATAGTGCGGAAGTCATCTGCTGGGTAGAGTGTTGCACTAATGGAAGCTTCCCCCTGCTGCTGTTTCTGTTGCACAAAATAAATAGAACATTACATAGTTACATAGTAGATGAGGTTGAATAAAGACAATAGTCCATCCAGTTCAACCTGTGTAGGTGTGTGTGGCTGTAATCATCTCACATAGCCCTGAATATTCTGATCCTTGAGATGTACGTCTAAGAGTCTTTTGAAAGCCACCATACTTCCCGCAGAAACCACCTCTTGTGGTAGAGAATTGCACAATCTTGTAGCCCTCACAGTAAAGAACCCCCCACGTTGCCTGAGGTTAAAACGCTTCTCCTCTAATTGCATTGTATGCCCTCGAGTCCTCGTGCAATCCCTTCGATTGAACAGCTTTTTTTCTAAGCTGAGATCCCCATTGAGATATTTGTAAATTGCTATCATGTCCCCCCTCAGGCGTCTCTTCTCCAGGGAGAATAAATCAAGCGATTGCAGACGCTCTTCATAATTAAGGTCCTCCAATCCCCTAATCAGTTTAGTTGCCCTTCTCTGGACTCTCTCCAGCTCCAACACATCCCTCCTGAGGACTGGCGACCAGAACTGGACAGAATACTCCAGATGCGGTCGGACCAGAGTTTTATAAAGTGGAAGGATTATAGTCTTATCTCTGGAATGCATCCCTTTCTTTATGCATGCTAATATTCTGCTGGCTTTGGCAGCTGCTGCTTGACATTGCATGCTATTGCCTAATCTATCATCAACCAAGACTCCCAGATCTTTCTCCATTTTTGATTCCCCCAAGGGTTCCCCTCCTAACGTGTATTGTGTTTTTATGTTTTTAGTCTCCAAGTGCAAAACCTTACACTTCTCAACATTAAGCCTCATTTGCCATGTCGTTGCCCACTCCGTTATTTTGTCCAGGTCATTCTGTAGGATATCTGCTTCATGCTGTGCAGTTATTGCCCTGGCCAATTTTGTGTCATCTGCAAAAACTGATAACGAACTACTGATCCCATCCTCAATGCTGTTTATGAATAAATTGAACAAGGTTGGTCCCAGGACTGAGCCTTGGGGGACCCCACTTACCACCTCAGACCAGTCTGAGTATGCGCTGTTTACTACCACCCTTTGGACACGCCCTCTTAGCCAATTCCGTATCCAAGAGCAAACCCTGCTGTCGATACCTGCAGACCTTATTTTATAAATTAAGCGCTTTTGGGGAACTGTATCAAATGCCTTAGTGAAATCCAAGTACACCACATCCACTGGTCTGCCCCTATCTAGCTCACAGCTCACCTCCTCGTAGAATGTTAAGAGATTGATTTGACAAGAACGCCCATTTGTAAACCCGTGCTGATTACTGCTGATGATGTTGTTGTCTTTAGCATACTCTACGATATAGTCCCTTATCATCCCCTCCAGAAGTTTACATACTATTGATGTCAAACTGACAGGCCTATAATTTCCCGGTATATGCCGTTGACCCTTTTTGAATATCGGTATCACGTTAGCCTTCCTCCACTCCCCTGGTACATCTCCTGTCCTAATACTGTCAGCAAAGATCAGGAACAGTGGTCTAGATATAACCTTATTGAGTTCCTTGAGTACTCTCGGATGTACGCCACCTGGGCCTGGTGATTTGTTTGTGTTAAGTTTATCCAGCCTTTCCCTGATTTCACCCTCTGTTAGCCATAGTGGCAAGTCCTGTGTATTACTACTAACCATACAGTCATGGTCAGTGTACCCCTCCTTTTCCTGTGTAAAGACTGAGGAGAAAAAAGCATTCAGCACGGTTGCTTTTTCAGTGTCCTCTGTAACCATCCTCCCATCGTTAATTATGTGTGCAATATGCTCTGCCCTAGTTTTTTTGCTGTTGATATATTTAAAGAATTTCTTTGGTTTTTTTTACTATCCTCCGCTATTTGTCTCTCAAAGTTTATTTTAGCCATCTTGATTTCGTGTTTACTTTTCTTATTTGCCTCCTTGTATTGCTCGAAAGCCGATACTGTGCCCTCTGCTTTATATTTCTTGAAGGCCAATTTTTTTCCCCTAATAAGTTTTTTAACGCTACGGTTTAGCCAGCCAGGTTTGACTTTGTCTCTTCTAAATTTATTTCCCATAGGAATGCACTGCAAGATGCATTTGCTTAATGTGGTCCTAAAGCATTCCCATTTTTCCTCTGTGGTCAGTGATCCCAGGGTTTGGTCCCAGTTTACCCTTTCCATCAATGAGTACAATTTTGGAAAGTTTGCCCTTCTGAAGTTTAGGGTTCTTATGTTCCCCACTTGCCTTGTTATATTGTTATTTATACTAAATGTGATCATCCTGTGATCGCTAGAGCCCAGGTTGTCCTGGACTCCTACCTCCGAGATTAGGTCTGGGTCATTAGTGATCAATAGATCCAGGATTGTTTTTTCTCTAGTTGGAGAATCCACCAACTGAGACATGTAATTATCCAGTAAGGTTTTCCATGAATTCCATTCCTACTGCTCAACTACAGTGATTCTAGTCACCCCAAGATATCTGACCCTCCAATTCAGGGTTGCTATTAGGGGGGGACAGCCCAGGTGTGAGGAGGGGCTGAGTGCATGCAGGTGTGAGGAGGGAGCTGAGTGTGTACAGGTGTGAGGGAGTTGAGTGCGTACAGGTGCTGGATTGAACCGGCTGTTTGCTGAATAAATGGGGATGTATCTTTGCTCGTTTGGGCTGTCTCTTTGCTGAATATATAGGGATGTCTCTTTGTGGATTCGTCTGTGTCTTTGCTGAATATATGGTGAGGTCTCTTTGTTGGATTGGGCCATCTCTTTGCTGGATTGGGCAGTCTCTGCTAAATATATAGGGATGCCTCTTTACTGGATAGGGCCGCCTCTTTGCTGGATTGGGCTGTCTCTTTGCTGGATATATGGTAATGTCTCTTTGCTGAATTGTGCTGTCTCTTTGCTGAATATATTTGTTTTTTTTTTGCTTTGGGTTTTTTTTTTTGTTTTCCTAGATCTGCTAGGGGAGGATAGATTGGGGGGCATTGAAAAGGTAGTGTAGTTAGTGTTAGTGTATATTCAAAAAGGGCCAGAGACATATCCCGGGAAATTATAGGCCTGTCAGTCTGACATCAATAATATGTAAACTTTTGGAGGGGATGATAAGGGACTATATCGTAGAGTATGCTAAAGACAAAAACATCATCAGTAGTAACCAGCACGGGTTTACAAATGGGCGATCTTGTCAAACCAATCTCTTAGCATTCTACGAGGAGGTAAGCTGTGAGCTAGATAGGGGGAGACCAGTGGATGTGGTGTACTTGGATTTCGCTAAGGCGTTTGATACAGTTCCCCACAAGCGCTTAATTTATAAAATAAGGTCTGCAGGTATCGACAGCAGGGTTTGCTCTTGGATACGGAATTGGCTAAAAGGCCGTGTCCAAAGGGTAGTAATAAACAGCGCATACTCAGACTGGTCTGAGGTAGTAAGCGGGGTGCCCCAGGGCTCAGTCCTGGGACCAACCTTGTTCAATTTATTCATAAACAGCATTGAGGACGGGATCAGTAGTTCGTTATCAGTTTTTGCAGATGACACAAAATTGGCCAGGGCAATAACTGCACAGCATGAAGCAGATATCCTACAGAATGACCTGGACAAAATTACCGAGTGGGCAACGACATGGCAAATGAGGTTTAATGTGGAGAAGTGTAAGGTTTTGCACTTGGGGACCAAAAACATAAAAACACAATACACGTTAGGAGGGGAACCCTTGGGGGAATCAAAAATGGAGAAGGATCTGGGAGTCTTAGTTGATGATAGATTAGGCAACAGCATGCAATGCCAAGCGGCAGCTTCCAAAGCCAACAGAATATTAGCATGCATAAAGAAAGGGATGTATTCCAGAGATAAGACTATAATCCTTCCACTTTATAAAACTCTGGTCCGACCGCATCTGGAGTATTCTGTCCAGTTCTGGTCGCCAGTCCTCAGGAGGGATGTGTTGGAGCTGGAGAAAGTCCAGAGAAGGGCAACTAAACTGATTAGGGGGTTGGAGGACCTTACCTATGAAGAGCGGCTGCAATCGCTCGATTTATTTTCCCTGGAGAAAAGACGTCTGAGAGGGGACATGATAGCAATTTATAAATATCTTAATGGGGATCTCAGCTTAGAAGAAAAGCTGTTCATTCGAAGGAATTGCATGAGGACTCGAGGACATACAATGCGATTAGAGGAGAAGCGTTTTAACCTCAGGCAACGTGGGGGGTTCTTTACTGTTAGGGCTACAAGATTGTGGAATTGTCTACCACAAGAGGTGGTTTCTGCGGGTAGTATGGTGACTTTCAAAAGACTCTTAGACTTACATCTCAAGGATCAGGAGATTGAGGGCTATGTTAGATGAATACAGTCACACACACCTACACAGGTTGAACTGGATGGACTATTGTCTTTATTCAACCTCACCTACTATGTAACTATGTAAGTGTAGGGTCCTGCTCAAAAGATTCTACCTTGTCGTGGTGGCAGGCTTCATGCTTTCTGGCCAAAATATAATTTTTTTTCATATTTTAAGTTGTAAGAATGTTTAAATAAAAGTGGGTGCACTGAAGGATTTGGTGGGATGCCCAGTGGGTGGATTCGGTTGGACGGCCACTTGGTGAATGTTGGTGGTCAGGGCCGGGGCAAGGGCTAAAGCTGTGTAAAGGGGCCCCAAAATTTCTGATGGCTGCCCTGCTCCAATCACTGGCCCTCACCTGCACCAGCTGCCTGAGTTTCATGAGAACTTGAGGCCTTAGATTTTACCATGAGCATGCACTTGCCTAACCGTATTTCAGCCACAACTTGTTTGATTCTAGACATGGGAAGGAGGAACAGTCCCACTATTCCAATGCCTCCAGCTCACTTTCTACTAATGCATTGGGGGATGCTTGGAGCCATTTGCTGTGACTGCTTTGATGTTGGAGTGTCTCCCATATTCAGTCCTTTTTGGCTCTGTCTGGTGCAGATGGGTTTCCTTATTTTACCTAACATTACACAGATTGTCCTTATTATATTTATTACAAATAGAGTTATGCTGCCACCTTCTGGGGATTTGACACAGGCAAAGAACAATACAAAGTCTCCTCCCTGGCAAAGTTTACCTCCTCCCACCCTCCTTTAGCCAAGGATTCAGTTTTTTGCTAGTGTCTGAAGGTGATTGTCCTATCTGTGCAGCGCTCTACAAAAAGAATAGCTAGCTTCTCAACGGTTCCATCTGAGATCAGAAGACTAGTTTGACCTTGGTACCCAGACCCTGCCCTGGATGGCCTGTAAGGATGCTGGCTAGCACCGGACCCTGTGAAATGGGACCCTGAGCAATGATACACTATATTGCCTGATGGACCAGTAGGGTGCTAAATAGGCCCAGGGCAGGGGTCCTCAGCTGGGGAGTCGAGTTCTGAAGGCCCATCATAATGGGTGAAGATTAGACCCCTTAGGGCCCTTGTGCCCAACTGGCCCTAAGTCACATTTTGTGTTGCCTTCGGGGGCACCTACAGACATTGTTATAGTGATGATTTCTATCACCCTCATGTAATAACATTATGTCTCCAGTCTATGACTGCCTTCTGAAGCACATCTCCAGTCTCCAACAACTCTGATAGCATGTTCACAGTCTCTGCAGCATGACCACAGTCTCTGACCATCTCTTGTATCTTGCTCTTAGAATTTTGTTTTTTAATCAAGTAGGTTTGATTAAATATTTTGTTTTTAACACACAAAAAAGAAAAGAGAAGAGAGATGCAGTGTGTTCCAACTGATTGTAATGGCATTTTTTTTTTTAAATAAATGTGTCATACTTACCTGCATGTGCAATGGTTTTGCACAAAGCTGCCCCGATCCTCCTCTTCTCTGGTCCCCTGCTACCAAGCCGCTTGCTCTGGAGATACTCATGTGTGCTTACTCCTGAGCCCTGCTCTGTGTGTCCATTGACACAGATTGTGCCTTGGCTCCACCTCTGCTCTCTCCTCACTGGATGTGATTGCAGCAGTGGGGACCAATGAGAAGGGAGAGCGCTAGGAGAGCCGCTACTCTCGTGCACATTTCTGATTTGAGATCGGACTCAGGTATACAGTTTATAAGGGGGAGCTGCAGAGAGAAGTTTTTTACCTTAATGCATAGAATGCATTAGAGTAAAAGAACCTTTACAAACACTTTAAGATACACATTACAGTCACAAAAATCAGCTGACATTAAAAAAAATTGACACAGTACTGTAAAAAGGTAACGGGTAAATTAAGAAGGGCTAGGATTAACCCGATTTCATAAAGTACAGTGCCTTGCGAAAGTATTCGGCCCCCTTGAACTTTGCGACCTTTTGCCACATTTCAGGCTTCAAACATAAAGATATAAATAAAACTGTAATTTTTTGTGAAGAATCAACAACAAGTGGGACACAATCATGAAGTGGAATTAAATTTATTGGATATTTCAAACTTTGTTAACAAATAAAAAACTGAAAAATTGGGCGTGCAAAATTTTTTAGCCCCTTTACTTTCAGTGCAATAAATTCTCTCCAGAAGTTCAGTGAGGATCTCTGAATGATCCAATGTTGACCTAAATGACTAATGATGATAAATAGAATCCTTCTGTGTGTAATCAAGTCTCTGTATAAATGCACCTGCACTGTGATAGTCTCAGAGGTCCATTTAAAGCACAGAGAGCATCATGAAGAACAAGGAACACACCAGGCAGGTCCGAGATACTGTTGTAGAGAAGTTTAAAGCCGGATTTGGATACAAAAAGATTTCCCAATCTTTAAACATCCCAAGGAGCACTGTGCAAGCGATAATATTGAAATGGAAGGAGTATCAGACCACTTCAAATCTATGAAGACCTGGCCGTCCCTCTAAACTTTCAGCTCATACAAGGAGAAGACTGATCAGAGATGCAGCCAAGAGGCCCATGATCTACAGCTGAGGTGGGAGACTCTGTCCATAGGACAACAATCAGTCGTATACTGCACAAATCTGGCCTTTATGGAAAAGTGGCAAGAAGAAAGCCATTTCTTAAAGATATCCATAAAAAGTGTAATTTAAAGTTTGCCAAAAGCCACCTGGGAGACACACCAAACATGTGGAAGAAGGTGCTCTGGTCAGATGAAACCAAATTCAAACTTTTTGGTAACAATGCAAAACGTTATGTTTGGCGTAAAAGCAACACAGCTCATCACCCTGAACACACCATCCCCACTGTCAAACATGGTGGGGGCAGCATCATGGTTTGGGCCTGCTTTTCTTCAGCAGGGACAGGGAAGATGGTTAAAATTGATGGGAAGATGAATGGAGCCAAATACAGGACCATTCTGGAAGAAAACCTGATGGAGTCTGCAAAAGACCTGAGACTGGGACGGAGATTTGTCTTCCAACAAGACAATGATCCAAAACATAAAGCAAAATGTACAATGGAATGGTTCACAAATAAACATATCCAGGTGTTAGAATGGCCAAGTCAAAGTCCAGACCTGAATCCAATTGAAAATCTGTGGAAAGAACTGAAAACTGCTGTTCACAAATGCTCTCCATCCAACCACACTGAGCTCGAGCTGTTTTGCAAGGAGGAATGGGCAAAAATTTCAGTCTCGATGTGCAAAACTGATAGAGACATACCCCAAGCTACTTACAGCTGTAATCGCAACAAAAGGTGGCGCTACAAAGTATTAACTTAAGGGGGCTGAATAATTTTGCACACCCAATTTTTCAGTTTTTTATTTGTTAAAAAAGTTTGAAATATCCAATAAATTTCGTTCCACTTCATGATTGTGTCCCACTTGTTGTTGATTCTTCACAAAAAATTACAGTTTTATATCTTTATGTTTGAAGCCTGAAATGTGGCAAAAGGTCAAAAAGTTTAAGGGAGCCGAATACTTTCGCAAGGCACTGTACATTTACCATTGTAATAACTTGGTATAATAAGCTACAGCATTTCACACCTAGAAGATGTATGATGAGCAGCAAAAGGAGAGGTTTTACCAGAGTCTAAGGAGATCACAATTCATAGAATTTATTTTTACATCCTCTGCGCTGACAATTCAGCTATTCTCTATCAAGAATATTCTGGACTGCTTGCTTCCATTGTGTAACGCTCTGGGGTTTGATTTAGTGAACTGGATTTGCAGCTGCAGAATTTCCACTCAGTAGTCTTGTAGAGATGTGTTGAATCACCTTATCCAACTCTCCTGACTCATCATAGTGGCTCAGCCCACTTCAGTATGCACATACACAAACACTCAGATAAGATGTTGCTGGAGTGATAGATATCTATGCAATAGTATGGAGGTGATATACTGAAGGAATAGGCTTGAGTAGTGATAGCAATTAATGATAGGCACTCAGGTAGTAATGTTGCAGGAGCGATAGCAGATGGTGATAGATAGTATGCAGGAAGGTTAGCAATCATGTACAAGTAACAGGTGGTAGGGGATAGCAGATGAAGTGTACAGGAGATGCTAAGTTAATGCAAGGTTATAAGTTACAGGTTGTAGTAGGCTCAAGAGCTAGCAATCTAGGTAACGATGCAGGTGATAGATATTGTAGTGCATATATCCTAGAGTTTAGCAACAGTTCTTAATATGCAAGAATAGATAGCATGTGACTTGATAGGAAGGGATCCCCTGCGGAGTACTTATCACTAGCTGGTAAGCGAGGTAAAGGATCAGGTAGCGAGGCTTCGGTCAATCCAGGTATAGGAAGATAGCTGGAGGATTCGGCAGCGTCAGACAGGGATGTATAACGAGCGGTTGCACGAACACCTTGTGAGTGCACAGCGTCGGTTGAAATAGCCGCTCAGAGCGGCGCCTAGTGATGACGTCATCAGATGTTAAAGAGACATGCAGCTATATGCGTTCCACCTACCTGAATAGTGGAACGCAATGCGGAAGTAAGAGGCTAGAAAGGTACTGAAAGTACCAGGATCTTACACATTGGTGGAGCGATAGAGGGCTTGTTTTTGGCCAGGAGAATTAGGTACTTTGACAATGTGAACATGTTGGTAGATAATTCTTGGATCTTCGGGCTCGACCCCATCTTCGGTCACATTGTCCAGTCTTCCTTCATTTTTTATAGTCCCTGGCTTAATGGCATGGCTTTTACAGCCAGGGTCTTGTGAGACAGGGGAGTTGCTTTTGGTCATTTTTTTTTTCTTTACTGAAGGCTTGAAAGGTGACTTCAAGGAAGATTTACCACAGACCTTGGAATTATAGTTTTGTTCTGTGTGAGACTAAGGTTTTCTCCTCACCAGCTTGTAGAGGGGGTGCATCCTGGCTTTTTTCCAGGCTAGAGTTTATCTGGAGCTTGCCTTGAGTTCGATTGAGGGTATCATTTCAACCTTAGTGGTCCCTTTTCAGAGACTAATTTCATTACATTCCTCGGTGCTTGTCTTGGTGCAAGGCATATTGTTCAGGCGGTTGGGATTCTATTGGCTCAGTGGGACCTCAGCTTGGCAACTTCTGTATTGCAGAGTTCTCTGAACCTAGCTGGGATATTCCTTTAGTCCTTTTGACTAGGAAGGTTATATTTCTGGTTTCCCTTACTTCGGCTCACAGTTTTGAAATTGGCTGCTCATTCCTATAAAGAACCATTCCTGGTGCTCCACTGTGACCATCAGGCCCAGATCTGGGGGGGGGGGGGGGTTGCTGCAGTGGGGTGTGCCCTCTCAGATTTAGATGCCCGCCCCCCTCCAGGTGTTTCTTTGTTCCATATCAAAGCAGACATTGTGTTGAGGTCCTTTGTCCTAGGCCTTAGTCACTGGGGGTCAAGGGCCAAGGCTCCTCACTTTGACTGTGGTTCATGCGATCATTTGTTTCCTGCAATCGGCTTCTGTATTTTTCACTCAGATTCCCTTTTGTTCTTCTGGCAAGCCCAAGGAAGGGTCACACAGCTTCCACATCTGTTGTTTCTTGTTGAATCTGTCAGCTTATTTCTTAGGCTTACAGTCTAGAGGGCAAAGTTCCACCATTTTTGGCAATGGCTCTTTTTACCAGGAGTGTAGGTTCATCTTGGGTTATTCTACATCTGGCTTTGGTTGCTCAAGTTTAAAAAATTGCTACCTGGGCATCAGTTTATATTTTTCCAAGAGGATATTAAAGCAGATGAAAATTCTACATTTGGTTGGCATGTTTTGCCTCCTCCTTCTTTGATTTTCTTGCAACCTTAATGGCCTCTGAGCTAATGGCCACTAAGGTCTGTCGGATTCTGAGTCACTCAAGTCCCTGTCTGATAAGCTTACACCTAGGGAGTCTACTTTCTTACTCCTAAGGTAAAGGAGAATATCTTGTTGCTTCTACTCATGCGTTTGATCTGTATGCCTTTCAAAGGACAGCACCTCTTCAGACCAGTCTTAGATATCCCAACCCTACAGGGGTTAGAGTACCTAAGAGAGATTGTGAACTCATCTTCTTCTCTGAGAAGTATTCCTTTAGTTTATCCACTCCCTTTAACATCATCAAGGCCCCCCAAACTTGGCTTCCTATCCACCTGAAAAATCTAGCACTTCAAATCTGCCAAGTCCTCAGGCAAGCCATCTTCCACATGATGTGCCTTCACCACTTTTAAGAGTGAGGGGATGTCTGTTGACCTTTGTGGATGCTTGGGTATTTTGCATTACTGATGCTTTGGTGTAAGAGGTGGTGTCCCAGGGCTATAAACTAGAGTTTTGTTCTCTGCTCACTTCTTGTTTCACGCTTCAAACCTTCCTCTGTTTTCTCACAAATTGGCAGATCTCCATCAGGCTCTCTTAGGCCTTCTTGGCCAAGTTATCATAGCTCCAGGACCTGCTGTGGAGCGGTTCCAGGGATTTACTCTAACCTCTTTGCTGTCCCATTTTTTACCTCAAAGCTTTGAATGTTATCTACTGTACAAAGGGCTGAATTGCCATCCTGCTTCCTTGGTCACTGGCTTAATGGAAAGAGACAGGGGCATTCTGAGTCTCTGTTTCCTACAATGCTCAAAACTAGGAAGTCCACTCCCCCATCTCCAACATTGGATGCAGAAGGCTTTTTCATTTGGTGTGAGTCTAGGGGCTTTTACACCAAGAGTTTCTCTGTAGGACAAATCCTTTCCTTCTTGCAATTGGGTCTGGTCCAGCATTTGGCTCTTGGCACCATCACTCTCAAGATTCTGCTCTTTCCATTCTGTTTCAGAGACCATGATCTCTTATTCCTTAGTTAGGACAGGACTGGGGGGGGGGGGGGGGTTCTTTCTGGTTCCCCCTCATGGGACTCCTTGAGATCTGAATCTGGTTCTCTCTGCACTTCAGAAGTTGCTGTTTGGACTTTGGGAGGCAAGTCTCTGAACTGGCAGGCTTATCTTGTAAGAAACCCCTTTTAGTCTTGTCTTGGGACAAAGAAGTATTAAGGCCCAGGACTTCCTTCTTGCCTAAGGTAGTCTTTACCTTTCTCTTAACTAGGGAATTGTTCTCCTGTCCCTTTGGCTCAAGTTCATCAAGGGAAATTGCCATCCATTGTCTAGGACTAGGTGGCTCAGACAGACCATCATTCAAGCTTATGTTTTCAAGGATTGGATTCCTCTTTCCTGTTACGGCTCTCTCCTTTAGGTTTGTTAATGCCTCTAGTGATTTTCAGTATCAGGCAACTGTTTACCAGATTTGTGAGGCTACCTCCTGGGCTTTTGCTCACACGTTAGGAAGTTTCTGTCTCATCTGATGCCAGCTTTGGGAAAAAGGTCCTTTTTGAGGAGGTTTCTTGAGCTCCACGCAGTGCCCAGTTTTGTTTGTTAGCGGCTTTTTGCTGTGGTTCCCACTGCTCAGTGGGACTGCTTTTGGACGTTCCAAAGGTTTAACAATTCTGGTGTTTCTCAATGAATGAGAAAGATAATAGGATTTTTTACTCACCATAAAATGTTTTTGTTGGAGTTCATTGAAAAATGCAAATCCCACCCTCTATGATCATGCATTCTGTACTGTTTGCCAGTGTCCAATCCTCCTGTAGGTGGCAGCATAACTATAACATTTAAAACTACTGTTGTCCTTCAATAAACTCCAAGAAAAAGAGTTTCACGGTGAGTACAAAAATCATAAACCTGCACTGCTTATTTCCTATAGGAGAGAGGTGAAGAGGTTTTGCTTACTTGATCCTCTGTTCCCTCGAGCAGATGTCATCAAGACCATTATCCCAAACAGGTACTTAACCTTTGCAGTGTATGGGATAATTCTCAAATTTCCCAGAGTTGGTCTTTCAAGCCCATCTCCAGGGATTTAAGAAAAACAGTGGGACCCCTCCACACTGCAAGTGTGTGGAGTGCGGGTGTGTCCGGACCCACTGTGGGCACCTATGCCACCCCTCATCCTGTTACACTCTATCACCAAGTCATGGGGGTATTCGACAGGTTATAGGGAAGACCTTTTGTCAGTTCAGCCTCGACTAGGTATGTGACCTAAGCTCAGGTATTGTGGCTTCTCTGATGTCTGATCTGGTGTGCAGAAAAGCATATGTTGTGCATGAGTGTTATTTCTTAAAACTTATATTTCTCTTTCATTCATTGACGGACACAGCTCCTGATTCTTCTTAACTATTGGGTTACACTGCCCCTGCAAGAGTAGGACACTAGGCAGGAAAAGGCTTGACTATGCCTATGGGCAATCCCAGGGGGTATACACCCACTCTCAGCTATAGGCACTTGTTATTTTCTGCCTAGTCAGGAGTAAGGACCTAGTTCCTGGCTGGGATCTCTGGTCCTGGCGATTTTTTCTTTTTAAATTACATTTTTTCCTATCTTTGTTATTTTGTTCCTGTGAGAATTTACAATGAATTGCCAGACTGGGCGCGGACTGAATAATTTAGATCCAGAGGGTCCCCCCCAGTCTGGCCATCGAGCGTGTGCAGACCGCAGCTCCGCACCAGGTCGGCCGCAACATAGTCTCCGTGGATGGGGGCTGGCCTGCGAGTTAACCGTCCCGAGGACGCATACGACCTGGCCTCAGCCTGAGTCGCAGCGTTTCTCCTGGCCGACAGCACCCACATTACGATGGAGCGTTGGTCTGTCTGGAGCGGTGCCCACCCTGTTCCTGGTATGGTAAGTAGCTGTCCCCCCTCTACTCCTGGAGGGTTTTGGGGTGGACGTGGAACCCTCCCTGGGATGGTGGGACCGCCGGGTTCCCCTCCTTCCCCCCAACCTCTCTAAACTTTTTATGGTCACTGTGGGTCTTTCGGCCCCCCCATCACCCCCCCCCCTACCCTTGGTGAGGTTTTGAGCTGGCTGTTGCCACAAGCTCTTAAGGGGGGCTGGTTGGAGTTTCTGCTGACCGGGTTTTACTTGTGCGCAACGGGGGGTTGAGCAGGGTTCCCCGCCATCCTGGGGGTTGGTGACTAGGGCAGGGATGTCCTCTGGGCTCCCTGTGGTGGTTGTTGGGCTGGGAAAGCGGATAGTTTAGCATCTACATGTAGGCGCCTCACGCTGCTTGATCCGGCCGAAAATGTAGGTCGTGGCTTTGTGGCCGACTAGTCGGAAACTGTGAGGCGGCCCCTGTAACGATGGCTGAAGCCACTGCCTCCCATTTGGGCATCCGCCCTCCCCTCCACAGCGTTTCTCCTGGATGACAGCACCCACATTACGATGGAGCGGTGGTCTGTCTGGAGTGGTGCCCACCTTGTTCCTGGTATGGTAAGTAGCTGTCCCCCCTCTACTCCTGGAGGGTTTTGGGGTGGACGTGGAACCCTCCCTGGGATGGTGGGACCACCGGGTTCCCCTCCTTCCCCCCAACCTCTCTAAAATTTTTATGGTCACTGTGGGTCTTTCGCCCCCCCCTCCCCCATCACCCCCCTACCCTGGGTGAGGTTTTGAGCTGGCTGCTGCAACATGCTCTTAAGGGGGGCTGATTGGAGTTTCTGCTGACCGGGTTTTACTGGTGCGCAACAGGGGGTTGAGCAGGGTTCCCCGCCATTCTGGGGGTTGGTGCATAGGGCAGGGATGTCCTCTGGGCTCCCTGTGGTGGTTGTTGGGCTGGGAAAGCGGATAGTTTAGCATCTCTCATGTAGGCGCCTCACGCCGCTGGATCCGGCACCTCCCTTGGAGGGGTGGCGCTGTGGGGGGCGCTTCATTTTTTAATGACAGCCTTGCCGCCATTATTGTGTGTGGCACCTGCCCCTTTTAGCGCTGTGGGACCATCAGGGTACCCTGCCTGCACGTCCAGGCGGGCAGCCCCCTTTCAAGGGGGCTATTTCCTATTATGCCCTCTATGGAGGGCTTGAAGGACGACCCCCTTGTTTTTTTGCAGAGTCCAGTAGGTGGTCCATTCGTGGGCCCTCTCTCGGCGTCCCCTTTGCTGGATTGCAGTTGGTGGCCTCCCGATTGTTATGTTTTCCGGGTGAGCTTAGTATAGTGCTGGGTCTGCGTCCATACACCCTGAGTGCTCAAATAGTAACGTTGATTCTAGCCGCACATGAAAAGGTGCTGATGGATACATTGTTTGTGTTAGTGCGTGACACTTTAAAAATGGAGGTTGCGGCTGATGCTGCGTCAGAGGTGGCTGTCCCATTTGGCAACCACAGGCTCTCCAAAGCAGCAAGGGTGTTCCTTTTTCTGCTTACTTTGACAACATTGTCACAAAATGCAGAGGTTCCTAAGCGCTTTTTGCTTGCGGTGTCCTTATGAGGATTAACTGCGTTAAAGGTGGACTGTCCCACCTGCACTGGAATCACCGGTTTCCAGGTTAAATAAAGCTACCTCCATTCCGGTTGAGGAGTCCGTGGCCCTTAAATATCCAGCTGATAGGAGGGCGGAGGCTCTGGCCCGCCATATATTCGCTGTGGCTGGTTCGGCACATAGGCTGGTATTTACTTCTGCCCTGGTGTCGCAAGCTCTGACCGAGTAGGCTAAACTTTTACACCAGGACCTGGAGGGGAAACAGCTTCCCCCTGTCTTTGCAGGGCTGGCGGATCAGTTGGTCCAGGCTGAAATATGGTCTGCAGACCAGACTTCTAAGAAGGCCTTATCTGATCTCCCCCTTGTAGGGGATTGCCTGTTTGGAGCTTTTCTCCTCGGCTCAGAGGAGGTTTTTTCATCCCTCTGGGTCTCAAGACAAGAGATCAAAAGTCAGGGCCTCCACCACAGGTTCCAAGAGGACCTGGTCTAGCAGTCCACGAGCGGGCTTTTCCAGACCTGCGGACAAGGCTTCCTCTGCATGAAGGGGCGCCCTCACCCGTATCTGGGGTGGGGGGACGTCTTTGCTGGTTTCTGGAACCATGGACCTCCCTGGTATAGGACACATGGGTCCACCAAGTTATTGGGTTAGGCTACGAGATCGACTTTGGTCTTATCCTCTGGAGAGGTTCCTCCCTTCCAACCTGCACTTGTCAACAGGTCTCTTTGGGGTAGTGCAAGACGTGTTCCTTTAAATGGCGATTGTTCTGGTTCCGATTTCAGGACGCTTTCAGAGGTTTTTACCCAAACCTCTTTACAGTTCCCAGGAAGGAAGGCAAGGTACGTCCAATTCTGGACCTCAAGGCACTAAACTGCTGGTGTGAGTACAGAATTTTTGCGTGGAGTCTGATCACACGGTAGTGGTGTCCCTACATCAGGGGTATTTCTTCTCGCTTCTATTGACATCAAGGACACCTACCTTCACATTCTAATATATGTGCTGGTCACCAACGCTTCCTCAGTTTTGCCATGAATGAGGAGCATTATTGGTTTGTGGTGTGGACCTTTCGTCTCGCCTCCGCTCCTCGGGTCTTCACAAAAGTGTTGGCTCCAGTGCTGGCATTGTTTGAGTCAGCAGGGATCGCGGTACTGGGGATCTTCTTCTGTGAGCGGAGTCTCCGACTGCTCTGATAAGACAACTGGAGATTGATCTGCGAACTCTGAGGGAGTTCTGTTGTATTCTGAACCTTCAGGAGTCTGCTTTGGTTCTGTCCATAAAAAAGGACTATCTGGGTCTGACTCTGGCCTCAGCCAGAGTGTTTCTTCCTCTGGAAAAACTCCAGACATTGCAGGAGGCAATTCAGCTTCTGTTGTTCAGCAGACGGTCATCCCTTCGGGCATGCATGCAGGTGCTGGGCCTGATGGTGTCCATCCTCGAGGCGGTCTGTTCCACAGTTTAACACAAGATCTCTGTTAAAGATATCCTGGTGAAATGGGACAAGGATCCACGGTCTCTAGAGGTGGCTTCGATCTCTGGCACTTTGATAGGGAAAATCCTTTCTCCCCCTGTACTGGACGGTTGTCACCATGGATGCCAGCCTGTCCGGGTGGGTGTGATCAGGAGGTCTGGACTGCCGATTAATGTTCTGGAATTCCGAGCGATCAGCCTTTGTATGGCTCATTGGACAATTTGTCTTCAGGGCTGTCTGGTACGAATTCATTTGGACAATGCCACGGCCGTGGTCTATGTCAATCTCCAAGGGGGCACAAGTAGTGTCCTGGTGGCTTGGTAAGTAGCCGGCATTCTAAGGTGGGCTGACCGATCATTCCAGCCCTCTCAAATTTCTGTCACAGCTCCTGTGCAGGTTCAAAGCAGAAAGGATTCCATCCAGACTGACCTCGACGCTCTTGGTACACCGATCGGGTGCAGCTGATCACCGATGCTCCTTGGGGGCTTCCTCCCAGGGAGGATCTGCTGTCCCAAGGACCGATCTTCCATTCTGCTTTACAGTCGCTGGCTTTGACGGCTTGGCTGTTGAACGCCAGGTGCTGAAGGATGGAGTTTTGTCTGATTAGGTGATACCTACGTTGTTGAAAGCTCGGAAATCTACTTCTAGGAAGATCTACCATTGTACATGGAAGATGTACATTGTGTGGTGTGAGTCTCTTGAGGTTCATCCTTGCTCCTTCTCGGTGGATCGGATCTTAACCTTCCTCTTAACGGGGGGGGGTTGAATAGAAATTGTCCGTGAGTACAATCAAGGGCCAGGTATCAGCTGTGGGTTTTTTTTTCCAAGGACCTTTGGCCTCACAGTCCCTGGTGCATACCTTTCTTCAGGGTGTCTGACATTTGGTTTCCTCAGTGTAGGCTCTGTTGCCGCCCTAGGATCTTAAAGTGGTGCTTTCAGCTCTACAGAAGCCTCCCTTTGAAAATATTCGGGAGGTTTCCCTGCTTGCGCTGCCCTGGAAGGTGGCCTTTTGTGGTGGCTTTCACCTCTGCGCGCAGGGTGTTTGAACTGGTGGCGTTATCCTGTCTTTCACTTTATTCATGATCTGTTTTGGAAATGTATGTATGCTTGATGCACAAATAACTCCATTGCGCTAATACTGTAAGTGCACTTTTGGATATTAATATACGTCAAGCGCGATCAAGCCCGTTGTGCTAAAAAGCACAGTTCTCAGCTCTTTCGTATAAGGTAATGGAGCGCTCTCTGCAATCCCCAGAGATACAGACACACACAGACTATTGTCAACTTAGGTGCTCACAAGAAATACCCTGTCCCAAGACAGGGAGCTCCGTTTATTTATACGACAACAAAAAGGGACAAAGCAGGAAGTGAAGACTATATTAAAAGAAGAAAAACTACCACAAGAGGACACAGTTTTAAATTAGAGGGGCAAAGGTTTAAAAGTAATATGAGGAAGTATTACTTTACTGAGAGAGTAGTGGATGCATGGAATAACCTTCCTGCAGAAGTGGTAGCTGCAAATACAGTGAAGGAGTTTAAGCATGCATGGGATAGGCATAAGGCTATCCTTCATATAAGATAGGGCCAGGGACTATTCATAGGATTCAGATATATTGGGCAGACTAGATGGGCCAAATGGTTCTTATCTGCCGACACATTCTATGTTTCTATGTTATCTATACTACATCAGCCAATCAGTTCCAAATGTACAGTCACATGACACAAGTTACTCACATAGAATCAGCCAATGACACACTTGTATACATTCAAATGTACAATAGAAAGGGGGGGGTACACAAACTTGAATGAGCAGAATAGAGTGCACGGCTTCCCACCTAAAACTACACAATGAAACCAGCGTATAGAACCGTGAACGCTACTCTGATCAAACTTGCGCTTGCACTCCCACCATTACTACTGGTGTGAATCCCATTTAGCAAAGCTTCAGAGAACAATGCCTAATTGGATTATACTACAGTTCCCATAGACATGAGTATATCTGCAGGGAAAGAACCATGCAGTTTCCACTATGGTGATCAAGCATAGTAGAAAGACATGAGCGTGTATCCCTTCATAGAGGAAGATAGATATCAAAACGATATTGACTCTGCACTGCAATACACATAAATCTATACCGGCAAACAGACTTATACATGCAGTGTTCGCCGGCAGAGATGTCTTTGTAGAGGGAACGTGTCTAGTCATCTAAGGGAAGATTTTCACTGCCAGTAGTCTTTCCTCAATGCCGGTCGCCTGTATATGCTCTAATGACCATATTGCAAGCAAACTGACAACAGGAGCCATAATGATAACCTAAAAAAAAAAACACATCTTGAAAAATGTCCACACTAATCCTAATAAAATTTCCACAACAGCAAAGATAAGGTGGTGCTTTGCCCCTGTCCGTCATTCCTTCCTAAGGTGGTCTCTGAATGTAATTTGAATGAAGACATTGTGTTGCCTTCCTTGTGTCCCAGGCTAAACATCCGAAGGAATTTGCCTTGGATGTGGTCCGGGCAATTAGGGTGTACCTGGCAGCTACGGATTCTTTTGGGAAGTGAGACTCTCTGTGCTCACGGACGGACCTCACAAAGGGTTGTCCGCTTCTTCTGCGACCATTTCCAGATGGATCAGACAGACGGTGGTTCAGGCCTATTGCATCAGGGGTCAGGTTCCTCCTTTCCCTGTCAAGGAGCACTCTACTAGGGCGCTTAGTGTCTCCTCGGCTTTCTGCCATCAAGCGTCAGTGACGCAGGTTTGCAAGGCGGCCACCTGGTCCTCAGTACACATTTTTACAAAGTTTTTATAACATGTATGTGTTGGCATCTGCGGATGCTTATTTTGGCCGCAAGGTTTTGCAGGCTGCTGTTTAGAGGACTTGGTCCCCTTTGAGAATGAATTGTTTTTTTCAGGTGAACTCCAGTTGTTTATGGTTGAGCTCCACGTTACCTGGTTGGCTATGGTTAGCCTTGGAAATTTCCCCCCCCCCCCCCTTTGTTTAGTTTAACACTGCTTTGGAACGTCCCAATGGTTAAGAAGAATGAGGAGCGGTATCCGTCAATGAACAAAAGACAAAATGGGATTTTTAACTTACCGTAGTGTACTAATGTTCTGAGCCTTGAAGATTCAGTGTGCCACAGCTCTGGGCATCCAAATAGCAATGTACCATTGTTCTGGGCCTTGGAATGTTAGTATGCAAGTTTTGGGCCTTGTTACAGTGCTGTGAAAAACTATTTCCTCCCTTTAGAATTTTTTTTTTTATATCTGTCACTTAAATGATTTAGAGTAAATACAAAATACAGTATTTAACCACTTAGCGATCGCACACCGCAATTTTACTGCGGCACGCAGCCGCTCCTGGGCAAAGCGGCGTAGTATTACGGCGCTTGCTCAGGAGACCCTAGGGGGCGGGCGAGCACGCGCCGCCGGCGGCGCGCTCCCGCTCGTCAGCTGGGAAGCCAATGTGGCCGCCGGCCACTCGCACTCTCCTGCCGCTGACAGAGAAGGACAGACGGCTGATGTAAACACAGCCGTCTGTCATTCTCCCTTAGATGATCACAGAGGCTATGCAATCCTGCTATATAGGATTGCAAGTCTCTGTGATGATCTCACAAGCCATGCCCCTCTACAGTTAGAATCACTCCCCTAGGGTCACATTTAACTCCTTGATCACCAGTATAGTTAACCCCTTCCGTGCCAGTGTCATTTTTACAGTAACAGTGCATATTTTTAGCACTGATTACTGTAGTAATGTCACTGGTACCCCCAAAAATGTCAAAAATGTAAGTTAGGGGTCCTATCTCTCCGCCGCAATGTCGCAGTCCCGCAAAAAATCTCAGATCGCCGCCATTACTAGTAAAAGAAAAATAAAAATGACATAAACCTTTCCCATAGTTGGTAAACGCAATAACTTTTGCGCAAACCAATTAAAATACGCGTATTGCAATTTTTTTTTACCAAAAATATGCTGCAGAAAACAAATTGGCCTAAAATTTTTAAAAAAATTAGATTTTTAAATTTTTTTTGGAGAATTTCATTTAAAAGAATGTGAAAAATATTTTTTCAAAATTGTCGCTCTTTTTTTGTTTATAGCGCAAAAAATAAAAATCGCACAGGTGATCAAATACCACTAAAAGAAAGCTCTATTTGTGGGGAAAAAAGGACGTAGATTGGGTACAGCATTGCATGACTGCGCAATTGTCTCTTAAAGAAACGCAGTGCCAAATCGCAAAATAGGGCCTGGTCATTGAGCAGCCAAATCCTCCGGTCTTAAAGTGGTTAAATGATGATTTAATTTATTAAGGGAAAAAATCTGTCCAAACATGCCTGGCCCTATGTAAAAAAAGAAATTCCCAGCCCCCCCTCTTGCTAAATCATGAATAATATGTATATTCAATAAAAGTATTGATATTGGTATTTGAGTGATGTGTCCAAGATATGAGCTGAAGAAAACTCCACAATATAAGATTATGAGAAAAGCACCAGAAATACTTTTTATTGAGTATACATATTATACCCTGATATGCATGTATATACAGTGGGTACGGAAAGTATTCAGACCCCCTTACATTTTTCACTCTTTGTTATATTGCAGCCGTTTGCTAAAATCATTTAAGTTCATTCTTCTTCCTCATGAATGTACACATAGCACCCCATACTGACAGAAAAACACAGAATTGTTGACATTGTTGCAGATTTATTAAAAAAGAAAAACTGAAATATCACATGGTCCTAAGTATTCAGACCCTTTGCTGTGACACTCATATATTTAACTCAGGTGCTTTCCATTTCTTCTGATCATCCTTGAGATGGTTCTACACCTTCATTTGAGTCCAGCTGTGTTTGATTATACTGATTGGACTTGATTAGGAAAGCCACACACCTGTCTATATAAGACCTTCCAGATCACAATGCATGTCAGAGCAAATGAGAATCATGAGGTCAAAGGAACTGCCTGAAGAGCTCAGAGACAGAATTGTGGCAAGGCACAGATCTGGCCAAGGTTACAAAAAGATTTCTGCTGCACTTAAGGTTCCTAAGAGCACAGTGGCCTCCATAATCCTCAAATGGAAGACATTTGGGATGACCAGAACCCTTCCTAGAGCTGGCCGTCCGGCCAAACTGAGCTATCGGGGGAGAAGAGTCTTGGTGAGAGAGGTAAAGAAGAACCCAAAGATCACTGTGGCTGAGCTCCAGAGATGCAGTCAGGAGATGGGAGAAAGTTGTAGAAAGTCAACTATCACTGCAGCCCTCCACCAGTCGGGGCTTTATGGCAGAGTGGCCCGACGGAAGCCTCTCCTCAGTGTAAGACACATGAAAGCCCGCATGGAGTTTGCTAAAAAAACACCTGAAGGACTCCAAGATGGTGAGAAATAAGATTCTCTGGTCTGATGAGACCAAAATAGAACTTTTTGGCCTTAATTCTAAGGGGTATGTGTGGAGAAAACCAGGCACTGCTCATCACCTGTCCAATACAGTCCCAACAGTGAAGCATGGTGGTGGCAGCATCATGCTGTGGGGGTGTTTTTCAGCTGCAGGGACAGGACGACTGGTTGCAATCGAGGGAAAGATGAATGCGGCCAAGTACAGGGATATCCTGGACAAAAACCTTCTCCAGAGTGCTCTGGACCTCAGACTGGGCCGAAGGTTTACCTTCCAACAAGACAATGACCCTAAGCACACAGCTAAAATACCGAAGGAGTGGCTTCACAACAACTCTGTGACTGTTCTTGAATGGCCCAGCCAGAGCCCTGACTTAAACCCATTTGAGCATCTCTGGAGAGACCTAAAAATGGCTGTCCACCAACGTTTACCATCCAACCTGACAGAACTGGAGAGGATCTGCAAGGAGGAATGGCAGAGGATCCCCAAATCCAGGTGTGAAAGACTTGTTGCATCTTTCCCAAAAAGACTCCTGGCTGTATTAGATCAAAAGGGGGCTTCTACTAAATACTGAGCAAAGGGTCTGAATACTTAGGACCATGTGATATTTCAGTTTTTCTTTTTTAATAAATCTGCAACAATGTCAACAATTCTGTGTTTTTCTGTCAGTATGGGGTGCTATGTGTACATTCATGAGGAAGAAGAATGAACCTAAATGATTTTAGCAAATGGCTACAATATAACAAAGAGTGAAAAATTTAAGGGGGTCTGAATACTTTCCGTACCCACTGTATTTTCCTTTAGATTAGCGTAGGCTAGATGTGCCCTCTTTTTTCTTCACATCCTATGGAACTGCACCTTGATAACCTGGCCCACACTCAGGCTGCCCCCCTTTGGCTGAGGTGGAATTTTCCACCACAGCCCTGGGATAGACGTATGTCTGAAGCCTTCATTTCCCTCTTAGATTTTGGGTTCATCTCCTGAGCTGACTTGCAAGTAATAGCATCTTTCTCTTCTCCCTCGTTTTGTGGGGAGTCATTTATTACCCCCTTTTTGTGTATGGGCTTTTACATTATAATACTTACTTACATTTCTAGATATCTTTTTGCATCAACCTTCTAAAGTGGACAGGGATCCACAAAACGCGTAGAGTCCTATGGATTCCAAGGTATTGTGTTTGCTATACTATATGCCAATCATGTATCCCTTCATGTATATACTATCATGTACCATTACAATATGATTTTTTTTAAATTGTAATATATGTATTTGTTATACCTGGAAATTGATTTACTCTTGTAATCATGGAGCTTCTAAATACTAATCTTTAATAATTGTCAACTGTGTGTACTTCATGAAGTGATCTGCCTCATTTAAAGTCCCGTGACCATTGTATTTTGTTTGTGTATATATACTGTGTGTGTGTGTATATATATATATATATATATATATATATATATATATATATATACATACATACATACATACATAGGGATGGAGGCATGTCTCTGTGTGTGCTTCAGCTCAGATATTTCTGTTTGTTTTTTATTAATACTCATACCACAAAAATAAGGGACTCAAGACAACACCAACAACATTCCGACTTGTAACATTTTAATGAAAACTTGTTCCAGAATCCACTATATTTTGCCCTGTCTTTGGCAAAGCCACAGGGCAGAACACTATATACGTTGGCACGGTGGTGGAGTGATGAGCTGGCGGGGGAGGAGGGTACAAGTCATTGGAGTAAAACAGAAGCCGGAGAAAAAAAACGATGTATCGTGAAAATTAGTGCAACTCACTTTTAGCACCATTACATCGGCAGGATGAGGCATGTGATGGGTGCCACAGATGGGGGGGGAGGGCACAAGGTTGGTGGTTGATGGGGTAGAGTTGGCAGGTGACATTGTTTTACCTTTTAGCTGTGCCCCTCCTTCTTCAATCAATAAAACAGTACAGCAAATAAATACCGATAGCATAAAATACCAGCTACAACACACAATGAACACCACAGCTCCAACATACGCACACACTAAAAATGAGGAAACAATACAGCAAAAGATCACAGTGAAGGGACACCATAGTGCCTGCGCTGTATACCAACGGGTCCAGCTAGCCAGGGATCTGGAGGGATTACAAGTCATATTATTCCCAGCCAGATCTTTCATGGATAGTTTCTTTTTTGGGAATAATTGTAGCTTTTTTTTAACCTCAAAAAGAGCCTTTTATGCCTTAGGACTAAAGGAAATAAGTTCTAAATCCACACGCAGGCTTATTCAATAAAGAAGAGAGGTCGAGTGTAGCAACCTAAAAAAAACAGAATTTGCTTCTCTGAATTCCAATTGGCTGTGGAGGTTTGCTACAGGCACGTCGCCTTTGTTCTTTGCATTGCTTTACTGAACAAGCCTGTATTTCTCCCACACATTGCAATCATAGATCCAGAAATCCATTATTTAAGAATCTTTTCACTATGCAAGTAGTAATTTGCCTATTGTCTTAAAATGTTCTTCCCCTTCATAAGGGGTTACCATCTAGGACTACAACTAAATGCTTTTATATAAATTATTGTCTGAGAGATTCCTTACATTTATCTACTGATCTAATACTACAATTTAAAAAAGAACCCTTCCCTTTGTACAATGTAATCTTATCACCATGTACTGCAGGTTTAAGGAGAATCCCCCCTACTGCAATGACGTTTTTATAAATATTGTCTGAGTGCATGCTTTAATTTTAATGTCCAATGGTCTAATGCCAGTTTGGTAGCTATTCTATACACCACGTCCAAAATGCGAGAAACTCTATCCCCTCCTATTTTCTCATCTAGCATTAGATTTTGGCATTACAGTTTGGTAAAGAATCATTCCTTCTGCATAATGAACTCTCAAGTTGGCCATAGACGGTTCGAATCTTGGCCAGTTCAGCAGGAACTGGCCGAGATTCAAACCAATAATGGGCAGGCTAAATGTACCAAAGTTGATCATACGATCAACTTGGGTACAAACAGCCTGCCAGATTTTACATGTGATTAACACGAGCGGCTCTTATAGCCGCTAGCAATAATCAGTGTTCTCCAGGGGAGGGGGAGGTGGAGAATCCCCCCCCCCCCCCCAATCAGAAGAACACATTGTCTTCAGTGGGAGGGATTACCCTGTCAACATGGCTGCCGGAGAGAAATTTACTGGCCTCAGTTTAATGTCCAAAAAGATCTGAAAGACTCCTTCCCTCCTTATCTAGTAGTGCAGCTTGGTAAAGAATCCTTCCTATTGCATACTATATTCACAGGTCCATGTCCATAATCAAAGAGACTGCTTGCCCTCTTATCTTCTGATCTAGCACCACAGTTTGGTAAAGAATCCTTTCTTCTGCATATTAAACGCAATGTTCCACATTCATGATCTGAGAGACTCCTTCCCATTTATCTTCTCTCTAGAAGTACAGCTTGGTAAATAATCCTTCCTACTGCATAGGGATGAACACACAAACAAATAAGTGCTCAGCGGGAAGTTCGCCCGCCGATGAGCGCCCCATAATGCACTTTGCTGTTGCAGTGCATTGATTGCTGATTCTTGGCCAAAGCATGCACCTGACCTGTATGCTTTGGCCAATCATAGCACAATGTCCTGTCAGAGCCATGATTGGCCAAAAGCAGGGTGCCTTTGGCCAATCATGGCTCAGGGCCTAAGTCCACGCCCCACACTATATAAGGCTGCTGCTTACACGGCAGCCGTGTATAGTGTGTTACAATGGAGATTAGGCAGGTAGTTAGTAGATAGTGAGTTCAGTCAGTTTAGTGCAGTCAGTGTTGTGTACAGGCATACTACACTTTTAAAATGTACGGATAGGTTATAGTCCTGGGTCCCCTCTTGGTGCTCCCAACATTTTGTGTCCCTGTCAATGATATTTCGGGAGCATTGCCATGCCAAGCTGACCAATATTTCCCATAGATGCCAATGTTAGACAGGGAGCAGTGCCATGTCAAGCTGACCAAAATTTCTCATACACACCAATGTTAAAAACAGAGAGCAGTGCCATGTCAAGCCAACCAAGACTTCCTATAGATGCCAATGAGCACTGAAAGCTGAAAATTGGTCTGGGCAGAAAAGGGGTGAAAGTGCCCTGTATTTAAGTGGTTAAGTGCAACCCTATGACAGAATTAAAAAAAAAAAAAAAAAATGGCATGGGGTCCCCACCAAAATCCATAACAGACCCTTAGCACAGCATGCAGCCTGGCAGGCCAGGAAAGGGGCTGGGGGTGAGCGAGCCAAAAAAGTGTAAAAAAGTAAAGTCCTTTATTAAAAAGAAAACAAATAGTGTCCCTCGATGTAAATCCATCGTCAATCACGCCGCCCGCTGGACCCGAAAAATAGAAAAAAATTCAAAAGCGCTTCGCCTCTTCAGAAGCTAGGTGGCCCTGCCCCCTTGCCTATAAAAGAACTGTCAAAGCTGAAGATTGGGCAGATGGAGGGTAGCCTGTACAGAGGTGAAGCGTTTTTGATTTTGTTTCTACTTTTCGGGTCCAGCGGGCGTCGTGATTGTTGATAGATTTACATCGAGGAACGCTATTTTTTTTTCTTTTAAAAAAAGGACTTGTCAAAAACTGTGTTCTGTGGTTTTTACTTTTTTGGTGAATGGGTAAGATATACCCGATACCCATTCACTTGGGGAGGAGGGGGGGCGGAATCTGGGGCTTCCAGATTACCATAAGCCATCCCCCCCCCCCCCCACAGACCCTGACAACCACAGCCCAGGGTTGTCGGGAAGAGGTCCTTGTCCCTATCAACATGGGGACAAGGTGCTTTGGGATGGGAGGGGCAGAGCCCCCCTGCCTCAAAGCACCCACCCTCCCATGTTGAGGGCATGTGGCCTGGTATGGTTCAGGAAGGGGGGGCACTCGCTCGTCCCTCCCCCCTCCCCCCTTTCCTGACCTGCCAGGTTGCATGCTCAGATAAGGGTCTGGTATGGATTTTGGGGGGACCCCACGCCGTTTTTTTTATTTTGTTTTTTTTTTTTGTTCATTTTTTATCTGTATTGCCGGGAGACGGCAATACATTACAGCCGCGAGGAAGTTTAAATGACATTTTTTCCTTTAGAAATGTCAGTATTGCTGCAGCAGGCTCCATACATCGTACAGATGCGCCACTTTACAAGCAGATTAGGGGACCCCCAGGCACGATATTTAAAGGAATTTTTCATTTTTATTGTTTCACTTTAAGCTTCCTTTAAATCACTGCTTCTGTAAAAACGATTGTTTTAAAAAAATGTTTTTGCATTGATACATGTCCCCCAGGGCAGTACCTGGGTCCCTATACACTTTTTGTTATGGTAATAACTTAAAAATATAAGCCTTAAAAATGAGGACTTCTATTTTTCATGTTTGTGTCCCATTAACTTTAATCTAGTTTGCATGTTAGCTAGAATGTTTTCCCTGTTCGAGATGTTCTGGTGTGAACCGAACAGGGGGGTGTTCATCTCATCACTACTACTGCATACTAAAATCACAACTCCACATCCATGGTCTAGGGAGAACCACTGCCCTCTTATCTTCTGATCTAATACTACAGTTTGGTAAAGAATCCTTCCTACTACATACTAAAATCACAGCTCTATCTTTGTGATCTGAATCATTCCTCTCTTATGTTTTGCTCTAGTACCAAGGTTTCATTGAAAATCTTTTCAAGTGCACACTGACATTGCATTGTTTATATATATTCACTACAAAGTCATTGCACTAATCCATTAACCAATCACTACAATTTGAAAGAGAATCCTTCCGGTTAAACACTACAATCATAGCTTTGTGTAGAAAGTTTGTCTTCCCTGTATTCTATCCACTGCCTTGGTTGTACAATTTTACAGAGCAGTATTTCTTAACTTTATTAAGTATGTACCCCTACATAAAAGCCAATGTTTATTAGGTAGTCCTTGGTGTTTGCCACCTTATCTCTTGTCATGTAAAAAATATTTTCAAAATATAAATGATCGTTAACTAACTCAGTGTTAATTTCATGGATATTTCTTACATAGTGCTGAAATCCATAAATCACAGGTACTAATATTTAAATCAGTATAGAAAGAAATATTTTCTTCTATGCACCCACTGGTTCACATATACAGTTTCACAGAGAATCCTTTCCTCTGTAAAATGCAATTACACCTCTTACCCCCTTATATGGAGAACATTCTTTATCTATCCCCATTCATTCATCTGATCCTACAGTTTAATGAAGAATTCTTCCTACAGCATGCTGCAATAATTATGATTTATGCAAAGAGAATCTTTACCCTCGCTATATCTATCGATCTGATGCTAATGTTTCATAGAAAATCCTTCCAAATGTATACTGCAATTCTACCTCCACTTACAGATAGAAACCTTACCCTCGCTGATCTGACTCTACAATGTAATAGAGAATCCTGCCTACTGAATACTGACATCACACCGTCATATGTGAAAAGAATGCTTCTTTCTATTTCTACTTATCTACGGTTTTATAAGGAATCTTTCCTACTATATGCTGCCATCACACCACTTTTACAAAGAGAATCTTTCTTCTCTCTTTTTTCCATTGATCTGTTTCTAGTTTTATTGAAAATCCTTCCTACGCGTTCCATCACACATCTTTATTCCCACTGTCCTTGTTATATTACCCAGTTTTACAGACATTACTCATATTCACTGTACAGTAGATAACTTTCATTTACAATAGAGAGACGTAGGAACTCCAAATATTTTGAGATGGTCTAATTGCTCCTTTTTAGCTTTTTTTTCCCCTCTGCCTACTTTTCACTATTGTTTAAACTGTTGTTGCAGCTTTTCATATCAAACGTTTATGAAAACATGCATAGGAATGTTCCCACTCCCGGCCATTTTACAGATCATCCCATCGGTGCAAACCCACTGGGATCTGTTCCTACCCAAAGTCCTCAGGTACAAACGGCACTTCTGTTTTTTCTTAACACCCAACAAGCTTCATTGCCAGTAGTGCAAACTCTCCAAGCCATTATAAAGCACAACGTCCGCCACCAGACTGTCTCCTGCTACTTCAACTCCTTTCTCCCCAATAGGGGCCCAGTTATGAGCCTACACACTGCGCCCCTCTCCTACTCTTTTGCCAGACCCTCTCTAACTCCTTCAAAGCGCTTCTCCCCAAAAAGGGCTCAGCCATAAACCTGCTAAGTGAACCCTCTCCTACTGCTTTGCCCGACCCTCTCCTCCTTCAAGATGTTGGCCCAGTCATGAAACTTAAGATTGTGCCCCTATCCTACTCATTACCCAGAAACTCTCCTTTTTCCTGTTTTTTTCACAAAAGAAGCCCAGTAGTTAAACTTCAGACTGTGCGCCTATTCTACTCATTATCCAGAGCCTCTCCTGTTTCTTCAAGCTGTTTTTTCACAAAAGAGACACAGCCATAAAACTTAAGACTTCACCCCTATCCTACTCATTACCCAGAGCCTCTTCTGCTTCATCAAGGATTTTTTTTTCAAAAGGGGCCCTGTCTTGAAAGTTCAGACTTCATCCGTAACCTACTTCTTCACTAGACCCTCTCCTGCTTCTTCAAAGCATTTCTCCCCATAGGGGCCCAGTAATGAACCTTCAGATTGAGCCCCCCTCCTAGTCCTTCTACACACTTCTCCTCAATAGGGGCCCAGTAATGAACCTTCAGATTGAGCCCCAATCCTACATCAAACCCTCTCCTACTCCTTCAACAAGTTTCTCCCCAGTAGGATACCAGTCATGAACCTTAAGGTTGAACCATATCCTACTTCTTTTGCCAGACCCTCTTCTACTACTTTGATGGGATTCTGCTCAATAGGGGCCCAGTCATAAATCTTCAGAATGTGCCCCTATTATACTACAATAGCGTTCTTACTAATAAGGACCCAGTCGTGAACCTTTAGATTGAACCCCCAACCTATTCGTTCAAAGCAATTCTCAGCAGCAGGGGCCCAGTCATAAACCTTCACAACTGGGTCCCTATTTGGAAGAAGCACATCAAAGGAGTGGGAGAGGTCTAGAGGCAAGTGATGTGCTATATTCTGGCTTTGTGAGTTTACACTACTTGCAATAAAATTTGTAGGACATTAGGGAAAAAAAAACGGAAGTACAGACTGCTTGTTTGCATCAAACCTTGATAAACTGGTAAACAAATTGAAAACTGTGCTGATCGCTTTGCTAATCTTCATAAATAGGCCTCTGTGGGACATGTAAACTATTGGCCTTAGTTAATATATTAGGTACACAGGGTGAAAATGGTGCCATGCTCTAGTGGGGTTTTAGGTTTTGAATCTTTGTATGGTAACAATTTGAGTAAGAAAAACATTGAGCAGGCTTAATCATGGCAGATCTTCCATAAGAATCACGTGTTTATAAGTCCCTAGGGCAAGCAAATGTAATAACAATTTTTTTTATTAAGGTCTGGATTGAAAACTGGTGGTAATTTGGTTTGAGCAAATCCCATTTGGGGAAAGTGTAGGAAATCTTCTGATGAGCAAACAGGTAAAAGAAAACAATCTGTGATTCAGTCATTAGCTGCTTACAAAATATGCCCCATATTTTCAGTTTTAAAGGGAGCCCTTTCCCAAAAAAACCTGACCATGTGATCTGGTTCTACAGGTTTAAAGAAAATACTTTCCTGACCTATTTCTTTCAGTTCTAATGAGAATCTATTTTATAGCAAACTGCAATCACAGCTCATGGATCCCAGTCTAAACATTGCTAATCCACTTCTCCAGTTTTACATAGAATTCCAGCTTTACTGTATCCAATTTATTTAAGTGGGTGTCCTTTCTATAGTATCCAGCATTCAAAACGCTCTACCCGCTGGCTAAAAAAAAACAACTTTTCTTTAAATATCATTTTTTTAAATAAAGGCTACAGCTGTTCATACAAGGTATCCACTGTCCACTTATGGATAACATAAAATAAATACTTTAAAAACATAAAGATTTATATTAAAGGGTTTTGCACATTTAAATAAAAGTTATATTTTTTTGATTTGCAGACTGGCAAGGCTTGGTAATGATCTAAAAAAAACCTTGTGTTTTTTCTGTGCAATGAAGTTTTATGTTTTTTTTTTTTTTACTGATATAGAGTTCTTGGCTTTAGTTAGTGGGATGGATCTCTTGAATTAATTAAGCACAATGGACATCTTGGCTTTATTGAGCACAATAGAGCTCTTGGCTTTACTCAGAAAAATTGAGCATTTGGTTTTACTTAGCACGATAGAGCTCTTGGGTTTACTGAGAAAATTGAGCTCTTGGCTTCACGTAAGCCAATGGAGCTTTAGGCTTTACCTAATGGAGGTTTTAGCTAATGGTTGGCTTTAGATAGCCAAATAGAGCTTTTGGCTTACTTAGCATGATAGAGCTCTTGTCTTACTTGGTGCAGCGAAACTTTTGGCTTACTTAGTACAATGGTGCTATTGGTTTTACACAGCACAACAAAGCTCTTGGCTTTATGTCGTAGGAGATTGTGGTTCACTTAGCATGATGCAGATCTTAGCTTATGTGATGTGATAGAACTCGGCTTTATTTAGAATGATGGAGCGCTTTGCTTAAAAGGCCCTATACAAACCACTAATAACCCACACTGGACAGTTATTTAGGTTTATCACATCTTCACTTTCTTGTGTACAGTGGAAAGTCTAACAAAGGGTAAGCATGACAGCTGCTCAGTCTACTTTAGGCTTAATCTTAGGGTAACAGCTGAAAGCATGGGTTAAAATTACTCCAAAAACCTTTTAGTATCCACTGGTTAATGATCAGAAATGGTAAACCTTCTCATCAGACACAGTCTTCATAGGATGGCTCTAGAGCTGCCTGTATGACTGAAGGACAGAATCTTGTTTGGCCATAAGAAAGTCTGTCACAGGCATATCAGTTACTTGGTAGTTTGATGACACCAAAGTCCAGCTGAGTTTTGCCACAACCTTACCATTTTTAGTATTCCAAAAGTTTTGTCGTCTGATAACTTAAATGCGCGTATAGGCACAGCTTCAATAATTGTTTAGATCCAGTAACCAGTTGTGATGGAATTCATATTAGTCTCCATTCACACTACCGCGACTTGTCAAGCGACTTGTCAGCCTGACAAGTCACGGTCCATGCAGTGCTACAGGACCCATTCTTATAGGAGCGACACAAGTTGCTCCGACTTAGAAAAAGGGTCCTGTACTGCTTCGGGGCGACCTGGAGGCGACTTGCGTAGACTTCCATTATATGAAGTCCGTGCAAATCGCTGCGAAGTCTTCACAGGTCGCCCCCGAAGTCGTGCCGCTTCAGTGTGAATGCGGTCTTAGAGTTTTATAGCACACCGTGTGAACTTACACAAATACAAAATAGGCAGGGCCTAATGAAATCACCAAAAGATTGGTGCAAAATGGTTTTTAAAAAATCCATAATATGATAGTCGTTTGACTAAAAAAGCAAAAGAAGCTAGAGAGGAGAATTTATACCAGGAATACAAGGAACTTTTGTCAGTCTCTTTGAGTAACATTTAATGGATGCATATGTCATGCATCCTGTATACACTATATGACCAATGGTATGTGAACATCCCTCCAAATGATTGAGTTGAGGTGTTTGCAGTGAAGGGTACTGTTAATGTTACAGCATAAAAACCCATTTTAGAAGGTTAGAAGATAGTTTGGGGAAGACACTTTTCTGTTCCAGCATGCATATGCCCCTGTGCACAAAGCCAGCTCCATAAAGACATGGTTTGATGTGTTTGGTGTGGAGGAACTCAAGTGGCCTGCATAGATCCCTGACATCTACCCTACCGAAAATAGTTGGGATGAATTGGAACATTGATTGGGAGCCAGGTCTTCTCATTCTACATCAACATCTGACTTTACAAATGTTCTTTTGGCTGTATGACCACAAATTCCCACAGGCACGCTTTAAATCCCATTTTAATATTCATGAATATTAATGAATTTTAGAATGAAATATTCAACAAGCTCATATAGGTGTGGTCAGGTGTCCACAAACTTCTGGCCCTATACATTGTTCACTATCATCTTCATGTAGTATAATGTTACTACATTGGGGGTTTGCATCTTTTTTACTGAATACCTCCACAAGGCCCCAAACAAGTTGCTCTCTCAAATGAATTAAAGTAGTTGTAATCCTCAGACATGAAATATGAACAAATCATATCACTCTAGTGTACTTGTCTCAATCCCGAGCACTAAAGCCCCGTACACACGTAGCTATTGTCGGCCTGAACGATCGGCCGTCTTTTGTCCGGTGCTGTCCTGTCGGCTGAAAAGTGCTAAAGACTGCACACGAATTTTGTCGGCCAACAACAGCCGACTGCAGAAGTGATGTCATGTGATGGTTAACTTTCCGTGTGTTTTTTCTTTTCTGAGCATGCCCAGTCTTGCTAATCTGCTCTTTGTCGGCCGAATTCTGTACTGACTGGCGAACAATCGGCCGTTCTGGTGACGGCCAACAAAAATTTTAAAGTCTGCACGCCAGATTCTGTTCGGCCGAAAATGCGCTGTCGGTTGTCGGAAGCATCATACTAACAAGCCTACAATCGGCCGGTGGCCAAATATTTACGGCCGACAATCGCTACGTGTGTACGGGCCTTAAGTGTCATTTATATCTGCTGCCTTATTCCTATGCTATCAGCATGAGTCACTTCAGAAAAGTCTTCCTGACACCAAGAGAAAAATGGTGTCAGGGAGGGGATCTCCAGCTGACAGCCTCAGGTCTTTTCCTGTGAGCTGTGTGGAGGGGGTTAGGTCTCTTTCCTCCAATCAGCTCTCAGAGCTCTCCTCGCTGAGTGTAACTTTAGCTCTCCACCCCCCTGTTTTCTGACATCTCAGACAAGCTATATAAATTATGCACGTTGAACGGATGCAGAGAAGAGAAGATTGAGAATAATCAGGTACAACATATGTAGGAGGATTTGTTTCATTTCTGTGTATCACCTGAGGCCTGTCACTCCCCTGGGTATATGGAAGGATTTACAACCACTTTAAGTCTATGGATGGAATATAAAACAATCCAATTATGACACTGACTCCTGAATGACATTTAATGTACACAGAGTTCTACATTGAAACTCTACAGCAGGTCACCGTACAGAGTATTTTTTTTATACATAGAAGAATAGAGGCGTAGTGTGAATTTCCAGCATTCCCCCAGGCTCTGCATAATTATTGCTGTGAGGGGTGACTGGATGCAGCCCAGTATTGGAAGAGCCCTTGAATATGGATGATATACGAGTGAGAAAGCAGAAGTCACTGTACTTCATGCTAAGATTGCTCAGTCTGATTTAATTCCATCTACCTGACCAAGAAACCGAATGTGTGTATTGTAAGTTGTGAAGTGTCCAGAATTACCACTTGCAACCACTATGTGGTATTATAGAGTTCTGAATTGGCTAGATTAATAATTTCCAGTGTGTTTATAGGACAGAGCTGGGTCTCAGTTTATGTTGCTGACAATAAATTCACACCAACAAGGTGCAAAAGTTACCAGTCAAACCAGTAATAAGTAATGAGATCAGTGAAAAAAAAACATTTAGAAAAAGACACCTCTCAATGAAGTTACCTCTTCAACCTCCCTGTACTGAATAGAACAGGCTACATCATGTTTAGAGTCCACTGGACAATTTGAATGGGAAAAAAGTTGCTTAAACCAGTGAGATTGACCTTCAAAATAGAGATTTTGGAAGTTTTTGTCCCTTGTGACAATGTAGGATGACTATGCATGGAGTAACTGGGCAGTTTATAGGAGATGCGAACTTGTCTCGCTGTTATTACTGCACTATGAAAGAGTAATGAATATATTTCAGATAATAGCTCTGCCAGCCATGGCTTGGCAATGGGAAGGCTGCAGGTCACCAATCGCACCTCTACTCCTGCAACATGACACCGATGAAGCACAAAGACAGCAACATTCACACTGCTGAGTCACACCTCGCACACACTCACGGCACAGGACATAACATTGGATATCACTACAACAGATGGGAAATTAAGACGTTGGTGGTGGAGGAATTCACAAGCAAGTTCTGGGCAGGTAAGTTTATGGTCGGCCTGATGGTTCATCACCGTCCATCCTTAAGAGGGGGGGCGCTGTAGTCTGGTGTAGGCAGATGTAGAGTCACAGTGGATTCCTCTCTCTTGACATATTACAGGTGTTTGCGATTTGTGAAGTGGGGAAGGAAGTTGTGTGGATCTCCTGCAGGAGTGGGGTGTAGTGGACCAGGGGATCGGTGGGTGTCGGTCAGTGCTTTTTACCAGATCCCACTGGATCTGCCTCCAGGGGGTGCCAGGATCCTGGCCGAGGCTCGTTTTGGGACGTGGTCATCAATCTGAGCACCTAAAGAGAGACAGAGATTATGAAAACATGACTTGGATCTGTAATCTTATCCAGGAAAAAAGGTGTATCTAAAGCCAAAACCTGTTTTTTCTTTTTTTTTTGTGGAAGGGTTAGACCCCCTGCCAGGTTTTATTGGTGTCTGTGTACCGGCTCGTGAGATTCACTCTATCTATCTGTCCTAGTGAGTGGTCACCAATCCAGAAAGTGATGGGAAATCCAAATGTTGCGCTGTCACTGAAACAGGAATAGAAGAAATATTGTCCATTGAGGACATTTTTTGCAGTGAATACTGAGAGACAATTTCCCTCACTTTGGATTGATTTTCTCTTACTGTTGTGTATTTGGAACAGGATGTAAAGGGAAATCTCTCCAGTGGAACATTGACAGAAGTTAAAAAAAAACAAAAAAAAAAACAACAAATTGGTTGTAAAGGCAGAAGGTTTTTTTTACCTCAATGAATTCTATGCATTAAGATAAAAAAAACCTGTGTGCAGCAGGCCCTCTAATACTTACCTGAGCCCCATCTCAATCCAGCGATGTTTCACAAGAGCCCTTGCTGTCCGGAGACTCTCCCTCATTGGCTGAGGAAGCAGCGGACGCCATTGGCTCTCGCTGTTGTCAAAGTCAGTGAGCCAATGAGGAGAGGGGGCTTGGCTGAGCTGTGGCTCTGTGTCTGAATAGAGCTCGGTTCAGGTGCTCCCATAGCAAGCTGTTTGCTGTGGAGGCACTCAGCAGGAGGGAGGTGCCAGGAGTGCTTGCGAGAGACTACAGAAGAGGAGGATCAAGGCGGCTTTAAGCAAAACCACTGCACAGAGCAGGTAAGTATGACATGCTATTTTAAAAAAATAAATACATTTGAGACTTTAATATCGCTTTAACCATTTCCTACTCTATCCAAAATTACATATCAGGTATACTTTAAAGCTGAACTCCAGGATAATCAAATATTGTGACTTTGACTTTTCCTATCTGTAATAAAGACTACTGTGCTCTCACCTTGTGCAGGGTGACTAGCTTTTCTCTGCCCCCGCCTGTAGTTTTCTGCAGGCACCCTGTAGTGGGTGGAGATTAGGGATAGACCGCTATCAATTTTTCAGGGCCGATGCTGATAATGACTTTCCGGCCACCTTTCAGGCTGATAGCCAATATTAGCTGCCGATATTCTGCACATTTAAAAGTTGTTATTTTTACACTGTCCTTTTAACTTTTTATTTATTTTTTGTTCACTTTTATTGCTGTCACAAGGAATGTAAACATCCATCGTGACAGTAATAGGCAGTGACAAGTACACTTTATGGAGGGATCTGGGGGTCTGTAAGACCCCAAACCCCTTCTCTGCACTTAAAAGCATTCAAAATGCCAAGTTTGGCTGTTTTCAATACTGTCATTTTTTTTTTAAATATGGCGCCTTTAAGGCTCCAGTAACCGGAAGTGATGTCATGACATCGCTTCCGGGTTACTACATCAGAGACCAGATCAAAGCCAATTCGGGCTGTGTTCGGGTCTTCAGCCAGCCGGCGTACCTGCCAGCTGGTCGTTTGGGCCTCCCGGTGGGACGGAAGACCCGGGCGGAGCGGCAGGAGCTTCCCCTCCCGTTGCTTGTAATAACAGCCGAGTGGCTTCTTAGCAGCATCATTTGTTATTACAAGAAACTCTAAAGAACGGTACGGGGGTGATGTCTGTAGCTGCATGCATCACCCCAGGTACAATCACTTGAAGCAATATCGGTCATATCGGCAAGCTTGCGGCGTATACCTATACTTCAAAAAAAGTGAATATCAGCCCCACCGATAATCGGCCGATCCCTTCTGGTAGGCGCAATATCCTTATCCATGGTGGTGGGATTGTCACGCTGGTGATCACTGGTATCTGGATCTATCTTCATTTTCAAGCACCTTCTGGATTTTATATGGACACTTTCTTGCTGCAACTATGTGGACTGTTTCTTTTATGAACTTTTTAGTTTACACTAATTCTATATATGATGGTTCTGTGTGATGTTTATATAATATCATGACATATATTTTTAGCACTGCGCTTTTATATATTTCAGTTTCACACATTTTTTCCACTTTTTTATTACCACAGTAATTTTTTTCTTTATTTCTAAATATATTTAAATTAATGTTTAAATAGTGCATAGGCTTCCCCACATGCGAAATTTAAAAAAAAAAGCATGTGGGGGAGAGGCAAAGGATAATATAGTTACCTTACCCCAGCCTCCATCTGCGGCAGCCAGGCGAAGGTGAGTTCACCATCCTTTCCGAAGGGATCCTAGCTGAACAATACACTCCCAAAGAGGAAACCGATCCTCTAAACAGCAACCTGCAAAACTTTGCAGCCCAAAGAAGCATTCGCAGATGCCAACACATCCACCTTGTAGAATGTAGTGAAAGTGTACACTGACGACCAAGTGGCCGCCTTGTAAACCTGCGACACTGACGGCTGATGATGAAAGGCCAAGAACCACTAAGCACCTGAGTAGAGTGCACCGTGACAGGGAAAGAGGAACCTGACCCCTAATCGAATAGGCCTGAGTCACCCTCTGTCTGATCCATCTTTGGTCGCAGAAGAAGCGGACAGCCCTTTTCTTGGCCCATCCGTGAGCACAGCGAGTCTGACTTCCGAGAAGACTCCATAGCTGCCAGATACACCCGAATCGCCTGAACCACATCCAGGGCATGCAACGCAAATTCCTTGAGATGTTTGGGCCTGGGACACAGGAAGGCAACACAATGACTTAATTCAAATGGAAATCAGAGACTACCTTAGGAAGAAATGGCAGAAATGGGCGAAGAACCACCTTATCTTTGTATACCACCAAGTAAGGAGTACGACAAGACAATGCCGCCAGTTTCGACACCCTGCGAGCAGAGGTGATAGCCACCAAAAAAGCCACCTTCTGGGACAACGTAAGCAGGGGAATCTCCCAAATATTTTCAAAGGGAGGCTTCTGAAGATTTGAAAGCACCAAGTTCAGATTCCAGGGCAGTAGAGGAGAAAATCCAGCTCTCGGCTTACCAGACCAAGGCCACTTGGAACCTCACGAGGAGGACTTGAAAGGTTTTGAACCCTTGTCAGTGGACCCTGGGGGATGAAAAAAAACAAGAAAGACGGGCCACATCTGCAACGAGGTTCCTTACCCTTTCCAGCCTGTGGAAGAAAAGTACTCTTCCCCCTGTGAGACAATTAATGATGTCTTCCAGGGTTGCCCTATTGCCCTGAAAGGGTAAATTAGTCAGAGTTTTTTTGTAAGAGGTCTGGTCCACGGACCAACACTTAAGCCACAATACGCACCCAAGTACCACTGCCGAAACAGACAGCCTAGAGATCAGGGGAGCTGCATCCGAAGAGGCATCACAGATAAACTGCAGCCCCTGGACCAACTGGTCCGCCAGTTCAGCAAAGGCAGGGGGGAGATGCTCACCCTCCAGGTCACGGCGCAAAAGTTTAGCCCATTCAGTTAGAGTTTGCAACACCGGGGCAATTGTGAAGACCAGCCTAAGCGCCAAACCAGCAACAGTGAACATATTGCGGGCCACAGCCTCCGCTTTTCTGTCAACCAGATCTTTAAAGGCTGGTGATTCCTCAACTGGAATCATGGTTGTCTTATCCAACTCGGAAACTGGGGTGTCCACCAATGGTTGAACAGTCCACTTTTTAAGGAGATACTCCTCAAGGGGGTACCTAACCGCAAAGCGTTTAGGAACCACAAAGGGACGTTTTAGACGCTCCCACTCTTTTGCAAAAAATCTGTCAAAATAGGAGGGATAAGGTAACACTTTTGCCGTGCGAGATGGCTTGTGAGTACCAAAGGGGACAGGCACCTCCGCCGCAGCTTCAGCTGCATCCTCCATTTTTAAAGTTTCACGCACAGATACAATCATTGCGTCCACCAGCACCTTCTCGTGCGCAGCTACAGGTGTGGAGGAATCATCCTCACTATCCAATAAGTCAGAAAGCGTGGCTGCAGAATCCATAGGGTGGGACATGTCTGAGGTGGCCAAATCAGATTCAGAATATGATGAGACAGATGAGGCAGGGGAAGGCAGGAGGTGCTTTTTGCTAGCCTGCTGCCAAAAAGCCACCTGCATCCGGGACCCAAAGAACTCTAGGACCGCGGTTAGTGCATCAATGGATGGTTGGGACCCCGAGGGACCGGCAGCCTCTGAGTGGGGGTCACATGCTTCAGAGACTCCATTTGGTAAAGTGAGGGTCCTCCACAAAAAGTGTCTAGCACTGCACAAGGACCCACCACCATGCTGGCAACACCACTAGGTCGCCAGCAAACAGAGCACCCAACAATCCTGCAGCAGAGAGAGGGAGGGACCCCACCAGACTAACCACCCTACCAAAGAAGCACCGGCTGCACCAGGTATAGCACTTGTTCCACGTGCTGTGTCCAAGGGAAAGAAAGACCCAGGAGTCAGCACCAGGGGAAAAGGATAAGCTCTCACAGCCAAGATTGCCACCCAGAGGCTCCCCTGTAATGGCCACTGCTCTGCAGAATGCCGGACCAATGAAAAATGGCTGCCAGACTACACCAACATGGCCGCCAGCCATTAAAACAAACAGGCTACAACAAAATGGGCACCAAGTGCAGCTCCATAGGGCTCCCAGGTGGGATCCCTAAAGCCCAGGATGCAACCTGAGGGAAGGGGGGAACCGGGCACAGCCCCCCCAAGCAGGTACAGTCCCCCCCCCTGCCCCCCCCCCCAGCCGTTAGCCCGGTCGCCGGCGGCGCATTCCCCAGCCCCCACCACTAATACAGTACCATACCCCAGCCCCATCCCAGACCACCACACTACTGCAGATGGGGGGGGGGGGTTTCAGGACTAGATTATGCAAAGGGGGGGGGGTCTGATGGGGAGGAGGGGAACCCAAGGGGCCAGCATCCACCCCCAAACCCTCCAGGTGAAGAGGGGGGGACAGCTACTTTTAGAGATACCTGAATTTAAGCTTTAAAGTAGCTCTCCACACAATGTGCACATCCCTTCCCACTTACCAGACAAGCTGAACCCGGACTCATGGAGGTCCCGCATGCCTCCATGACGGGTGATTGGCCGAGTGGGAGTGTCTGCCAGCGGACTTCCTGTCTCTTTCTTCCCAGCATGCGCCACCACGGCTACATCTCCTTGATACGGGGTACGGTCTACGCACTTTAGGCTCAGAATCTGAATAAAAGAAGAGAGAATTTTTTTTTACAAGTCATGGAACACTGTGTACATTCCTTTTATGGCTGACTATACAATGTTATAGTTTATCTGTCATGCAGATCTTACAACTTAGCAATATAGGGGGTGAGAGAGGTGAGGCCACTGTAGGAAATTTGGTATTGGTAGAGGTGAGGATATGATTCAGTGGTAAGGAAACATAGGACCAAAAATGTGTTCACTATTATATAAAATGTGTAATAAGTGAGGTGAAACATGATGCCCATTTGCCTATGACAACTAACTAGCAGACAGGTATTTTTAGGGTCCAAAACATTTATGTTATCTGTTACCTATACAAACTTAGGTTTTGAATACTTAATCGTGCTTCGGAATCTGGAGCTCCAGGAAAACAGCTCTGATGAAGGTAACACTAACTGCACTGAAACATGTTGGCCATTAACATCTGCAAACAATAAATATATACTGTATAGCTGTAATCACGCGATTGAACTACCTGAATTTTAAAACTAAGAGTTTGCCTCTCTGACTCGAAGTTGAGAACTTGCTATATAGAGTTTGCCCCCTACGACTCGGAGTTGAGAGATCACTTTGAAGAGTTTGCCTCCTCCTTCTCGGAGTTGAATACCCTGCACATAAAATACCACTCCCTGGTTACAGTGCTTTGAAAAAGTATTTGCCCTCTTCCTGATCTTTTTTCTTTTTGCATATTTGTCACCTAAATGATTCAGATCATCAAACAAATTTTAATTTTACACAACGGAGTATCACTCATTTTTAAAAGTTGCTTTCATCCACATGTCCACACACAGTGCATTCCTAAATGGTTATTTTTATTTTTTTTTAATGTCTGAATACCTTTTATTTTTTATCTGTGTATGCGGCACTTCCGGTCCAGCCACCTTGGCGATGTCTTCATGAGGTCATTCTCTTGGACTCCTGGGATATTGACGTAATTTATCCCATAGAATCACCTAATACTGAAATCTCGCGTTATTTCCAAGACCGCACCTTACTTCGGGGTTGTCTTCCGATTGACCGGTTGCCAGAACAACGGGATGGGAACCTCCACCACCACCATTGTTATAGTAACCTGCAATCAACAAACTGCGCATTGTCATTATTGCGCAGGAGCAAGATCGGGAGGCCCTGGGAAGCCAGCTGCACCGAATCCCGAAAGTAAAAAAGAGCAGGCTTCAGATGCCCACATGCAGCATGGCCCGTGCCTGCTGACAAGATCTTGTGATTGATTACAGATGTAACAATAACAGGTATAAATACAGTTACAACAATAGCCAATTAATACAGTAAAAGTAATAAAAATCATGGTGGGGTTTCTAAAAAAAAAATTGTTGTGGAGACTGGGGGTACTGTTTGTACCTATAGGTAAGCCTATGATAAGGCTTACCTATAGGTATTGTAACTATCTCCTAAACTTGCACCATTTAGGAGATTTACATTACATTCAGCCGATGACGTCATCAGCACATGCGCGGGAGTGACGTCACACCGCTCCGGCCAGTAGCAAAGCCGGAGTCCGCAAAGCCGGAAGGAAGACGGACGACGATGGATGCAGCCTCCGGTGGGGACGACGCGGGCTTCATTTGCAGGTAGGTGTCACATAATGTGCTAGTATGAGTTGCATACTGGCACATTATGCATTTACTTTGCAGGTAAACAAAATTATTTTTGTTTTCAAGGCTTTACTTCCTCTTTAAGTGATTTATTGAATCAACAGTAATCAGGCCTGGGTGTGGCAAGTAAAATTTAACTCCGCTTTCCAAAAGATGTGGTTAATCACAGTTCATGATTTAGCAAGGAGGAAGGGGGGGGGGGGGGCAACTGCATTTTTTCTTTACTCGGGTTATCTGTGTAATATTACAATATGCAAACAAAACAAAAAAGAAAATCAGGAAGGGGCAAACACTTTTGCACTTTTGTGTATATCCATTCCCTTTTTAAAGTGTAACTAAACCCCAAAACAAAAATGTAATATATTGCAGCTTACCATTCCTTAGTGGCTGCATTTGTTTTTTCTCTTTGCACAAGAAAGATATGGATGTTAGAGCTATTAATTCACCTCCCAGAACTGACAAGGACACTGCATCATGGCAGCACATAATAGATTGTGGCTCCTCCCCATTGAATGCTGCCAGGATGTGCCATGAATATCTTTTATCAACTGGATGTTAAACATACAAGGAAATGGAAACACTTTATTCTGACATGTAAATCAAGCAATGTTATCACATGGATTTCCAGCTATTCATACAACATGTCCATGCGATGAGTGACATTGCAGATTGATGAATGAGGCTTATAGAGTTAGGGTTCTTTCACATGGGTGTTCCGCCCAGCGGACTCCACTTTACTCAGCGGGGTTCGATCCGTTGATCCCCGCTGAGCAGGCGGATGACAAGTCTGTCTCTGCTCAATCTGCTGAGACAGACCTGTCAGAGCCCCGCTCTCCTCAATGGGGAGATCGGATAAAAAAGGACCGCCTGTCCATTTTCATCCAATCAGCCAGATGGATGGAAAATAGGGTTACCATCTGTCTGGATTTCACGGAGAGGATCGGATCGGATAGCAGCGGAGATGTCACCGCTGACATCTGCTGCCCCATAGAGCCTGAAAAATTCGCAGGCAAACCTGTTCAGAAAGCCCGTGTGAAAGGGGTCTCAAAGTTATATCTAAATAATTCTGCCCTGTGCTCATGTAACATACAAAAACAGCATTTAGCTGCATTTCTGTGAGCAAACATCTCCAGCTAGTGGTGAGCCAATGGAATTGCACATAATATACACCAATAAGCCATAACATTTTGATAACCCACTTAATATTGAGTAGATCCCCCTTCTGCCACCAACACATCCCTGACCCATCCAGACATGGACACCACTAGACCTCTGAAGGTATGCTGTGGTATATGGCACCAAGTCGTCAGTAGTAGGGATGATCGAACGGTTCGGGTCCACCATCGGTTCGGCCCGAACATTGGGTGTTCGAGGTTCGGCCGAATTTAGAACTTTTTGCCCAAAAAGTTCGGAATTCGGCAACCAGAACCGCCCAAAATGCAATGCTTCAGGAAATGGGCTTTAAAAGCCCGTGATTGGACCAGAACCATTAGCAAAAGCCAATTGAGGGGGCAGGAGAATGCTAGGAATGTGATTGGAGTGACTAGGGGGTCCCTAGACCAATCATTAGTGAATACGCCCCCCAGTATATAAGATCGCCCCCGCCATATTCCCAGCATTGTTATACTGGACATGGAAGAGAGTGGAAGCAGTTCTGTTAATTTTACTTTAAAAGTGTCATTTAGCTATTTATTAGTGTGAGGAAAGGGATATCTAGTGTAGTTAGAGTGCTCCTTTACACTTAAGTTAGCTTCAAAAATTTAGTTTCTGTAGGGAAAGTGTTAAGTGTCAGGGGACCGTAGTGTAGTGTAGGGTTAACTGACAGTGACTGCTATGGCAGGGTGACAAAACCCTTCCATAGCAGGGTGACCGCTATAGAGAAATGATCATTTCTCTGAGTTGCTTCGGGACAGGTATGTGGCTTCTCACCAGCAAGCATTTTTTATGCTGCAGGGGCTGCCACTGCCAGTGTTTTTTTGAGGACATGTTTGATGTCAGACATGACATCTGAACATGTGTATAGGGGGTATATATAGACATATATGTCTGAATATATACCCCCAGACATATATAGGTGTGATAGTAGCAGAAATAAATGCTTGCGCTAATGAAATCATTTACAGTAATATATTTCTGCTACTATCACACCTATATATGTCTCGGGGTATATATTCAGACATATATGCCTATATATACCCCCTATACACATGTTCAGATGTTTTGCCTGCCTCAAAAGAACCCCAAAAAATGCCAAAAAAACGCTAGCGTCAAAAAAATAAAATGCCCAGGTGTGTTTTTGCTGGCATTTTTTGGGGGGTTTTGGAGGCAGGCAAAACATCAGAACTTGTGCACAGTACCACTATACACAAGTTCAGATGTTTTTCCTGACTGCAAAGAACCCAAAAAAATGCCTGCTATTAAACCGGCAAGGTGTTACAGCAGAGAAGCCATATTCCTGTGCTTAAAGTTTTCTAATACAAACGATCTTTTTTTTTATGGTTCTGGACATGCTACAGAGCTGAAACTTCACAGGTACACCTTTTAGACCCCCCAGACACAAAATCACACAAAAAAAAGTTCTTAAAAATTGTCATTTTTGATAAAAAAGCCAATGATTGAAAAATTATAAAAAAAAAAATAAAAAAAATAAAAAGATTTTTTGATTTTTACTTTGGATTTAGTATCTGGGGGGTCTAAAAAGTGTACATGTGAAGTTTCAGCTCTGTAGCATGTCCAGAACCCCCCAAAAATTAGCATTTTCTTATAATTTTTATTAGAACAGGTATACGGCTTCTCTACGGCGCTTTTTCTTGCATTTATCGGGCATTTTTGGAGGCAGGCATGACTTTTTTTGGATTTAGTGTCTGGGGGGTCTAAAAAGTGTACCTGTGAAGTTTCAGCTCTGTAGCATGTCCAGAACCAGAAAAAAGATCATTTTTCAGTAGAGCAGGGATGGTGGGACCCCTCTTTTACACTTATATGATCTTTTTTTGGGGTTCTGGACATGCTACAGAGCTGAAACTTCACAGGTACACATTTTAGACCCCCCAGACACAAAATCACACAAAAAAAAAAGTTCTTAAAAATTGTCATTTTTGATAAAAAAGCCAATGATTGAAAAATTATAAAAAAAAAAAAAAAAAAAAAAAAAGAGAGAGATTTTTTTATTTTTACTTTGGATTTCAGATCTGGGGGGTCTAAAAAGTGTACATGTGAAGTTTCAGGTCTGTAGCATGTCCAGAACCATAAAAAAAAAGATCGTTTGTATTAGAAAACTTTAAGCACAGGAATATGGCTTCTCTGCTGTAACACCTTGCCGGTTTAACCCCTTCCCATCCGCGCTACAGCCTATATACGGCTGCAGCGCGGACTCGAATTTTCGGGAGGCCGTTTTTAAACGGCCTCCAGTGACACGCCCCCCCGCGCGCTCCTGCGAGCGCGCATCGGGGGGAATCTGTGTCGGCCGTGTCCCTTGGACACGGCCGATCACAGATCGTGGTGAATGGCCAATCACAGCGGCCATTCACCACGTGATCAAGCCGTCCAATGAGAGATGATCTCATATGTAAACATATGAGATCATCTCTCATCGCCGGCGCTCCTTCCTCACACAGACACTGCAGTGTGAGGAAGGAGGGGGAGCCGACAGCCGCTGGGGACACAGACAAATGTAATCAGGGCACTGATCACCAGTGCCCTGATTACTGAAGGTAAAAAAACACACACACTGCCCCCACCATCAGTGCCCACAGTGCCCGCCATCAGTGCCCCCATCAATGCCCACAATCAGTGCCCATAGTGCTGCCAGTCAGTGCCCATCAGTGCCTGCTCATCTAGGCACTGATGAGCACTGACTGGCAGCACTATGGGCACTGAGTGTGGGCACTGATGGTGCTGCCCATCAGTGCTCATCAGTGCCGCCCGTCAGTGCTCATCACTGTCACCCGTCAGTGTCCATCAGTGCCATCCGCCAGTGCCCATCAGTGCCGCCTATCAGTGCCGCCCGTCAGTGCCGCCTCTCAGTGCCCAGCAGTGCCACCTCTCAGTGCCCAGCAGTGCCACCTCTCAGTGCCCAGCAGTGCCATCTCTCAGTGCCCAGCAGTGCCACCTCTCAGTGCCCAGCAGTGCCACCTCTCAGTGCCCAGCAGTGCCGCCTATCAGTGCCGCCTATCAGTGCTCATCAGTGCGGCATATTAGTACCTCCTCATCAGTGCCCATAAGTACCACCTCATCAGTGCCCATAAGTGCCACCTCATCAGTGCCCATCAGTGCAGCCTATCAGTGCCCATCAGTGCCGCCTCATCAGCGCACATCAGTGAGGGAGAAAAATTTATTTTCAAAATTTACTCGCAGAAAATAAGAAAAACTTTTTTTTTTTTTTCAAAATTTTCTGTCTTTTTTCTTTTTTTTTGTAAAAAATAAAAAACCCAGAGATGATTAAATACCACCAAAAGAAAGCTCTGTTTGTGTGAAAAAAATGATAAAAATTTCATATGGGTACAGTGTAGCATGACCGCGCAATTGTCATTCAAAGTGTGAGAGCGCTGAAAGCTGAAAATTGGCCTGGATGGGAAGGGTGTTTAAGTGCACAGTAGGCAAGTGGTTAATAGAAGGCATTTTTTTGGGTTCTTTGCAGTCAGGAAAAACATCTGAACTTGTGTATAGTGGTACTGTGCACAAGTTCTGATGTTTTGCCTGCCTCCAAAACCCCCCAAAAAATGCCAGCAAAAACACACCTGGGCATTTTTTTTTTTGACGCTAGCGTTTTTTTTGGCATTTTTTGGGGTTCTTTTGAGGCAGGCAAAACATCTGAACATGTGTATAGGGGGTATATATAGGCATATATGTCTGAATATATACCCCTAGACATATATAGGTGTGATAGTAGCAGAAATATATTACTGTAAATGATTTCATTAGCGCAAGCATTTATTTCTGCTACTATCACACCTATATATGTCTAGGGGTATATATTCAGACATATATGTCTATATATACCCCCTATACACATGTTCAGATGTTTTGCCTGCCTCAAAAGAACCCCAAAAAATGCCAAAAAAACGCTAGCGTCAAAAAAAAAAAAAATGCCTAGGTGTGTTTTTGCTGGCATTTTTTGGGGGGTTTTGGAGGCAGGCAAAACATCAGAACTTGTGCACAGTACCACTATACACAAGTTCAGATGTTTTGCCTGCCTCAAAAGAACCCCAAAAAATGCCAAAAAAAACGCTAGCGTCAAAAAAAAAAATGCCCAGGTGTGTTTTTGCTGGCATTTTTTGGGGGGTTTTGGAGGCAGGCAAAACATCAGAACTTGTGCACAGTACCACTATACACATGTTCAGATGTTTTTCCTGACTGCAAAGAACCCAAAAAAATGCCTTCTATTAACCACTTGCCGACCGCCGCACGACTATCTACGTGGGCGGTCAGCCCCTCACAGGCAAAGTGACGTAGGTCTACGTCGCTCGCCTGTGAGGGTTTAGGGAGCGAGCGCGCGCCGCCGGAGGCGCGCTCCCGCTCCCGCGTGGTCACGGACCCCCCCGCGCGCGTGACCGGCGGACCCGATCGCCGCCGGCCACTCTGCGATCGGCGGGGGAGAGGGAGATAGTCAGGCAGCTTGTGTAAACAAGCTGCCTGTCATTCTCCTCTCTGTATGAGAGCTGATCACATGGATCTACTATGTAGATCCATTGATCACTCCTCATACAGTTGAAGCCACAGCCAATCACAGTTAGAATCACGCCCCTAGGGACACACACAGCCCCTCCCTCTCAAATAAAGTTAACCCCTTCACTACCAGTGCATTTTTACAGTAACAGTGCATATGTATAGCACTGATTACTGTAGAAATGTCACTGGTAACCCCAAAAGTGTCAAAAATGTCAGTCAAGGGTCCGATCTGTCCGCCGCAATGTCGCAGTACCGCAAAAAAAAATCGCAGATCGCCGCCATTACGCGTTAAAAAAAAAAACAACAAAAATGACAAAAATCTTTCCCTTTGTTAGTAAACGCAATAACTTTTGCGCAAACCAATCAAAATACGCTTTTTGCGATTTTTTTTACCAAACATAGGTAGCATAAAACAAATTGGCCGAAAATATTAAAAAATTTTGATTTTTACATTTTTTTTTGGGGGAATTTCATATAAAAAAAAGGGAAAAATATTGCTATTTTTGCAAAATTTACGCTCTTTTTTTGTTTATAGCGCGTGATCAAAAAATCGCACAGGTGATCAAATACCACCAAAAGAAAGCTCTGTTTGTGGGAAAAAAAGGACGCCAAATTCGTTTCGGTACAGCGTCGCACGACCGCGCAATTGTCCGTTAAAGTCACGCAGTGCCGAATCGCAAAATGCCCTCTGGTCGTTTAGCAGCCAAATCCTCCGGGGCTTAAGTGGTTAAACCGGCAAGGTGTTACAGCAGAGAAGCCATATTCCTGTGCTTAAAGTTTTCTAATACAAACGATCTTTTTTTTTATGGTTCTGGACATGCTACAGAGCTGAAACTTCACATGTACACTTTTTAGACCCCCCAGATCTGAAATCCAAAGTAAAAATCAAAAAATCTCTTTTTTTTTTTTTTTAAATTTTTCAATAATTGGCTTTTTTATCAAAAATGACAATTTTTAAGAACTTTTTTTTGTGTGATTAATAGTTAATGGGGCATGACCCAGAACCCTAGGCATTTTTTAGGGGCATTTATTGGGTTTTGGGGCTTCAAAATGGTGTTTTTTGATTACCGAAGTTCGGGTCCCATTGATTTCAATGGGGTTCTGAAATCCGAACCGAACTTTCGTGAAGTTCGGGTGTTCTGGTCGAACCGAACTTTTCAAAAGTTCGATCATCCCTAGTCAGTAGCAGATCCTGTAAGTTGCTATGTGGGAGCCTCCATGGATCAGACTTGTTTTTTTCCAGCACGTCACACAGATGCTTGATTGGATTGAGATCTGGAAAATTTGAAGGCCAAGTCAAAACCCAAAGTTGGGTTCCTCAAACCATTCTTAAACCATTTGTGCAGTGTGGCAGGGCACTTTATCCTGCTGAAAGAGGCCACTGCCATCAGGGAATATCGTTTCCATGAAGGGGTGTAGTTGTTCAGCAACAAATGTTTATGTAGGTGGTAAGTTTAAAGTAACATCCACATGAATGACTTGAAAGTTGCTCAGATCCTTACGCCTGCCCATTTTTCTGCTTTCAACATATCACCTTCAGGGACAACATATTTACACACTGCCTAATGCAGTTTTCTCAACATTTTTTAACACAGAGGAACCCTTAAGATAACTTTCCGATCTCAGGGAACCCCTGCTAAAAATGACTAGATCTACAACTCATGATACATTAGTGTGATGGTCAGTGGGAAGAATGCTCCTTACACTTGGGGTCATTGGGAATAATTACCCCCTTACAGATACCTAAAAAAGGTTAATGGTGTCAGTGGGAACTTATCTGAGAGGCAGCAATTGTTCATTGCTCAAGGAACCCCCAGCAACCTCTGGAGGAACCAGGGCCACTGATAGGGGGGACCACCAGTCCTCTTGTAGGGGGACCACCAGTCCTCCTGTAGGGGGCCTGGGCACACAGGGGGGGCCCCAACAGCAAAGGGAATCGGTGCGATCGGGTGGAGGGGCAATTACAGAAGGAAGCTCCTCGGGTCTCTCTGCAGCAGCTGAAAGACAATTTTTATCCCTTCTGCCAGCTTTCAGCTGCTGCAGGGAGAGACACAGACACAGTGTATTATTCCTGTAATTGCTTCTCCGACACCAATCCTCTTCTGCCTGCTTCTGATCCCCCCCTCCCCGTGTGCCCCCTGTTTCACTGTGATGCCCCCACATCGCTGCAGGCTTCCCTGTCTTGTAAATCCAGCACTACTCCCAAGGGAGATGCTGAGTGTGGGTCTCCCTGGGTTACTGCTAGCAACAACAGTACCTTTAAGCATGTTTTCAAGTGTGAGCAGCTCAGCTCCTTGGCGCAGATTAGCGCTTCACTGACGCTGGCTAGCACTGACTGATGCTGGTTAACAATGACTGATGCTGGCCTCGGCAATACCAAATCTCTGCGTACTTTCCAGGAGCACATTCTCATGGGATTTGGGATGCTCGTTTGGTAGGGGGTACTCTACAGCTCTGTATCTGCTGTGGACTGCAAGGTTTGCTTTAATAATATTATTACCCTATACTAGGGGTCTCCAAAACTTTCTAACCAAAGGACCAGTTTACTGTCCTTTAGACTTCAAGTGGGGCTGGACTGTGACCAGTGGGAGTGTAAATTTTCCTGGCATCATTGGGAGTAAACATCACCACACTTTATTAGGGGGAGGAATAGTGCCCCATTGTTAGTGTCAGTGGGAGAAATGGTGCCCCATTGTTGATGTCAGTTGGCAGAATAGTGACTTGTATCAGTGGGGGCAATAGTGCCTCAAGGGCTGGATAAGGGCAAGCAAAGGGCCACAGTGTTAAGACCACTGCCCTATACCTACATTGGCATATTCCCTGTCTCCTTTCTCCATGATACCACCACTTACCTTTTCTTTCTGGATCATCTTCTTATACAGGTAATCTGGGTAGGTCCTCATTGGGAAGAAGGAGCCGGAGCCCTCCGCACACATGAAGACGCCATTCTCGTACACCACACGGCCATGGCTAATGGTGACCAGTGGCACTCCGTGGCATCGCATATTCTCGTAGGGGTTGAAATCTCCAGCCTGGACCTGGGTGCTGGCAGAGATGGTCCTGCAGAGCAGATACAGACAGACAACCAGCAATAAACAACCTACAAGACTGAAAGAAGCAATATATGTAAAGTCTAGTGTTGCTCCGATACTCCGTTTATTATCGGCAAGTATGACTACCGAAACTTTCAGTCAAGTACTCATCGATACCGAGTAGCGATACATTGCAGTGCGATTTGCATCAATACCAAAAAAAATTGGCGCAAATCGCATTCCTGTCTGAATCGCATGCAGTTTCCCCCACTGCTCTTGTGTGTATAGAAAGGGAAAAGCACCATCTAGTAGGCAGTTTATTAAAAATGTTAGAACTCACAGTACGTATCTGGCCAAATGCAAAATCTGCATAGGTATCTCGGTTGGGCCGATGATAGCAAATCACGTCTGCTGGAGGTGCTTACAGGGCTGAAGGAGAAGTTCTGGGACCCCGTGGGTATAGGGCGGAAGTGATGTCAGCTTGGGGGCAGACCGCCTCTACATCTCCTCCAGCAGCCGTGATTTGCTATCATCAGGGGGACTGGAAAACTTAGGCAGATTTTGCATTTGGCCAGCTATATAATGTGAGTTCTAACATTTTAAATAAACTGCCCACTAGATGGCGCTTTTCACTTTCTATACACACACACATACAGGAGCGGTGGGGGAAATCGCATGCGATTCAGACAGGAATCACACCACATTCCTGTTCAAGATGCGCGCAATTCTTCGCAGTGTGATTTGCGCCCATTCATTTTGTATTGACGTAAATCACACCGCAAAGTATCAGTTTCAGTAATAGGAGCATTTGTGGGAGTACCGATACTTACGCAAATGCTTGGTATCGGCACCGATACCGGTATCGTGCATCCTTAGTAAAGTCAATGTTAACATTTGACCGTGAGCACTGCACAAATGAAGAGAGGAGATCATTATATAAAGTCTTTAATTAGTACAGCAGCTAGAGAAGGCGAGAACTCACTGTGCACCTATGTGGATTAAAAAGCCTTGAGCAGCAGCTACTGAACTCAGTAGGAGAAGGAGAGAGCGCACTGTGCATGCACACAGTATAAAGGCCAGGGGCAGCTGCTAGGGGACGCACAATTATAATGTCCAGACTGTCCTGAAAAGGTCAGGACGGAGGAGGATTGAGGGGTCAGTGTTTTTTGTAAAAAATTACCCCCCGCAGCTGAATGCGTAATGGGAGGGGGTGCAGCATTTGAGACAGGAGGAGTGTTGGTATGTACTATTTAGGACATGGGGGGGGGGGGGGTAGAGTTGGAAAATATTGCTAAAGGGAAACTTACACTTTAATTGGAGCAGTGTTCGGGGTGGGTCGGAGTGGGTGGGGGCACGGGGGTATCAGGCTGCTGGAGAGCCAAATGGTTGCTTTGCGTGTGAGAGCAGCATTCTGACTCTCCTGCCAGCACAGGGTTTTTTAACATATTTATTAAGCTATGTACAGCCTGGCTGCATTATAATAATACATTTCAGAAGTTCAACTAGACTTAAAGGGTGACACCGCTTTGGTGAATAAAAAATAGCAAATACAAAAAATAATATATATTATAGCGTATAAAATTGGGACTCAAATCATAATGTAATTGAATGTCAATAAAAATGACCTTTCCTTTTTAATCTGCAGTGCTGTATTTTTCTATAAAATGCAATGCAATATGGCTACCTGGAGGCGTTCTGTACACAGATGGTATACAGAACACCCCCTGAAAATTTAATTTTCTGCTTGTGTGATTGACTTACTGATTTTCCCAGAAGTCTACACTAAGAGTCAGATTTTTGGCATCCCCAGCAACAAAAAATGTATTTTTAGTGAGGAAGGGATACAGAACCTGCCACTTTGCTCATTAGAGCCCTGCGGGTGCAGCAGCTGATTTATAATTATAAACCCACCCCAATACAGATTCACTGAGCACATGGACACAGACAAACAAAAATCTATTTCTTCAGAATAATGAAAAATAGGAATCTGCAACAAAGTTTGTTAAAATCCTTGCAATGTATATAGAACAGTGAGAGGGGAATATGTTTTTCTCTAAAGTTACTCTTTAAGAAAAACAAGGTCAGATACTTTTCATTCAAGTGCCACAATAACTAAACTTTTTCATTCAAAAGGTGCAAGAGAAAGCTTTTGAGACAGACAGTACAGATCTAAAACTTGGGTTCCCTGTATTAAACAAACACAAACGACAAACAGAAACATACGCAACTGCAATATATCAAAGGATTTGTAATTCTGTCCAGCCTGTGATGTGATCTACACATCTCTGCCACACTGCACAGCCAGGAGGGTGGCTCTGCCACCTCTCTGTGTCATCCTCTCTCAATAGACAATGAACTAGCATCATCACACTGTGGATACACGGTTCAATGAGCATGCGCGTGAGACTGGAAACCGTAAGGCTCAACCAGGAAACAGAAATGTCTTCCTCAGTTTGGGGTGTCTTGCAGGATTATTTAGGTTGCAAAAGTGGCTGAACAGAATTAAAAACCCATTTCACATACACTATATTGTCAAAAGTATTGGGACACCTGCCTTTTCACACACATTAACTTTAATGGAATCCCAGTCTTAGTCCGTAGGGTTCAATATTGAGTTGGCCCACCCTTTGCAGCTATAACAGCTTCAACTCTTCTGGGAAGGCTGTCCACAAGGTTTAGGAGTGTGTCTATGGGAATGTTTGACCATTCTTCCAGAAGTGAATTTGTGAGGTCAGGCACTGATGTTGAACGAGAAGGCCTGGCTCACAGTCTCCGCTCTAATTCATCCCAAAGATGTTCCATCAGGTTAAGGTCAGGACTCTGTGCAGGCCAGTCAAGTCCCTCCACCCCAACTCGCCCATCCATGTCTTTATGGACCTTGCTTTGTGCACTGGTCCAAATCATTTGGTGGAGGGGGGTTATGGTGTGGGGTTGTTTTTCAGGAGTTGGGCTCGGCCCCTTAGTTCCAGTGAAGAGAACTCTTAAGGCGTTATAATACCAAGACATTTTGGACAATTTCATGCTCCCAACTTTGTGGGAACAGTTTGGGGATGGCCCCTTCCTGTTCCAATATGATTGCACACCAGTACACAAAGAAAGGTCCATAAAGACATGGATGAGCGAGTTTGGGGTGGAGGAACGTGACTGGCCTGCACAGAGTTATTACATACCTGGCGGCTTCTGGATCCCACACCACAATGTCGGCATCGGCTCCGGGGATAATACGCCCTTTACGTGGATACATGTTGTGAATCTTGGCTGCGTTGGAGCTCGTCACAGCTACAAATCTGTTCTCGTCCATCTTTCCTCCCACCTGCAACACAAACACATTGTTGTGTAAAGACAGGGACAGCATAAAGCAGGAGAAAAATATAAAACCAATGAAATGAAATAACTCCAAGGGTGAACACTGCCTTAAACCTGACGTGGAATGTGTGCATTCAATACCTTCTCTTGTTCACTCTGCCCCACTATGTGCTCGCCATACAATAGTTTTCAATCAAACCATTTTGTTTTTGAAGAAATACATTTTTTGGGACCTATTGGTGCCATCGCTGGGTCTGCTTGATGCTCTTTGTTCCAAGTTTGCTAGGAGGGGCTGGCAGGTTCCTTTAAAAGTCACAGCACCCTGGTTTAGATCGTCTTTCAAGAGCGTTCTAGGAAAGAACACATCTCAAGAATCCTTTTAGAAGTGCATGCTCCTCTCTGATGGCCAAGCGGTGTTGCATTGCTGTGCCATCTGCTGGTGAGTTGCTTCAGCATGTACACCGGATCAGCCATAACAATATGACCACCCGCCTAATATTGAGTATGGCCCCCTTTTGCTAAAATAACCCTGACCCATTAAGGCATGGACACCAAAGTAACATCCACATGAATGGCAGGACCCAAGGTTTCCCAGCAGAACATTACCCAAAGCATCACACTGCCTCTGCCAACTTCCTTCTTATACTGCATCCAGGTTCCATCTCTTCCCCAGGTAAGTGACGCACACGCACTCCGCCATCCACATGATGTAAAAGAAAATGTGATTCATCAGACCAGGCCACCTTCTTCCACTTCCAGGTTTCATCTCTTCCCCAGGTAAGTGACGCACATGCACCCGGCCATTCACATGATGTAAAAGAAAATGTGATTCATCAGACCAGGCCACCTTCTTCCACATCCAGGTTCAATCTCTTCCCCAGGTAAGCGACGCACACGCACCCGGCCATTCACATGATGTAAAAGAAAATGTGATTCATCAGACCAGGCCACCTTCTTCCACATCCAGGTTTCATCTCTTCTCCAGGTAAGTGACGTACACGCACCCGGCCATCCACATGATGTAAAAGAAAATGTGATTCATCAGACCAGGCCACCTTCTTCCACATCCAGGTTTCATCTCTTCTCCAGGTAAGTGACGTACACGCACCCGGCCATCCACATGATGTATAAGAAAATGTGATTCATCAGACCAGGCCACCTTCTTCCACATCCAGGTTTCATCTCTTCTCCAGGTAAGTGACGCACACGCACCCGGCCATCCACATGATGTAAAAGAAAATGTGATTCATCAAACCAGGCCACCTTCTTCCACATCCAGGTTTCATCTCTTTCCCAGGTAAGTGACGCACACACACCAGGACATCCACATGATGTAAAAGAAAATGTGATTCATCAGACCAGGCCACCTTCTTCCACATCCAGGTTTCATCTCTTTCCCAGGTAAGTGACGCACACACACCAGGACATCCACATGATGTAAAAGAAAATGTGATTCATCAGACCAGGCCACCTTCTTCCACATCCAGGTTTCATCTCTTCTCCAGGTAAGTGACGTACACGCACCCGGCCATCCACATGATGTAAAAGAAAATGTGATTCATCAAACCAGGCCACCTTCTTCCACATCCAGGTTTCATCTCTTTCCCAGGTAAGTGACGCACACACACCAGGACATCCACATGATGTAAAAGAAAATGTGATTCATCAGACCAGGCCACCTTCTTCCACATCCAGGTTTCATCTCTTCTCCAGGTAAGTGACGCACATGCACCCGGCCATCCACATGATGTAAAAGAAAATGTGATTCATCAAACCAGGCCACCTTCTTCCACATCCAGGTGTCATCTCTTTCCCAGGTAAGTGACGCACACACACCAGGCCATCCACATGATGTAAAAGAAAATGTGATTCATCAAACCAGGCCACCTTCTTCCACATCCAGGTGTCATCTCTTTCCCAGGTAAGTGACGCACACACACCAGGCCATCCACATGATGTAAAAGAAAATGTGATTCATCAGACCAGGCCACCTTCTTCCACATCCAGGTTTCATCTCTTTCCCAGGTAAGTGACGCACACGCACCCGGCCATCCACATGATGTAAAAGAAAATGGGATTCATCAGACCAGGCCACCTTCTTCCACATCCAGGTTCCATCTCTTCTCCAGGTAAGTGACGCACACGCACCTGGCCATCCACATGATGTAAAAGAAAATGTGATTCATCAGACCAGGCCACCTTCTTCCATTGCTCCAGTTCTGGTGTTCATGTGACCATTGTTGAAGCTTTTGGCTGTGCACATAGGTCACCATGGGCTTCACACACCTATACACAACAAACTGCGATGCCCATTTTTTTCTGCTTTCACCACATCAACTTCATGAACAACATGTTCACTTGTTGCCTAATATATCCCACCAATTTTCAGATGCCATTGTAACAAGATTTGTTATGGCTAATCAGTGTAAATCTAAAGGGATGCTGGGGATGTGTTCTTTCATCGAATGCTTTGTAACAAAATGATTGATGGGAGAGAAAGCTGAAAACTGTGAGAGGTGATAAATGACAGTAAGGATTAGGAGATTAGGAGGAGAGGGAACTGAGAGGAAGCACTTCAGACATGAAATGAAGGCAGGCTCAAGACAGCTGGGGCAGCTTGAAAACATTTTAATTTTAGAGATGCAGGTTTGCAGGCAACTGAGAATAATCATTTTGCAACACAGTAGAGGACTAACTACCAATGTGGGAAAAATAAGGTAAGGCTGGAGTTCCACTTTAGCTGTGATGAAAAAAAAAGTTACTTTGACTCCAAACTTTAAAGGAAATATATATATATATATTATTTAAAGGGATGCTGACCAATACTATCTTACAGACAGAAGAGACTCTGCAGTACTGCATATGAAACATACTCATCTAAATATGGAGGAACAAGTGTGAAAAGTGTCCTCCATGTCTAGATACTGACAGTACACTATAGCTCTTATATGAGCATTGACCCATAACAACCAATGTTACATCAGTGTGCCATGTTCACGAACGCCATATCTTTTCTACAATATGTTTAAATAAAGTCTCATAGTTTAGATTTAAACAAAATACTCAACCCAAGGTTATGGTTGTTTTTGGATTTTATGATATTGTACACATATGGCTGAAAGAGACAACCTCCCTTTGGGGCGATTTACAGCCCGATGGGAAGACCAGTTGGTAAATAAATGGCTATTTCAAATATAAAGACACGCTCCCCCCTGATGTGACCCAAGTACACGCTGAGACGCACTCACCACGCCTTTCTCCCATATGACGCTCATGCGGTCCTGAACTCCGCCCATTCCGTGTGGAATCTTGGTGAAGTCCTCTTTGCCCATGGCTTTCTGTTTGGCGGTGAATGTTCTGTGGTCTGAGGACACAACGTTCAGTGTGTCGCTGGAGGGGGAGACAAGTGCCATTAGTTATTACCATGGTCCATTTATAATAATATTAGCATAAAAAGGTCAGGGATACAAAATGGGAGCAAGCTGCTATTTCTTTTAAAGTGGTTACTGAATCAGTCCACCCAAAAGAGATTTCTTTACTTACAGAATCTAGAAGACCTTCTAACAATTACAGGATGTGAGATCTCCCATCGCAGACACCAGCTACATTCCTACATTTGGGGTGCTTCTGCCTACTTTAGGGTGTTTCCACTCTTTGTTTCATTCTTTATAATAATAAATTAAATTAAGATTCAACCGGGACTAGCGACTAGGTACACCCTAGACAAGGGGTCTCCAAACTTTCTAAACAGAGGACCAGTTTACTGTCCTTTAGACATTATAGAGGCTGGACTGTGGCTAGTGGGAGTAGAAAATGTCCTGGCATTAGTGTGAGTAAACAATGCCTCAGGCGTGATGGTCAGTGGGAGTAGAAAAATTACATATCGCTTGTTGTCAGTAGAAGAGGAATAATGCCCCATCATTATTATCAGTGAAAGAAAGGGTGCCCCATCATTGGTGTCAATGAGAAAAATAGTGCCCCATCATTGGTGCCAATGAGAAAAATAGTGCCCCATCATTGGCATCAATGAGAAAAATAGTGCCCCATCATTGGTATCAATGAGAAAAATAGTGCCCCATCATTGGTGTCAGTGAGAAAAATAGTGCCCCATCATTGGTATCAATTAAAAAATAAAATAGTGCCCCATCATTGGTATCAATGAGAAAAATAGTGCCCCATCATTGGTATCAATGAGAAAAATAGTGCCCCATCATTGGTATCAATGAGAAAAATAGTGCCCCATCATTGGTATCAATGAGAAAAATAGTGCCCCATCATTGGTATCAATGAGAAAAATAGTGCCCCATCATTGGTGTCAGTGAGAAACATAGTGCCCCATCATTGGTATCAATTAAAAAATAAAATAGTGCCCCATCATTGGTATCAATGAGAAAAATAGTGCCCCATCATTGGTATCAATGAGAAAAATAGTGCCCCATCATTGGTGCCAATGAGAAAAATAGTGCCCCATCATTGGCATCAATGAGAAAAATAGTGCCCCATCATTGGTATCAATTAAAAAATAAAATAGTGCCCCATCATTGGTATCAATGAGAAAAATAGTGCCCCATCATTGGTATCAATGAGAAAAATAGTGCCCCATCATTGGTATCAATGAGAAAAATAGTGCCCCATCATTGGTGCCAATGAGAAAAATAGTGCCCCATCATTGGCATCAATGAGAAAAATAGTGCCCCATCATTGGTGTCAGTGGGAGGAATAGTGTCCCATCATTGGTATTACTTGGAGGAATAGTATCCCATCATTGGTATTACTGTGAGGAATAGAGCCCCATCATTGGCATTGGTGGGGGTAATAGTGTCCCACCATTGGTATTAGTGGGAGTAATAGTGCCATATCATTGGTGTCAGTGGGAGGAATAGTGCCCTATCATTGGTATTAGTGGGAGAAGAAGAGCCCTATCATTGCCCTATCAGTGGGAAGAATAGTACCCCATCATTGGCATCAGTAGGAGGAATAGTGCCCCATCATTGGTTTCAGTAGGAGGGATAGTGCCCCATCATTGGTATTAGTGGAAGTAATAGTGCCCCATCATTGGCGTCAGTGGGAGGCATAGTGCCCCATCATTGGTGTCAGTGGGAGGAATAGTGCCCCATCATTGGTGTCAGTGGGAGGAATAGTGCCCCATCATTGGTGTCAGTGGGAGGAATAGTGTTCTATCATTGGTATTAGGAGGAGGAATAGAGCCCTATCATTGGTTTCAGTGGGAAGAATAGTGCCCAATCATTGTTGTCAGTGGAAGGAATAGTGCCCCATCGCTGATATTAGTGGGAGTACGAATGCCCCATCATTGGTGTCAGTGGGAGGCATAGTGCCTCATCACTGGTATTAGTAGAAGTAATAGTGCCCTATCATTGGTATCAGTGGGAGAAATAGAGTCCCATTTTTGGTAATGGTGGGAGAAATAGTTCCCCCCATCATTGGTATTAGTGGGACAAATAGTGACACATCATTGGTATTAGTGGGAGGAATAGTGTCCCATCAATGGTATCTGTGGTAGGAATTGTGCACCATCATTGGTGTCAGTGAGAGGAATAGTGCACCATCATTGGTGTCAGTGAGAGGAATAGTGATCCGTCACTGGTATTAGTGGGAATAATAGTGCCCCATCGTTGGTGTCAGTGAGAGGAATAGTGCTCCATCACTGGTATAAGTGGGAGGTAGAGAGCCCCATTGTTGGTGTCACTGGGAAGAATAATGCCCATCGCTGGAGTTAGTGGGAGGAATACAACGCCATTGTTGGTATTAATGTGAGGAATAGAGCCCCATTGTTGGTGTCAATGGGAAGATTAGTACCCATTATTGGTGTCAGTAAGAGGCATAGTGCCCTATCATTGGTGACAGTGGGAGGAATAGTGCCCCATCATTGGTATTAGTCACTTCATATTTCACCTGTGGCATTTAGGACTTAATTTAGGACTACATTTTATTCCTATTATTTTACTATTTCATACTGACTTTTATGTTTGTAGCATGGAGCTTTTTGCAGATTAAGATTTCTTAAAGATTTAAATTGGACTGTGTATGGGGCTTCTACTTAATCTCTTCATATTTCACATGTGTGGCATTTGGGACTTATCTAGGACCTCTTTTTTATTTGCATTATTGCACTTTGCAGTCTTATATCTACTTTCATGTGTGTAATGTGGCGCGCTTAACTTTTTTTTTTGATTGATTTCGTCCAGGCACTGTCAAAAGGGAGCAGATTACATCCTCTTCCATACCTCGAAGTAGCAGATATAGGTGTCAGCTGCAAGAGGGGGCAACGGGGCACTTTTCAGAAACACTTTAAATCAAGTCCTCATTCATCTCTGTATCTCTAAACATTGTGAAGCAATCAATTTTAAAATTTCACAACACAGGCACTGTGTTTTTCTAGATGAGCAGAATTTTGGAAGACTTCCAGCTGTGAACATACACCAGGCATTTGAACATTTCTAAGCATTAGACCAGGGGTAGGCAACCTTAAAGAGGTAGAGATCAACCTAAACAATGGGAGAAGTCAAAGATCATCGGGCACAGTGTTGCCTCCTCACACCAGATTGAAACCTCTAATTGTCATACTACCGTGTTGTAATCGTGTGCATTGCACGCCAAGCATGGGTTTAAATCAGGTGGTGAGGAGGCAACATATCACCTCCTCACCACCTGTCAAACACACTCAAATCGCTTTTCAGCAGAGCAGAATTGCCTGCTGCCCTTGTGCATGAGCCCTTAGTTGCATTCGGCAGCGGTACTCTTAGGGCTCATTTACACGCAATGTTGGGGTGTAATAAAACCCTGCGGTTGAGTTGCAGTTTAACTGCCCCCCAATCTCTACCCCTTTAGCTGCTGAGGCAGCAGTCAAAGGTGTACACATGCCGCAGCAGGAATTAAACCCCCTGTTGCTTTTGGTGAGTACTACCGCCTGCCAATTATGACCCATTTAAGTAAATGGGGCCACTCTGCAAGCGCTCTGCAACTGCATGCTTCTGTGGGGTTCAAGGGGTTAAAGCAGGTGGCGAGAAAGCAACACAACGCTGCCTGCTCTAAGCCCTTGTTTGCTGTACTGTACAAGGTTGTAGGGCATTTGCAGAGCGGCCTCATTCACTTGAATGGGTCATGCTTGGCAGGTGCTACACCCACCAAACATGACAGGGCGTATAACTTCTGCTGTGGCTGCTACATGTGTACACCCCTGACCACTTCAGCTAAAGGCAGGGATGAGAAAAACACATCTTCACTATATGGTTTTACCACTCCCCAAACTGCAAATGTAAATGAAACCTTACTATTTTGAGCCCCTATAAGGTCACTTTCACACAGGCGGACCGTTCAGATCCGCCTGTCCGTTTTTGTGGCAGATCTGAACGGTCCCCCCATGCATTCCTATGGGGCATCGGATGGCAGTGGAGACATGTCCGCTGACATCCGACCCGATCCAATCCGTCAAATCTGGACGGATGGAAACCCTATTTTCCATCCGTCCAGCGGATCGGATCGGACGGGATTGGATTGGTCCGTTCCCATCCGATTTCCCCCATAGAGACGCATGGGGAACTGACAGCTGTGTCTCCGCACACAGTACGGAGACACAGCTGTCATCCTTCTGCTCAGCGGGGGATCGGCGGCTCGATCCCCCGCTGAGAAAAACGGAGTACGTTTGACGGACAGTGTGTGTGAAAGAGCCCTAAGGCTGCTTTCACACAGACGTGCTGAGGTTCACCTGTCCCAGTGCATCTGCAACTTTCCTGGGTTAGCTGCGTTTTGCCATAAACTTCTATTATATGCTGCAGGTGTTGTGCACGTTCTGAAAGCGCACCAAAACTCCTACATTCCACCACTCTGGAGACCGCTAGCTGGGATAAGAGGTGAAGTGTATTTAATATCACTCCACATGGGACAGGAGCCAGCACTACAGAAGAGGCATTGGCCTAAGTGGCTCTTGCGCTATACTACAGCTCCAAATTTACAAATAGTCCTGCTCTGGGATGGTGGGCCAGTAAGGCCAGACTGCGATCTACCAGTCACCTGTCCACAATCTACTGGTAGATTGTGATCTACTGGTTGCTGACCCGCGCCCTAGACACTCCCTGAAACCACTCTAGAGTCTTCGTTGTGATCTCTGAGAATATTTGAGACTGAATAACTTCACACTAAAATCAGCTAGAGAGATCAGGGGTTACTTGTTTTAAAGCCTAACTCCAGGTTTACTTTTCACTTTAGATTGTTCATCTACACCAGGTGTGTCCCACATGCAGTCGCAGCCAGTTTAGCATATGGCCTGGGCCCATCTGGAGGGACGCCGGCGCGAATTGTAGCAGGCGTTCCTCCTGTGACTCTTAGTGGATAGATGCGGCTGCCAACCCAGGTTCTCTACACAGCCAGCGATTACTTGTGGGGATAACTGCTGGACACCCTTTGCCTGCATCCAGCAGCGATCACTGCAGGTCATTGCTAGCTGTGCAAAGTGCTGTAAATAGGTGCAGCCCTTTGTGACCTACCCGCTGAGAGCTGCAGGAGGAACTGCTCATCAGCTATCCTTATAATTAGTGTATTTTATGAGCGGCCCAAGACAATTTCTCTTCTTTCAATGTGGTCAAGAAAGATCAAAGGTTGGACACCCCTGGTCTAGACCAAGCTGGTCCAAACAAACCATTTTCTTTATTAACTATTGCAACTGCTGTCAACTCTGTATTAACTGTATGTAGCATCAGGTACATACAGTATATAGTGCTGTGTTCCAGCAGCAGTACAGGGACTTCCCATTTTAATGAACACAAGGCTGCCTCTGATTGGCTGAACTTCAGATCATAACAAGATCGTCCGACTCTGCACCTCAATCAATTCATTCAAATAAAAATTTTTCCTGTGAATGGATGAGCCCGACTTGATTTTGTCCCAGCAGCAGATGGGAAGTCCATGTACTGCTGCCAGGACACAGCGCTATTACTGTATGGAATTGATGCTACTATATACAGTTTATACAATGACTATGGCCGCAGCAATGAGCAAAGGCAATAGTTTGGGTCAGCTTAGCCCAAGTGAACTATTTAAAGTGAAAGAAAACATGGAGTCGGGCTTTAAACCCCTGTTACGGCTTAATATGAATATGTCAGGACCTGGATTTGAACTTGGGACCTCTGCATGTTGGGTAAGTTCCCTGGACAATTTCTTGAGTGATCCTGGCATGAATCTTAGTTGCCTTGAACTTTGAACTCTTTCTCCTCCCATGAACTTCCCAATTTAAGCCAGGTCTCTGCACTTCCTGGTTGCCAGAATATTGTGCCTTCTCCAGCCAATATATTGCTTTTGTCTTTTCCTGCTGCCGTCCATATCTTCGCTCCCATTCTTTACCGAAACTACGCTTCTGCCTAATCCCAACCTGCAACTATTCGTTACCGATCTTTGGCTTGTTCCTCGACTACGCTTCTGCTTGGTCCCTACACGCTATATTTGCTACTGGACCCTGGCTTGCTCACCTCTAGGTGGGGTAATCCTGAGAACCGTGACCTGGTGCTAACACACAGAAAAATCCATCTCCACCATCAGGAGCTCTGGTGAACACTGGTTAGTACTTCGATTCTGCACCTCAGGTGAGCCTGCGTCATCTGCCAGGGGGACCTGCCTGTGTTTCTATCCTGCTGGCTCCTGTGTGAGCTTCCACTGCTATAGCAACTGGTCTTCGAGCCTGACCCCTGATCGTGATAGAATAGTTGAATGCCCATAGTCTGGGCACAGGTGAGCTTTAAGTTTGAAAATGTTTAGTATAATAATTGTAATACAACGAAAATTGTATATTTACATACCTTATGAAGCTTGACTGGAATACTCCCAGGACATTGCTAAGTGAGGCCTAGTCATCACTGCTCACTTTCACCATCACAGGAGTGAGCTCTCAAACTCTGAGCTCAGAGTTACTGCATCAGGGGAGAGAAAGCACATGTGAGGGGGGTTTGAATCAGAGAAGGAGCTCACTCCTGTGATGGTGGAGGTGAGCAGTGACGACTAGGCCTCACTTAGCAATGTCCTGGGAGTACTTCGCAACGCACTGGGAGTATTCCAGTCAGGCTTCATAAGGTATATAAATGGCCTACACCTATAACAAGGGTATTATTCATCTTTAGTTAGAGCTGCACAATTTGTTTTAATCTTCAAACATCCCTTACCTGCATAGGCAGGTTTTTTGTAAAAGGTGAACCATCCTTTTCAGGGATGTTAATTAAAAAACAGGAATCGACCAATGTGGCCAGGCATTTTGTAGAATGTCAGAATGCAGTTTTTTAGTCTATGTGTACAAAGGATTGGTCCACTGACAGGAGGCAGGGATGTTTTCCACAGACTATGCAGGAAAGTTTTTGGTAAATGCTATGTGGCCAAACAATTTCCTGTGGGGTGTAACATTTTTCTATGATTAAATTATATGTATCCATTTCAGTAATGCATGGTCTGGGGAGCACAAATCTGTTTGCACATAGAATGCAAATGTAACTTTTTGCGATGAAAAAACTTTCCCCACCAGTAGATGGCTCCAGTGCAGTGCTTTTAAGCTGCTCCTATAGTTCAGGATGCAGAAACATGAATTTGTTACAAAAAAATCAGTTACAAAGTCTTGTGTCCGTTCACACTACCGCGGCACGACTTCGGGGGCGACCTGTGAAGTCGCGTGCACTGCGACTTTGGCACGACTTGCACGGACTTCACATAATTGAAGTCAATGCAAGTCGCTCCGATGTCGCCCCGAAGTAGTACAGGAACTATTTTCTAAGTCGGAGCGACTTGAGTCGCTCCTATTAGAACGGTTCCCGTAGAACAAAATGGACCGCGACATGTCAGGCTGGCAAGTCGCCTGACAAGTCGCGGTAGTGTGAACCGGGTTTGGACATTAATGTAAAATAGTTGTAACATAAGCTATAAACAGATCTTTTCTGGCTTTATATTTACAATCAAGAGAATGTATGCAGGGAAGGTAGGTTAGGGCCGACGACCCCTCACTTACTTGGCCAGCAGGCTCATGAGGTAGCTGGGGGTGTTAGGATCCAGCCGGAGAGGAGGGACGGTGACGTAGGCTGCAGCATGTGACCAATCCTGATGGTAGTAGTGGAGACCATTCAGAGTAGAGTGGGCCGTGGTGGTCTCCCCATAAACAATTTTCCCTGGAGGTTACAGTTGAGTTCTTAATTATTACCAGGCAAGGTGATTCTGGACACACACACTATATACATAATATTAATCGCCTGCCCCAGATCACTGAGATTATATGGAATCCCTAAAGGTGACCCAGAACAGTACCTGTGATCAGGTGGCATCCTGTAAGATCCTGGTGATCAGGTATGATTCTATCTTATCCTAGTGATCAGTATGATTCTGTATGACACTGGTGATCTGGTAAAATTTCGGTATGATGCCAGTGATCAGGCATGATATTATATGACATTGATGATGAGGTCAGGACCTGGTGATTAAGTGTGATACTAGTAATGAGGTGTGATCCTGTATGACTGGTCATCTATTGTAATGCTGTATAGCATTGAAGATCTAGTTTGACTCTTTATGATACTGGTATTCAGGTTTGATCTGGATACTGTGTTGGTGATTTGGTGTGACCCTTCATGACAGAAAGGTCTAGGTATGAATCTGTATGTTACTGGTGATAGGATGTGATCTTGATCCCTAGTGAACAGTTCTAATCATGATGATCTGATGATTAGGGGGTGATCTAGATAGAGTCCAGCAATTGTATGTGATCTAAATGCAAGTCTAGTGATTGGATTTGATCTGAATATGTGTCTAGTTATTTGGTGTGATCTGGTTATTTGTGATCTGAGTGAGCCTGGTAAGTGACTGAGACAAGTTATTGGCTGTGATCTGGTGGCTGGGTGTTATCCGACTATAAATCTGGTGATTGAGCTTAATCTGGATAGAAGTCTGGTGATCAGATGTGATTTGGATATTACTGTAGTCTGGTGATTGGCAGTGATCTGGATACAAGTCGGGTAACTGGGTGTAATTCGTATATGAATTTGGTGATTGTGATCTGATGATTAGGTGTGATCTGAATGATCACTGTGATTATCAGATGTGATATGGATGAGACTGGTAATTGGCTGTGATCTGGTGATTGTATGTGATGTGGATTATAATGTACAGGAAGTCTGGTGATTGTATGTGATCTGGATAGAAGTCTGTGATTGGATGTCATTTGGATATTAACATGGTGATTGGGTGTGATCTGGATAGAAGTCTGGTAACTGGGTGTAATCCGTATACAAGCTTGGTGATTGGCTGTGATCTGGATATAAGTTTGACGCTCAGGTGTTATATGGATCCAAAACTGGTGATTGGCTGTGATCTGGTGATTTTATGTGATAAATAAAACAAAAGTTGCCACGCTAAATGATCCAAAGGTGAAACAAATAAAAATTGCTATGAAAACAGTTCATATAGTGCTCCAAAGAAGTAAGTGGTAATGAACAAAAAAGTCTCTTGCTGGGTGTCCAATGGGTGGTGACGTCTATGGAGGAGTCACTTTTGACGAAACATGTAGGGCAGAGTCTATGTCTGATGTGACCACGCAAGCTGAATCTGTTTACAAGCGGACTAGTTCCTGGGAACTTTTGATTTTCATATGCTGACTTATAGCTGGATTTCTGTAAGTTCTTAGCATCACTTTGTTTTAATAAAACCTTATACAGTTTTACACTATGTGGGCAATTTCTTTATTCCTCATGGGTTGTGAATTGGAATGGTTTGCATTGTCAGCCATGACACCATCCTCTTTAGCAGTGTGTCTAGACTATTAATTCAGAGTCTAGCATTTTGGTAAGCAAGGATTTTGTACAATCCACAGTGAGGTACACTCGGGTGAAGTTTTATACAGCATCCCATTTACTTATTGGACACCCAGCAAGAGACTTTGTTGTTCATTACCACCCACTTACTACTTTGGAGCACTATATGAACTGTTTGCATAGCAACTTTTATTTGTTTCACTTTTGGATCATTTAGCGTGGCAACTTTTGTTTTATTTACGGTTTTAACACAAATTGTTCCATTGTGGTGTTGCCAGCGGCTTTCATTGATTTTGCCCACCTGTATATCCTACTGCGCAATCATTTCTCTCTATTCAGATTGTATGCGATATGAACATAATGTAAGTCTGGTGATTGGATGTTATTTGGATTTTAGTCTGGTGTTTGAATGTGATATGGATTGAAGTCTGGCAATTTTTAGGTCATCTAGATAGAAGTCCAATGATTGGATGTGCTTTGGATATTAGCCTGGTGATTGGACCTAATATGGATAGAAGTCTGGCGATTGTATGTCATCTGGACAGAAATCTAGTGATTGGATGTGATTTGGATCTTAGCTTGGTGGTTGGGTGTGATCTAAACATGTGCCTGGTGGTAGTTGGGTGTGATCCTGAACAGCCCTGGATCTGGAAACCTGTGATCGGGTAACACGCACACACAGCTGAGGGTTCTCACCTTGCATTTTGGCAGACGCAATGACATCACCTGCTGATATACTGGAAATGTTCACCAAGTAGATAGGGCAGAAGGTCTGAGAAGCAGAGACAGAGAGGCGGCTACAAGATTAGTACAGCCAGACACACGCTGGTTAGATTGAGAAGGACCACAACACAAGAGATTATATTAGCTGATACAGACAAACCACAGGAAAAGTGATGAGTGAATCCATCCAAAAACCAAACTGGCCCATGGCAATTTTTTTCACTCACATGTCCCATCTGCAGACAACCAGACATGTCAAGAGAGTTACAATTGGCAGATTCCTGAATTGTGTGATCCCCTGCAGATCAGATCCTTTTGGCAAGGAATTCTGTTTGATCACCACATGTGAGCACAGGTGAGAAGTCAGCAATATGAAAACATGAGAAAGGAAATTCATAGCACAGGACAAGCACCATGCACAGCATATCTATGGCCCAGTATGCTAAAAGACTGTACAGCTAATGGTGTAGGCTGTTCACCATGCAGTAATTTTAGATGACTATATGGAAAACTGGGTGGTATCAAACTCAGTGGGGACCTGCTGGGCGAAAATACGCTCTGACTGACTTTTGTCAAACTTATGCCCAGTACACGCGATCCGAAAATCGGACGACGCTCCGTCCGTTTTTGTTTGGTTGCTAGGACCTCTTAATTATATTCGCAAATGGGAGAGGTTACTTACGATACGAATTTTCTCGGACGAGGATTCAAAAGCTTCCGGTATGCATACCACGCCGTAGCGGGTGAGGGGAAATGATGTCTACTGCTCACCATTTTTTTCGGACGAACAACATACTGATAATACGATCAAAATGTTTATGCTTGCACGACCGGATAATATCGGGCGAACTGTCGTGATCGCCTCTCGTAAGCTGTGTACTAACGATCAGATTATCGTCCGATCTTTACACAAGCGTTATTTTTCGTCCGATTTTCGGATCGTGTGTACGGGCCATAAGACATCAGCCTTTGGCCAAAATGCTATCATTGTGTTGTTATCAGGTGCGACTTATCTGAACAAATATGCACTTGAAGCCTAACTCCAGGTTTTCTGTCACTTTAAATAGTTTGTTTGGGCCAAGCTGGCCTAAACAAACTATTTCCTTTATTAAGTAATGTGGCTGCTGTCAGCGCTGTATAAAATGTATGTAGCATCAGGTACACTCAGTATGCAACTTTGTGTTTCGGTAGCGTTTCAGGAGACTTCCCGTCTTCTGCTGGAAAAAAAATGAGTTGGGCTGTGTGCTCATCAGCCATTCAGAGGAAGCCTTGTATTTTTATCAATCAATACAGGCTTCTTCTGATTGGCTGGGGTGAAAATTGTGTCGTCATCTGTCCACCTCTTCACCTTGGCCAATCAGATAAAGCCTTGTATTCATTGATAAAAATACAAAGCGTCCTCTGAATGGCTGAGAAGCACTCAGCCCAACTCTCACCCCAATTCTGTTCCAATAGAAGACAGAAAGTCTCTCAAAAAGCCACTGAAACTCAGAGCTGTATCTTCTTTGTAGCCGATGTTCTATTTATACAGCGCTCACAGAAGCCCCATTACTTAATAAAAGGACATCGTTGGTTAGGGTCAGCTTGGCCCAAAGAAACTATTTAAAGTTACAGAACACCTGGAGTTAAGCTGGCCACAGACACAAAATTTGGCCAGTTCAGCAGGGACCAGCCAAGTTTCAATCCATCTATGACCGTTCCCACAGGACAAAAGGTGATCTAATGAAAACTGGCAGTGAATGTTTGCAGTGCAGTATGGGAAAACAAAAAGGGAGAATATGAATGGTAGCAAAGCCATTGTACTAGAAAAAGGAGCCATGTACAGGACTCACAGAGAACAACATGTCACATATAGAAATGAGAATTATACACTTATAAATGGCCTGAACACTTACTGGCACTATATAGCAGATGTCAGCATGTCAGGTGAGTTGTCCCTAGTCAGTAGTATGGGTGCCCTGAATGCCAATACCAATCCAGTTTTCTTTGTTCAGAGCCTGGCTTTGCTCCCTAAACCTCAATCTTGGCTAGAGCAGTGTTAATTTTGACGTCAAATTTCAATTTAGTTTTAGTCATAGTCTTTTGACTAAAATGCCATTTTAGTTTTAATCGTGTTTAGTCATCTGAATTGCTTTAGTCATTTTCACAAGTACATTTTAGTCATCTAAAATCTAATGGGTTTAAATTGTAATAAAGTATTCAAGCATTTCTCTAGAATTTCCAAACACATAATATACTCCTGGAGTAAAAATCTAAAAACATGTTATTTATGGTATTGAGGTTTGAACATGTACAACAGATACAGATTCAGCCATTGTGATATATATCGAGTGTTAATTTTGACATCAAATTTCAATTTAATTTTAGTCATAGTTTGAATAAAATACATTTTTTTTTATTTTAGTGATATTATAGTCATCTGAATGGTTTTAGTTTTGGTCATATTTTAGTCGACTAAAATAGTGTTCATTTCGTCGACTAAAATATTTTCGTCACACACAAAGCGTTTGATTCGATTGAGTGTCCGGTTTATTACATGGATCAAACTGTTATATGCCAAACCAATGGCCCGAATTTGGGTTAATAACCACATTACAGACCCTTTCTTCATTCATCATGGCACTGGGCAGGGGTGCCTGTTGTCACCCCTGCTATTTGCCTTAGCAATTGAGCCATTGGCAGTGTTGATTACACAGCACTCCTCCATCCGTGGGTGTAGAATTGGTACGTTGGAGGTGAAAACGTCCCTATACGCAGATGACATGCTCCTGTACTTTACAGATTCCAATAAGTCTTTAACCATATCCTTAGAAGTTACTGTTCATTTTAGGGAATTCTCCAGTTTTAAAGTCAACTGGAGTAAGTTCAATATATTCCCCTTTGACCCGCACAATATCCCAGCAGTACCCCCCAATGACCCCCCTGCAAGTGGTTGCTAAATTTAGATATCTTGGGTTGGAGGTGCAACAGCCTTTACAATCGTATGTAGCCAATAATATTTCTCCTCTGACACAAGGGCTTAAGCATACTTTACTTACTGGGTCTAAATTGCCCCTGAACTTACTGGGAATAATTAATATAGTCAAGATGATTTTTTTTGCCTTGTTTCTTTCCTGATCTACCAAACGCCGCAGTCGCAACTAATAAATAAAAGACTGTATGGAACATCTCTTGGTGCCTCCCCAAATGGTATCCTATGGTATAATCAATAAATTTAGGAGAATTATACAAATTATCTGAAGCTCAACAATCGGAACATATATTAACTCCTTTTTTACCTTAAGGCCTGAACTAGGTATTCCACCAAATTACCGTTTCTTTTATATGCAGCTTCGACATGTAGTGACAGCGCAGTTTGTCTTACAGAGAGTTCCCCTTCAACCATCTAGACTTGAGACCTTATTGATTGATGAAGATCACACAAAATTCATTTCCAGATATTACTCCCTTCTATTGTCCGATTCTTCCTTCTATTGTCCGACGGATACAATTAAGTTGCAGTGGAAATCTGATATACCAAGTCTAGAGGATAATGCCTGGGAGGAGTTGGTAGGGTCCCAGCTCTCCAGACTCCTAGCAGCAGGGACTAGTTCAACTTAAGTATTTACACAGGATCTATTACACCCCTTCTAGACTTTATAAAACGTCTCTGCAAAGTCCCGTCTCCAGAGTGTCATAGATGTTATGCCGCTTTCGGAGATTTCTTTCACATGATTTGGTACTGTCCGAGGGTGCACAAATTTTGAAGTGAGGTGTGCACTTTTGTTGGGGAGAAATTCACCCTACCTAGCATCTGTACTCCTTAGATACCTGCTGGGTGATTTTGCAGAGGAGGATCTTAGGGAATTGCAAAAGTCCCTACTCAGTTTCTTTTTTTCTATGCTAAAAAGATCATTGCACTATATTGAAAGAAGCCAGACCCCCCTAGAATAAAAGCCTGGCTTGATTTGATTAACAAAGTAGTGCCAATGTATAAACTTACTTTGCTCGGGGTTGTCCTAAATAATTTGAAAAACTGTGGTTAGGTTGAGTGTCTACCATGTCAGGTGACATAGAGATCTGATTGTAACTGTTTTTCTTGGGGTGCTGGCACTGCATAAGGGTTCCAATATGGTACACATTCCAGTGGGCTCTGGCTACTTATTGATTTTAAAAGAATGAAATAACACCAGTTGGTATTTTCTTGTCCCTTCCTGGCTGTCAAAGTTTAAAGTTTTCTGTTTATATCACCAGCTGGTTGTTGTTTGATTTTATGTTTTGTTTTTTACTGCACATCTGTGTAGGCTTATGTATGGATCTTATGTCTTTCTTAGGACGGGATTACTCTGTTGAATTGGTAGGCTTTGCCTATGTACAATTGTGTGATACTTTGTACCTTTTCTATGCAAGTGTTTTTTTTTTTTTACAAGCATAAATAAAATTAACTTTAAAAAAAAAAAAAATAAAAAAAAAAAATATATATATATATATATATATATATATATATATTTTTTTTTTTTTTTTTTTTTTTTTTTCGTCGCCCAAATTAAGACTGGGCTAGAGGCTGACCATCACAGTGATTGCCCAAAAGAGCTTTGGGAGGGAGCAGGGCAAGGCTCTTGACCACAGAAACTGGGTCAATATTTGCATATTTGCATATCAGATACTGGGATTCAAGGCACCCTGTCAAGCAAAAATCCATTGACAGGTTTTGCCAGTTTCAGAAGGCTTTCCATGTACTTGTTTCACCAGTAATTTACACTAACCTGAGCCTGGTTCAGTCTTTTCAGGGGAAGGACTGTTGTAGCAACCAGTGTTTTAGAGTTTAATTCACCACTAAAACCTTCAAGGTCGAATTTTTATAAACAAAAGTAGGTTTGAATAAGGTTGAATAAAGAGAGGCAAAATGAGAAGCAGTTATATTGCAAATCTATAAAAACCGGCCCCTCACCAAATCCGGGTCACAGGGTAGCATGAAGGTCACAGGCCACAACATACAGGACACAGGCAACAGCATGCAAGACACAGGCAACAGCACATGGGTCATAGGTCATAGCAAGAGGGTCACAGGCCACAGAACATAGGTTACAGGATGCAGCAAATGGGTCATGGGCCACTGCACACGGGTCACAGGCCACTGCACACAGGTTAGGCACCATTGCACTCTTGCCACAGCATACGGGTCACAGATCACAGCACGCAGGTCACAACTCTCACCCTATTAGCGATGGTTATCGCCCTGTGAACGGCCTCCGCTTCCAGCTGTATAGGAAAAAAAAAAAAACACCAGTGTAAAATCAAACAACTGTTTCACCCTTCTGTGAGCACATCATGCTTCTCATCGATTATTAAAGCGGCCTTCCCCCTCAGTGGCAGGGTCTGCTTAATCAACTTGCCCTCCCCCTTCCTAAATTGCTGAATAAAAGTATGTGTAAGAGAAAACAGTTAGATATTATTCTTCCTAACTTCCTCCCGTGACTCCTGGGTGAGAGTGATGTCGCCCTGCTTCAAGACAAATCTCTGAGAATATTGAATATCCAAAATCTTATGAGAAGATAACCCTTCACTGTGCTGTGACCTCTTTCTGCAATATTTGGGCTACTCAACATTCCTCGGGATCTTGTCGGCAGAAGGAGGACATCACCCAATGCCCTACAGAAGTCATTAAAGTTGACTATATCATCTATGCTGCATTTTGGGGTGGGGGGGGGGGCACTTTGAATAGGCAGACCTTGCTACTTTACAGCTAGTAGTAGATAGTCACAATAAAGTGGTCTTATTCTGTGTTGTTGAAGAAATCCAAGCAGCACAGATGAGTAATATAGAACAATCCAGTTGAATGTGACTACCGTACCTACTACTAGAGCAAAACAATGTCACCAGCACACCAAGGATCTCTGGTCCTAAGCTTTAAACAGCGATCACATTGTTACAGTAGATTGCAACGTTTCGGAGCCATGCAGGATCCCTTCATTAGGCATGTTAGTCAGTGCATTGGAGGTACCTACTACTCAAAGTGAAACTCATAATTTTATATAGATCTGCGGTACACACAGAGTGATATATTTCAAGCATTTCTTTCTTTTAATGTTGATGATTTATGGCTTACAGCTAGTGAAAACCCAAAATTCAATATCTCAGAAAATTAGAATATTACATAAGACCAATAAAAAAAAAAAAGATTTTTAATACAGAAATGTTGACTTAGTGAAAAGTATGTACAGTATAGTATGCACTAAATACTTGGTCGCGGCTCCTTTTGCATAAATTACTGCATCAATGCGACGTGGCGTTGATCAACCTGTGGCACTGCAGATGCATTTTGGAAGCCCAGTTTTCTTTGATAGTGGCTTTCAGCTCATCTGCATTTTTGGGTCTAGTGTCTCATCTTCCTCTTGACAATACCCCACAGATTCTCTATGGGGTTTAGGTCAGGCAAGTTTGCTGGCCAATCAAGCACAGTGATACCATGACCATTAAACCAGGTATTGGTACTTTTGGCAGTGTGGGCAGGTGCCAAGTCCTGCTGGACAATGAAATAAGCATCTCCATAAAGCTGGTCAACAAAGGGAAACATGAAGTGCGCTAGGATTTTCTGGTAGAGGGCTTCGCAGACTTTGGACTTGATAAAACACAGTGGACCAACACCAGCAGATGACATGGGTCCCCAAATCATCACTGACTGTGGAAACTTCACACTGGACTTCATGCAACTTGGATTCTGTGCCCCTCCACTTTTCGTCCAGGCTCTGGGACCTTGATTTGCAAATGCAATGCAAAATATTCCACAGTCATTAATGATTTGGGGAGACAGGTCATCTGCTGATGATGGTCCACTGTGTTTTATTAAGTCCTAAGTAAGCTCAGCCCTCTACTAGTAAATTCTAAAGTGCTTCATGCTTCCCTCTGCTGACCAGCTTTTTGGAGAAGCCAATTTCTTTTTCCAGAAGGACTTGGCACCTGCCCACACTGCCAACAGTACTAATACCTTGTTTAATGATCATGGTATCACTGTGCTTGATTGACCAGCAAACTCGCCTGACCTAAACCCCACAGACAATCTGTGGGGTATTGTCAAGAGGAAGATTAGAGACACCAGACCCAACAATGCAGATGAGTTGAAAGCAACTACCAAAGAAACCTGGGCTTCCATGACACCTCAGCAGTGCCACAGGCTGATCACCTCCATGCCACGCCGCATTGATGCAGTAATTTTATGCAAAATAAGCCCCCACCAAGTAGTGAGAGCATACCTTAGCATGGACATACTTTTCAGTAAGCCAATATTTCTGTATTAAAAATCCTTTTATTTATTGGTCTTATGTAATAATCTAAATTTATGAGATAATGAATTTTGGGTTTTCACTAGCTGTGAGCCATAATCATCAAAATTAAAAGAAAAAAATGCTTGAAATATATCACTCTGTGGGTAACGCATCTATATAAAATATATGAGTTTCACTTTTTGAATTGAATTACTGATATAGATTACATTTTTGATGATATTCTAATTTTACGAGATGCACCTGTATATATAAAGCTCTGTGCAACTTAATGGTGCTATATAAGTACCTGTAATTACGGAAAATCATTCTCCTTACTTACCGTAATTTATCTTCCTGGATCCTCCCCATGTCAGCCTACCATGGGTCAGCTCTGCCCTCTATGGTCCCTCCAGGACCACCTTTTTCTTAGCCAATAAAGGGCAGCTGTCTGCCTGAACCAGTGTTCAAAATATCCCACCTCGCGATGGAAAATAGGAAGGGAATCCCCAGCTGACATGGGGAGAATCCAGGAAAGAAAAATTACGGTAAATAAATAGAACAATTTTCTGTATTCCTGGACCTCCCCATGTCAGTCTACCATGGGACATACCAAGCAATAATCTGAAGAGAGGGAAATAAGCCTATAAGCAAACAACACAAAGCTCAGAATTTCATGCTGCTAAATATATTTAATGCCTGGCAGCCACTGATATAACCGTATAACCAAAAGGTGGAAGAGACACATTCAGCCTGTAATGACAGATAAAGGTGTTGGGCGCGCTCCAGCTTGCTGCTCTGCACACTACTTCAGGCAAAACTTTAGCAAATGCAACCCAGGATGCTGCCATACTTCTAGTCAAATGCACCTTTACTTCCGAGGGTGGAAGAAGACCGAGTGATTTGTATGCAATTTGTATGGTTTTGACAATCCAAGAGGACACGATCCTTGGTAGTACTGTACAGCCATGCCCATTTTTGAGACCATTGGGAAGACAAAAAGCTGGTCTTGTCTTCAGAACACCTAAGTCCGCTCCAGGTAGGTCGATAAGGAGGAAACCAAGTCCAGCTTCCTCCATTAATTTTCTGACCCATCAACCGGAAAAGTTGGGAGGACTGACTCACAATTCATATGAAATGAAGTAGCAAACCTCTGGAAGCAAACTTGGTACTGGTCTGAGCACAATTCTGTCTTGAAGAAATAAACAATATGGTTCTCTAGCTGAGAAGGCACACAACTCGGAGACCCTTCTGGCAGAAACAATGGCTGTCAAAAAAAAACGTCCTTAACGTTAAATGAAATAAGGAGCATGAGGAAGCTATATCAAATGGAGGAGCTAATACGGACTTCGAGACCAAAGTCAATCCCATTTGGGAATGAAGGATTTCACTGGAGGTCTAATCTTTATGGCTGCTTTCAAAAACCAGACCACTTAAGGGTCCAAAGCCCATTTCTTTTTTGACATAGCTGACAGGGCGGAGACCTGGACCTTTAAAGAATTGTAGGCTAAGCCATTATCTAGGCCATACTGCAGGAACTCTAAAATATTTGACACTGAAGGAGACCCAGAATCCCAATTTATTTCTGCAGAGAAACGTAAAAAGGCCTTCCAAAGTCGGTAATAGGTTGAATTAGTTGTCTTCTTACGAGCTTGTAACAAGGTATCCAATACTCGTTCTAAGATGTCTAAACCCTTCAAAGATCTCTCAATCTCCACGCCACCTTCAGACTTTCGGGATTCGGGTGACACGTCCCATTTTGCAGCAGGAGATCTCGACAAGGAGGTAGTGGAATTGGTTAACATATATTCAGTCTCCATACCAGTGGAAACCACTGCCTTATTGCCGCGACTTTCTCTCGACGAATCTTCAACAAGACCTTAAGAATCAACGGGAGCTGAGGAAAAACATACACCAGGGGGAAACGTCATAGCTTGGACAGAGCATCCTGGCCCAAAGCTTGTGGATGCCAGGCTTGGGAGAAGAAGGAATGAAGTTGGAAATTCTTCTCCGAGGCCATGATATCCATTGCTGTCGTCCCCCAGGCTTCGAAGATCTTGCATATGTGTCTGGGATTGAGGCCCCACTTGTGATCTACAAAACTTCGACTTGAACGATCCGCTAGAACATTCTCAGCCCCTGGCAGATAGGTCGTTGTAAGAGAGCCGATATTTCTCTCTGCCCACACGAAGATTTGGCAGGCCACTCGAAGGAGTGACAGACTCCTGGTGCCACCTTGCCGAGTCACGTAAACCATGGTGGTTCTGTTGGCCTGAAAGGACCTTGACAGCCCGTCCTTGTAACACAGTTTGAAATGGTAGCAGAGCACGCCCAACGGTCTCCAACTCCAATAAATTTGAACTCTGTGCAGTCTGAGCCCTCCATCAGCCTGGAACATGCTTCCCTAAACAGTGAGCCCCCCCAACCTAGAAGAAGCCTCCATCGCCACCACTACTGGTTCTGGGGACAGGAGCGGTACTCACTGGGACAGATTGCGAGACCCTCCACCAAGCCATGAACGGATTATGGGGACCGGCATGTAGATCTTCTGGATCAAAGAGTGGCGATGCCATTGGAGAAGGAAATTGCATTGAAACCTCCTTCTTCGTCACCTGGCCCACAGGACCCCCGGGATCGTGGGGAACAGAAGGCAGAGATACTGCATGCATTCCTTCAACATCAGAAAGGATTTGGACATTACTTCCTTCATCCGGGTTTGAATTTCCTGACTTTTCCTCTGGGGAAGGAAGACACGACCCAGCACCGTATCAAATTGCACCCCGAGATATTCCAAAACTAGGGTCGGATGCATCTGACTCGATAATTGACCAACCACCTGAAACGGATGAGCATTTCGCAGGTCAGTGCCACATGTCCTTGAAGGAGACCTTTCAAAGGGTCCAGAAGTAGGATGTCGTCCAGGTAATGGAATATTTGTATGCCCTTGATCCTCAGTATCAGGACAACAGCTGAACGCACCTTCGAAAATGTCATGGGAGCAGTGCAGAGGCCGAATGGGAGACATTGAAACTGGAAATGCAAGCCCTCCACTGCAAACCTGAGGAAGCGATGGTGAGCCGCATCTATGGTAACATGCAGATAGGCATCTGCCAGATCGATGGAAGCCATCCAGTCCCCTTCTTTCACTGCTGAAATAATAATTTCCAATGACTACATTTTGAATGGTGGAATCTTCATAAAGGAATTCAACAATTTTAGGTCTAAGACTGGCCTGAAACCTCCTGAAGCTTTAGCCACTAAAAACAAAATAGGAATAAACCCCTTGTCCCAATTCTTGTCTTGGAACCAGAAGAATGGCTCTTGCTGCTAATAATTCCTTTACGTACACTAGCAAACATAGCCTCTCTTCTGGACAAGTCGGAAGCCGGTTTTCCACAAAAAAAGGCTGAGGGGGTCTTGTTCCCGAACTCCAGACGATATCCATTTCAAATGATGGCCAAGACCTAGGCATCTTGCACCTTGTCTGCCCAGACCCCCTGAAATGAGCTAGCCTTGCTCTACCATAAACGGAGACACCTTCAGAAAGCCTTGTCTGAGCCCTTTGCATTCTGGTTGGGCTTGGGAGATTTAGGGAAGGTCGAACCAACTCCCTTCCATTGCCTGACGAATGGTCTACCAGGTCTAAAGGCACTAGCCTCTCTGAAACTTTTAGAAAAGTGAAAGGGCTGAGGTTGCCTCCTTCTCTCCTGCAGGATCAGGCCTGACTTGCCGCCAGAGATCCGCTGAATTGCTGATTCCAAAGCTTTGCCGAAGAGAAGTTTCCCGTCAAACAGGTCAGAGCAAAGGCTGTGTTTAGATGCATTGTCTGCTGACCAATGCTTCAACCACAAAGCTCTAAGGGCCGTCACAGAATGAGCCATCATCTTCGCCGTCATCCGGACTTGGTCCACAGCTGCTTCCGCCATGGAAATCTGCCATTTTTACGTACTGCAAAGGAGAAGAATTTCCACTTCCAAGCCCTTCTCCCAAAAACTCAGCCTCTTTTTCCACTACCCACACTCTGAGGGCTGCCGCAACAGAAGTGAGCGCTATAGCCAGCCTACATTCCACTCCCGCCACAGTATACAATCTCTTTAAATCTATGACAATTCTGTGATCCATGGGGTCTTTAAAAGAAACCAAATCCTCCAGAGGAAGCGTAATATGGTGGGTCAGTCTCTGCAATGAAGCATCCACCTTAGGAGTAATGTCCCATATGCTTAGAGCTGAAAGGATAAAGCTTTGAGACTCTATTTCGGACGGTCTCGCCCATTCATCTTCAACAACCTCCTGAATTGTTGGGAGAGGGGAGGTGTCAATGTAACATAAATTATATATAAAGTACCTACATCCTATTATATTCAAAAGTGGAGGAATTCTGAGGCATGTATGGACTTTAATGGTACCGTACAAAGACTTGACAAAACAAACTATAAAAAAAATTAACAAATTTTATTCAAAAGACATATAAAAACATACCAATATCTAAAACAAAGGCACAGATAACTGTCATTCTCTATTGAATTAGTTATTGTTAATTTTTTTAAATAGTTAACTGGTACCATACAAAGACTTTACAAAACAAAGTCCATACATGCCTCAGAATTCCTCCACTTTCAAACTTCCTGAATTTCAAAAATGAAAGGGAAGGAAGGAATGGATTATTTTCGATCTGGATAATATTTGCGTTTCTTCCTCGAAGGCGAGGCCTCCTCGCTCCACTTCAATCGCTTCCTTCACTGCTTCCACCAAGGAGGAACCAAAGAAAAATCGAATGCATGAGATTCTGGCTCAACCTCAGATTCAAAAGAATATGACTGTCTTTCCATATCCGAGTTGAAACGTACTAATGCTTCCGGTTCTGAATCACCTGATGCAGATGACAGTGTGGGGCGAGCAGATTTCCTTGACACGCTCCTAATCCCTTCCTTGACTGCTGCCTTAATGTAAGACTTCACCTGCCATGCACCTGCCGCATTGTCCCAAGCAGCTTCTTTGAAGCAAGAGGCGCATACCGGCTTTCCTGGCAGGACTTGGGCTGAGCAAGCCCAACAGGCTTTCTCTTCTGCCTGGACTGGCGAAGAGGCCCTAAAAGATGAAGAGGGCCTTCTTCTGTGCTTGCACCCAGATTTGCACTTTTTGGAGGCTTTTTGATGCCGTAACCTTTCTTGGCTCGGATCTGAGCGACTAAAGTGAGGTAAAGGTGAGGGAGATCTGGAATACCGTTCTGACGGGCGATCATCCTGTTGCAAGAAATTTTGGGATCTGTAATGCCTTGTCCCTTTTTACTCTTCTGAGCTTGGGGTACTGACTTGGAACCACTTTGCGGGTGTTTATTCCGCCCAGGGCTCTTTCATCTGAAAAGAGATAGAAGGGCGCTCTCTTTAAAAAAAAATATATTGAACAAAACCTTTCCATTCGAGTCATCAGTGGTAAGGGCAGGCAGATTCACCAAAGGAGACGTGCAATGGCATATAAAGGCATCAAGACTCCCATCAGATAAAGAAAGCTAAGTTCAGCAACGATACAGGGAAATACAGGCTTACCCAGGCAGAGCAGCCGAATCACAGGCTGGAGCCAGATGACATGCGAGCCAGTGGGGACTGCACACGTGCGGCGGCTGCCGTGGAACTACAGGTGCCAGGCAGGTCAGTGAAACAGGGAGCCACCATAGCTATTATCATAGAAGACCATAGTTTATGCTGCCAGCTGTCACTTCTGCTCATAGAAACACAGTAGTTTATACTGCTTCAATGCATGTCCCAGAACCAAGAGAGCCCACCTCCTCGGGAGATTTACGACCCAGGTCAGGTCTTCTGACTCGGGAGAGGCTGAACCGAAGCAGGGTGATGAAAACTTGACCCAAAGGCATCCTCTTCTTTGCTTCAGGCGTCTGGAGCAAGGACAAAAAAGAACACTGGCTCAGGCAGACAGGCGCCCTTTTTTGGCTAAGAAAAAGGTGGTCTTGGAGAGGTCAAAGCTGACCGTTGGTAGGCTGACATGGGGAGGTCGAGGAAAATTAAGTACTCTCACTGCTATGGCTGTGATAATTCAGGTATTCTGCTTTTCCGTCACTAGAGGGTGATACTGCAGCAGCAACACACCAGCAGAAAAATTAAACAGGGCGATGAACTGGAACAAACATCCGGCCACTCCTCACTGCTGATAAAAACTGACAGCTGCTCAAACGCTAAAAGTGTTTAACGTACAGGCATAGACAAATAATAAAATCCCCCCCCCCCCCGTGCTCAGACCAGGGCAGCACTCAGTCCCCAATATTTCAATATAACCAAAAAAGACAAATTGCCCAAGGGACTTTTAAGAGTGGTGCTCAGTAAAATAGTACAGCAAATGTACAAAAATACAAAATGTATTTACATTTACATAAAAAAAAATATACAAGTACATGTTCACAATCATTGTGTAAAAGTAAAGTCACCGTTTCATCAATGTACATTCAAGATGCCAACAGAGTTAATGAATCATCATTCATTTGCAGACACTAATCTCTATGCATTTCGTGGGACAACGCCCACTTCATCAGGAGACAGCCGCAGTTGGTTTGTATGTGCATCTATGGAAAATCATGGAAGTATATTGGATACAACTCAAGACCACATGAAACAATTAACAGAGGTTGCATCTCAATCTCAGATGCTGTGAGTGGCCACAGCAGAGGTTATACCCGGGAGCTGAGTATAGGTGGGTGAACAGGAAGCGGGGCAGAAAAGGGGGCAGAACCCCCACTGGAAAACCCCTTAGTGAAAAGCAGGACAATGAGAAGCCCAAAGGACACTGCAGCATGGAATGCTGCTGCATCCAGCCAAATTATCAGACTTAACGTACAGGCAGACTTTAACATACAGGCAGGGTTATCAAGTTACCAATCCATATGGACCAGTTTTCAAACACAGTAGAATTTAACGTAGCATTCCAACCAAAGAAAAAAAAAAACAACAGTCTGGTTATGTATTCAGATCTGAAAACTGCCTTTTAATATCTTCCCATGATCCGCAATACACCTGAAATCAGTCAGAGTGGGAGTGCCAGCAAATTAGGCTCTATTGCACCACCCAGTTATGTTAATAAGAAATGTAAACCCTAAAGAGAACCATTCAGGAATGAGTATTTATAGGAATCTTGATTTTCACTCTTACCTTTCGGGTGTAGGTGTGTGTGCTGTTATTTTGTTTCTTTCTCTCCCTGTCAGAGCAGACATACCAGTCCCCATACAGGCTAACATGTCCCCTGCCTGAGCTCAGGGCTGATAACTGACACTACGTCTTTGCTAATGGACTTTCAGCACTGGGGTCATCAATTTGAATCCCAACCAAGGCGCTGTATGTTCTCTTTAAAAAGATGCTGGTAGGTTAAGTTGCTCTTGTCTAAATTGGCCCTATTTTGTGTATGTATATGAGGTAGGCTCTTTAGATTGTAAGCTCATTTGAGGGCAAGGACTGATGTGAAAGTATAATATTTGTAATACACTGAGTAAGTTGTTGATTACAGTATGATTCAGTGTGACAGTGTGATTCAAATAGGATGGTGCAAAAGTAAAGCTGATTTATTAATAACGGAATGAACCTAACACAACTGTATTAACATAAAAAGACACATTGACTGTCCAAGTTTTACCTCTGCACTACAAATGTTGGATGTGGTGACATGACAGATGTTGAGACGGTACTCCAATTCTGTTCAGACTCGTGCCAGCATGGGGGCTGGGTTGTTCGGGTCCTGTGGCATAGGGGGCGGACATACAGTGGGTACGGAAAGTATTCAGACCCCCTTAAATTTTTCACTCTTTGTTATATTGCAGCCATTTGCTAAAATCATTTAAGTTCATTCTTCTTCCTCATGAATGTACACATAGCACCCCATACTGACATAAAAACACAGAATTGTTGACATTGTTGCAGATTTATTAAAAAAGAAAAACTGAAATATCACATGGTCCTAAGTATTCAGACCCTTTGCTCAGTATTTAGTAGAAGCCCCCTTTTGATCTAATACAGCCAGGAGTCTTTTTGGGAAAGATGCAACAAGTCTTTCACACCTGGATTTGGGGATCCTCTGCCATTCCTCCTTGCAGATCCTCTCCAGTTCTGTCAGGTTGGATGGTAAACGTTGGTGGACAGCCATTTTTAGGTCTCTCCAGAGATGCTCAATTGGGTTTAAGTCAGGGCTCTGGCTGGGCCATTCAAGAACAGTCACGGAGTTGTTGTGAAGCCACTCCTTCGTTATTTTAGCTGTGTGCTTAGGCTCATTGTCTTGTTGGAAGGTAAACCTTCGGCCCAGTCTGAGGTCCAGAGCACTCTGGAGAAGGTTTTTGTCCAGGATATCCCTGTACTTGGCCGCATTCATCTTTCCCTCGATTGCAACCAGTCGTCCTGTCCCTGCAGCTGAAAAACACCCCCACAGCATGATTCTGCCACCACCATGCTTCACTGTTGGGACTGTATTGGACAGGTGATGAGCAGTGCCTGGTTTTCTCCACACATATCGCTTAGAATTAAGGCCAAAAAGTTCTATTTTGGTCTCATCAGACCAGAGAATCTTATTTCTCACCATCTTGGAGTCCTTCAGGTGTTTTTTAGCAAACTCCATGCGGGCTTTCATGTGTCTTACACTGAGGAGAGGCTTCCGTCGGGCCACTCTGCCATAAAGCCCCGACTGGTGGAGGGCTGCAGTGATGGTTGACTTTCTACAACTTTCTCCCATCTCCTGACTGCATCTCTGGAGCTCAGCCACAGTGATCTTTGGGTTCTTCTTTACCTCTCTCACCAAGGCTCTTCTCCCCCGATAGCTCAGTTTGGCCGGACGGCCAGCTCTAGGAAGGGTTCTGGTTGTCCCCAACGTCTTCCATTTGAGGATTATGGAGGCCACTGTGCTCTTAGGAACCTTAAGTGCAGCAGAAATCTTTTTGTAACCTTGGCCAGATCTGTGCCTTGCCACAATTCTGTCTCTGAGCTCTTCAGGCAGTTCCTTTGACCTCATGATTCTCATTTGCTCTGACATGCATTGTGATCTGGAAGGTCTTATATAGACAGGTGTGTGGCTTTCCTAATCAAGTCCAATCAGTATAATCAAACACAGCTGGACTCAAATGAAGGTGTAGAACCATCTCAAAGATGATCAGAAGAAATGGAAAGCACCTGAGTTAAATATATGAGTGTCACAGCAAAGGGTCTGAATACTTAGGACCATGTGATATTTCAGTTTTTCTTTTTTAATAAATCTGCAACAATGTCAACAATTCTGTGTTTTTCCGTCAATATGGGGAGCTATGTGTACATTCATGAGGAAGAAGAATGAACTTAAATGATTTTAGCAAATGGCTGCAATATAACAAAGAGTGAAAAATTATAGGGGGTCTGAATACTTTCCGTACCCACTGTACACTAAGTCTTTGGTGTACCCCCACAGAAAGAGGTCTCAGGGTGTAAGGTCTGGCGATCACGGAGGCCAGGGCAACATTGATGAATCGTTCATTCCTGCACGGCCGACCCAATATTTTGGTAGGGTATCATTCAAGTATCTGCGAACATCGAAGTGGAAATAAGGAGCAGCGCCATCCTGCTGAAAGACTGGGTTGGGCAGATCTTTCTCCATCTGTGGCATAAGCCATTCTGTAATCATGTCCAAAAACTTGTAGTGAGAGTGACACCAATAGTAAACGCCAATCATCTGTCGTGTCACCAACAGAGGTCACATCAAACATTTGTAGCACGGAGGCAAAACTTGCACAGTTAATAAATCAGCTTCACTTTTACACTATCCCTTTTAAATCACACTGTATGAATACCTGTAATAAATACAGTAAATATGGTAAAACTGTAAATTAACAAAGCAATAGTTTTTTAATTTTCTTATCCTGACTGTGCATTTGTTAAATTACAGTTTTATAAAAGTTTGTTATCAGCATTAAGATTAGACTGGAGGACAATCTTACAGCACAATAACTAGCCTGACTATATAGTCCGGACTGGGACAAGAGATCAGACAGGAAGACAGCCTTACAGCCCAAAATCTAGCCTGACTCTTAAGTTCTGCCAGGGACACAGAGACACAGAGAGAATACAATATATACAGTGGGTACGGAAAGTATTCAGACCCCCTTAAATTTTTCACTCTTTGTTATATTGCAGCCATTTGCTAAAATCATTTAAGTTCATTCTTCTTACTCATGAATGTACACATAGCACCCCATACTGACAGAAAAACACAAAATTGTTGACATTGTTGCAGATTTATTAAAAAAGAAAAATTGAAATATCACATGGTCCTAAGTATTCAGACCCTTTGCTCAGTATTTAGTAGAAGCCCCCTTTTGATCTAATACAGCCAGGAGTCTTTTTGGGAAAGATGCAACAAGTCTTTCACACCTGGATTTGGGGATCCTCTGCCATTCCTCCTTGCAGATCCTCTCCAGTTCTGTCAGGTTGGATGGTAAACGTTGGTGGACAGCCATTTTTAGGTCTCTCCAGAGATGCTCAATTGGGTTTAAGTCAGGGCTCTGGCTGGGCCATTCAAGAACAGTCACGGAGTTGTTGTGAAGCCACTCCTTCGTTATTTTAGCTGTGTGCTTAGGGTCATTGTCTTGTTGGAAGGTAAACCTTCGGCCCAGTCTGAGGTCCAGAGCACTCTGGAGAAGGTTTTTGTCCAGGATATCCCTGTACTTGGCCGCATTCATCTTTCCCTCGATTGCAACCAGTCGTCCTGTCCCTGCAGCTGAAAAACACCCCCACAGCATGATGCTGCCACCACCATGCTTCACTGTTGGGACTGTATTGGACAGGTGATGAGCAGTGCCTGGTTTTCTCCACACATACCGCTTAGAATTAAGGCCAAAAAGTTCTATTTTGGTCTCATCAGACCAGAGAATCTTATTTCTCACCATCTTGGAGTCCTTCAGGTGTTTTTTTAGCAAACTCCATGCGGGCTTTCATGTGTCTTACACTGAGGAGAGGCTTCCGTCGGGCCACTCTGCCATAAAGCCCCGACTGGTGGAGGGCTGCAGTGATGGTTGACTTTCTACAACTTTCTCCCATCTCCTGACTGCATCTCTGGAGCTCAGCCACAGTGATCTTTGGGTTCTTCTTTACCTCTCTCACCAAGGCTCTTCTCCACCGATAGCTCAGTTTGGCCGGACGGCCAGCTCTAGGAAGGGTTCTGGTCGTCGCAAACGTCTTCCATTTGAGGATTATGGAGGCCACTGTGCTCTTAGGTACCTTAAGTGCAGTAGAAATCTTTTTGTAACCTTGGCCAGATCTGTGCCTTGCCACAATCCTGTCTCTGAGCTCTTCAGGCAGTTCCTTTGACCTCATGATTCTCATTTGCTCTGACATGCATTGTGATCTGGAAGGTCTTATATAGACAGGTGTGTGGCTTTCCTAATCAAGTCCAATCAGTATAATCAAACACAGCTGGACTCAAATGAAGGTGTAGAACCATCTCAAGGATGATCAGAAGAAATGGAAAGCACCTGAGTTAAATATATGAGTGTCACAGCAAAGGGTCTGAATACTTAGGACCATGTGATATTTCAGTTTTTCTTTTTTAATAAATCTGCAACAATGTCAACAATTCTGTGTTTTTCTGTCAGTATGGGGTGCTATGTGTACATTCATGAGGAAGAAGAATGAACTTAAATGATTTTAGCAAATGGCTGCAATATAACAAAGAGTGAAAAATTTAAGGGGGTCTGAATACTTTCCGTACCCACTGTACATATGTGATTCTGCACTTCCTGCATGGGGGAGCACGTGCATGTTACCAGCGCGTCGCTTCTGCTGTGATTTGTCAAAGCAGAAGCCGATCAGCACGTGCCAGCCAATGGATGTCCGCTGGCACCTGCCAATCGTCAGGAAGAGACACAGGACAGAGCTCTACCTATTGTAAACAAGGCAGAGCTCCGTTCTGACAGGGGGAAAGTGATGGATGGACTTTCCCTGCAAAGCCGAGAATAAAATCCATCACATCCCTTTGTAAAAGCAGCACACACAGTACACATAAACACTGTTTAGGCATAAACAGTGTTTATGTTTTTGATCGCCCTTGACGTTTAACCCCTTTAGCACTGATCACTGTATTAGTGTTACTGGTTCTCAAAGTGTCAAAAGTCTCAGTCAGTGCCTGATTGTATGCCGCAATATAGCAGTCCCTCTATAAGTCGCTGATTGCTGCCATTACTAGTATAAAAAATAAAACAAATAAAAATTCCAGTAAATATACTATAGTTTGTAGATGTTATAACATTATTGGGATTTTTTTTTTTTAGCAAAAATATGTAGTGGAATAGATATTGGCCTAAATTTATGAAGAAATTTGATTTTTTTATTTTTTTTTATTAGATATGTTTTATAGCAGAAAGTAAATAATATTGTTTTTTTTTTTTTCAAAATGGTCAGTAATATTTTTGTTTATAAACGCAAAAAATAAAAAACCCAGTGGTTATCAGATTTCACCAAAAGAAAAATTACATCAATTTTATTTGGGTACAGCGTTGCATGACTGCGCAATTGTCAGTTAAAGTAATGCAGTGCCATATTGCAAAAAATGGCCTGGTCATGAAGGGGAGTAAATATTCTGGAGGTCCAGTGGTTGAGGTCCAGGAGCACCTTACTTGCAGAATGATGGCTGCTCATGATCCAATGAGCAGCCAAGGCTTGGGGATGTGACAAGGGAAGTTCAAAGCTGTAAGCAATGAAGAGTGGTGCCACTCTCCAGATATATATATATATATATATAAGCTCTGCGTAAACTGTTGGCGCTATATATATCCTATATATATATATATATATATATATATATATATATATATATATATATATATATATATATATATATATAGTGTGGAAGGGAGTGGAAAACTCAAGGATGCCACCCAAAAAAGCCACACAATGAAATACATTTCCAGTCTTTTACATATGTGAATTTCAACTACATATTACCAGGGTGGAATTCCACTTTAAATCTGAGTAAAACAACACCTCTGTGAAACAGGTATTTAATGTTATGAGTGTCAGCAGAGCAAAAGGACAGGGTGTGCTACACAAGCCCTGAGTACTTCCAATAAAGGTTTTTGGCCTTGTATAGCATGCCTGATGTCAACAACTGGTTAAGTATGGCAAGTCCAAGAATTCACAATGGTGATCTATTGGTCAGATGTTACCACTAAGCTCTGCTATATACACAGACTTCAGATGTCCTCCTGGCATCAAAGGGGAAGAGACCTGAAGGAGATGGCATATTTATTTACCTCCTCTGGTCGGCTAATCTCGATGCCCTCGGGGCCAGTGATCCCCAGCTCCAGAGTCTCCTTTGCACCCTGTAAGAGATGAGAGGAACTTATTCATAAAAGCAAAGTATATAGCTTTGTATAGATTTTCTTTTCATTACTTATGATGGTCAGCACTAACAGATAAATATTAAGCCTCTTTTTTTCTCAGGTAACATGAAATCTTAAATACACATATTTTGTACTCTCATTTTCGGCAGCAGATGGAGCTCTCAGCTCTGTTCATACGTTTTTATGGGAAAAAAGGCCCGTTTACAGAGACCAAGGAGATACAGTATGTATGCAGCTTGGAAACACACGGCCCTGCATGCTATTGAAGCCATAGGTGCGTTAAGCATTCGCACATCAAACAGTTACGGATACAGCGCCTTAAAGAACTCAGTCACCACCTCAAAAATCTTTCATATGCATCATTGTAAATTTACAGATGTCAGTTTTAAGGAGCAGTTTACCAATATTTATCAGTCTTGCAATAAGACTTAAAGACGTTTCATGTTTGGTGAATGCTGGAGAGTTAAACCCCCTGAACAACCTATTCTAGCTCTCATGGACTCTATTGGTAGGATCTCTGCACTAAGTTCCTGTCTGTGCCCATTTTGAGGGGTTCCTATCACCCCTGAACCTTCTTGGGTCTGCACACCTGCTGTTTTCATTATGGGGGCTCCCACCATCCCAGCGCTGAATATCCAGAACTGCACACCTGCTAAGTTCACTATGAGGAGTTTCCACTATCCCTGAGCTGGGTTCAGCGGTCTGAACATCTGCTGTGTACATTATGAGGGGTTCCCACCATCCCTGCTCTGAATTCCTGGATCCGCACACCTGCTGTGCCCATTAGGAGGGGTCCCCAACGTTCCCGTGCTGAGTCTGCACATCCTCTGTACCAATTATGGGGAGTTCCCCATCCCTGTGCTGAGTTCCTGAGTCTGCTCATCTTCTGTACCCATTAGGAGGTGTTCCCACCATCCCTGTGCTGAGCTCCTGAGTCTGCACCTCCTCTGTACCCATTATGAGAGGTTCCCACCATCCCTGTGCTGAGTTCCTGAGTCTGCTCATCTTCTGTACCCATTAGGTGTTCCCACCATCCCTGTGCTGAGCTCCCGAGTCTGCACCTCTTCTGTACCCATTAGGAGGTGTTCCCACCATCCCTGTGCTTAGCTCCTGAGTCTGCTCATCTTCTGTACCCATTATGAGGGGTTCCCACCATCCCTGTGCTGAGCTCCTGAGTCTGCACCACTTCTGTACCCATTAGGAAGTGTTCCCGCCAACCCTGTGCCCGGGTCTACACACATGCTGTGCCCATAGGGAGGGACCATTGTGAAGGACTAGAGAAGTACAGCAATGCCTGCAAGGAAATGTCCTGAGTAGGAAGGCTGTGCCCCAAGTATACATGCCAGGACTCCACTATAAATAATGACTGCAGGGCCCTTTAGCCAGTCAGGCACAACACAATCTAATTTCTAATACTCTATAATTTGGTTCTCTGACATGATCTGGATGATTGCTAATAACTTCATATTGCCCAATGACAGCTCCTCACCTCAGATACCAGATCCCCATTTTCTGCATGCACTCGAGTTACGGCCCCCAGGTCCTTACAGTGTCGGAACACCTGGTAGAGCTCGTTGTCCCGCAGAATGTATAAATCCTTGTAAGTCATGAACATCTGGAAGGAGTTGACCCCCTTTTCTCGTACTAAGGTCTCCATCTCTGCCTTTACCTGCAGGAAAAGACGCCCAGAGGGAAAAGGTGACAAACATGACAGGGCCATAAAAGATGGATATTAAACGAAAGTCTACAAAACAATCATATCAAACTACAGAAAATGGATCATCATGGCAGCCCAGCATTGCCTGACATTATAAGGGAAGCCTTTCCAGAAAAAAACATGGCGGCTGCCATGCCGGTCCAATGGTTCAGCTTTAACATGGAAGTTTCTGTCTGGGCACTCTCAAGTTCTGTCTTCCGGAAAATTAACCTCCATTGTATAAAGTTGGAGATTTTAAAGTTGAACTCTGGGCTGGACAAATATTGTCTAATTACAAGTGGCATGTGAATTCCTCCTTGAATCTTGGTGTGCTTTGTGTATTTCTTCCAGATCTTTACATTAATCCAGTGTGAGACTTTACCTCTGTGCAGAGACTTTCTGTAATAAAGACCGGTCACATTGCTGAGCTTTCTCCTTGTGCAGGGGGACTGGTCCAGTCTGCGCCCCCTCCTGTACCTTTTTTAACTACTTTCCGACCGCGTGCCACAGTCCCTCCTGCGCGAACCGACGTTAACTGTACGTCGGTTGCGCGCCTGCAGCTAGGGGGGCGAGTGCGTGCTGCCGACGGGGCGCTCCTGCCCCCAATCGGCATCGGGCACTCTGATGGACGGGGCAGGCGGCTCTGATTGCCGCCTGACACCCGCGATCATTCCCCGCTGAGAGAGAAGGATGGTCAGCTATTGTAAACACAGCTCACCTTTCTTCTCTCTGGAATGATCACAGAGTGCTTGTGATTCTTCTATATAGGATCACAGATCTCTATGGTCATATCATAACCCCCCGCCCCCATACAGTTAGAAACACGCTTCTAGGTACACATTTAACTCCTTGATCACCCACTGTGTTAACCCCTTCCCTGCCACTGTCATTATTACAGCAACAGTGCATATTTTTAGCAGTGATTACTGTAATAATGTCACTGGTCCCCCCAAAAGTGTCAAAAAATGTCAGTTAGGGGTCCGATCTGTCCGCCGCAATGTCGCAGTCCGGCTAAAAATCGCAGATCACCGCCATTACTAGTAAAAACACAATAAAAATGACAAATCTTTCCCGTAGTTAGTACACGCGATAACTTTTGCGCAAACCAATCAAAATACGCTTATTGCGATTTTTTTTAATCAAAAATATGTAGCAGACAACAAATTGGCCTAAAATGTTAAACAATTTTGATTTTTTTTTTGGGAATGTTATATAGCAGAATGTGAAGAATATTGTTTTTTTCCCAGAATTGTCCCTCTATTTATGTTTTAGCGCAAAAAATAAAAATCGCAGAGGTGATCAAATACCACCAAAAGAAAGCTATATTTGTGGGGAAAAAGGATATCAATTTTATTTAGGTACTGCGTAATTGTCCGTTAAAGTAACGCAGTGCTGAATAGCAAAAAATGGCCTGGTCATTAAGGGGGAAAATGTTCCGGTCCAAAGTGGTTAAGGCAGCCTGTAGTGGGTGGAGCCTGCTGGGTGCCACCTACAGCTCTGCTCTCTGCACAAGCTATGTACAGCATGGTGATGATGGAACTGCTACTTTTCCGTGGTAATATCTGGGTCTGTAAAGTCATTTGGTGAACACAAAGCAGATTTATATCCTTTTTTGACTATTCAGGAATATATTTAAATAAATGTTTTAGTGCGTGTTCAGCTTTAGGTCCTGCCAGGGATCATTTGTACGCATGGGTTCTGACGTGACCTAGCTGGTCAACAGTACTGTATAAATCTAAGTGAGGAAGACGTGGGTCTGTGAACATCCTTGTAATAATCATCCAATGCCTACGTTTGCAGTTTTCACTGCAATTTGCAACTACACCAAAAGGTCTGTTTAGAAAAGAATGTGCATAGCTATTCAACTGGTATGTACATTTGTTCTGTGTGAATAGGGAAAAATTGTTTTCAGGCTATTTCCTTTACAGGTCAAATGTTCATCTTTCGTGAAAAACAACTAGTTCGGGAAAATGTAAAGAGAAAAGGACCGCCTCTACTCCCGGCCAGCTCAGCTGACTTATGACTAAGCCCCAGTGGCGGGCCGCAACGCATCAGGGTGTGTGCTGTGGTGGAGACATGTAGGCTGAGACCGCTCCTTATCATTTCTTCATCTGGGCTGGTCAGGAGTGGCAGCGATCCTTTTCTCTTTACATTTACGATCCTTTCCTCTTTACATTTACTAGCCCTCTGGATTGGTATCAGGATAAGCCTGCACCCCATGTTCTGGGACACAAGGATATGCTTTCACCTCTACTAAAATTCAATTCTGCCCCATTAACACTGCCACTACACTACATGCCAATTAGACCAGACAAATAGCTATAGATAAATACAACTCCAAGTGTAAGTTGGCAAATACTCAATATGCCAGCATTCTTCAGTATTGTTCAATAAGTGGGCTCTACAACTTGCAAGTCTTGATACACAGCACAGCTCATTTTTTCATCTTCTTTGTGAAATGTTTGCACTCAAACTCCACTGAATGGCTATTTAAGTGTGTTTATCTTTACCCTGGGTCCCCACCAGGTGACACCCATGTGCAGAGCGTAGTCACAGCAAACTTTGGGGTCGGCAAGGCTCCTGAACTTCTCATACGCGTCAAGCAAGGAGATGTCTCTATCCGGCAGAACATGACCGATTATCATGGTGGTGCCTCCCATCAGCGCTGCCTGTAGGGGTCAGAGGTTAGGACTGGTTAGTGATCCATGATTACAACATTCACATGCAGAAAACGGCTATTTAAGATATTTTTTTTTATATAACACTTGTTAGATACCTAGAACATGTTAGAGGAGCTCAGGAAGTATCCCCAACTAAATAGTGGAATTATTGCTAGCATGTATTCTGTCTATGAGCCCATTGGGAAGATTTATTTTTTATTTTTTTTGTGTTCTTATTCTGGTTATCTCCATTCCTTTATTATCTTGTCCCCAAAAAGACAGATAAAAATGAAAGGTTAAGTTTACCTTTTCGTTTTCAATGATTTTTATTGGATTTTTAGTATCAAACAGTAAAAAAATAAAAAATAACAGGGCATAACATACAGATAACAGAAACTTAAAAAGTTGCATGACAATTAAGCTCAGTAAATGGAATAAGCAAGGCATTGCACATTCACATAAAAGAACCATAGTTGCCATTCGCATGGTCATGGAGAATCGGGTGCCAGATGCGCCCGGCGATTATGCTCATCAGTTGCCACCTAAGCTCCCCGGAATGGAACGGGTCTCCCCCCTCCCGCCGAACCAAGAAAACCATACAGGGTCTGGAGGCAGGAAGGTGGGCCCTGCGGCGCAAATTACAGAGGAGTGTAACGTCCCCTCCAACCATAACATATTAAACATTGAGGAGAGAGAAAAGAGACAGAATAGAAAAACAGTAGGAAAAGGAAAGTCACCAGAAAGAAACAGAAGAAGAAGAGGAGAGTATCCCAAAAGGAGATAAGTGCACTACGTACATCTATGTTATAGAGTCCATCAAAACAGTCAAACTACAATGGAGTGGACAGGTAGTTGATCCAGGGTTCCCATGTCTTGTCAAACTGTGCTCTTTTATCCAAGACGGTTACCAAGAGGCGTTCATTAAGCATGATCCAAGTTAATTTGTGCTTCACAAGATCAAACGGGATGGTCGGCGATGTCCATGATCTGGCGACCGCCAACCTAGCCGCCGTAAAAATAAAAGCTATACGTTTTCCAGCACTGTTCGGCACACCCCCAGAGGAGTGTCTGAATAGAGCTTGCTCAGGAGATTTGGGTAAGTTGACTTGCGTAAGTGAGTAAATAAAATTATAAACCCAAATACAGGGTAAGTTTACCTTTTCGAAAAAATGAAAGGGGGAACTAACCCCAAATATCCTAGCCACCCCTCCGGACCCCGCTGCACATAGCAGGATGTCCCATGCTGCCGGTGTAGCGCTCTGTACACTTTAACACAGCCTCGGAGCGAGCATTCATTAGAATGCTGCTTAATGAGAAGTGCTTCTTAATTCCAGAGCAGAACAAGCCTCAAATGTGCATTTTGTTGGTCAGCACAGTCGTGGTAGACAAAATTTATAAGGTAGACAACATTTTAAGCCCCCACTAGCTATCATGATCTGGATACTTGAGAACCTTCACAGCCAGTAGACAAGCATTAGAATCCATACAGCAATGCCTGGAACTGTCCATGGTTCTGTTTCTGAAAGGAAAGCAGAGTCTGATTTATCTAGTAGAATTTAGACACATTCAACTGGACTGGTTCTGTAATGTTGAAGACATTTCATAGCTTCTCCAATCCACTTCAGTTCTAAAGAAGTTCTCATTGGAAATGAAGAAGTGACTTTGAGAAGCTAAACATCTTCAACATTAAAGAACAAGCCCATGTGACTTACTCCTACTAGCTATACCATCATCTGAATAAATGAGAACCTTTGCACATAGTAGACAAGCATTAGAAGCCACTACTAGCTATACCATGGCCTGAATAAATGAGAACATTCACACACAGTAGACAAGTACACTGCTCAAAAAAAAATAACGGAACACTTGGAAAACACATCAGATCTCAATGGGGAAAAATATCATGCTGGATATCTATACTGATATGGACTGAGTAATGTGTTATGAATGAAAGGATGCCACATTGTTTGATGGAAATGAAAATTTTCAAGCTACAGAGGGCTAAATTCAAAGACACCCCAAAAATCAAAGTGAAAAAATTATGCAGCAAGCTAGTTCATTTTGCTGAAATTTCATTGCAGCAACTCAAAATGGTACTCAGTATTTTGTATGGCCCCCACGTGCTTGTATGCATGCGTGACAAAGTTAGGGCATGCTCCCAATGAGACGATGAATGCTGTCCTGGGGTATTTCCTCCCAGATCTGGACCAGGGCATTACTGAGCTTCTGAACAGATTGAGGTTCAACCTGGCGTTGAATGGACCGAAACATAATGTCCCAGAGGTGTTCTATTGGATTTAGGTTAGGCAAGCGTGGGGGCCATTCAATGGTATCAATTCATTCAACCTCCAGGAACTGGCTGCATACTCTCACCACATGAGGTTGGGCATTGTCGTGCACCAGGAGGAACCGAGGACCCGCTGCACCAGGGTCTGACAATGGTTCAATGATTTCATCCCGATACGTAAAGGCAGTCAGGGTGCCATTGTCTAGCCCGTAGAGGTCTGTGCGCCCCTCCATGAATATGCCTCCCCAGACCATCACTGACCCACCACCAAACTGGTCATGCTGAACGATGTTACAGGCAGCATAACTTCTCCACGGCTTCTCCAGACCCTTTCATGTTTGTCACATGTGCTCAGGGTGAACCTGCTCTCATCTGTGAAAAGCACAGGGCGCCAGTGGCGGATCTGCCAATTCTGGTGTTCAATGGCAAATGCCAATTGAGCTCCATGGTGCTGGGTATTTCGCACAGGGCCCACTAGAGGACCTCGGACCCTCAGGCCCCCCTTATGAAGTCTGTTTCTGATTGTTTGGTCAGAGACATTTCACACCAGTAACCTACTGGAGGTCACTTTTTAGGGCTCTGGCAGTGCTCAGCCTGTTCCTCCCTGCACAAAGGAGCAGATACCGGTCCTGCTGATGGGTTAAGGGCCTTCTAGGGCCCTGTTCAGCTCTCCTAGAGTAACTGCCTGTGTCCTGGAATCTCCTCCATGCTCTTGAGACACTCTGCTCTTGAGTGCTTGGAGACACAGCAAACCTTGTGGCAATGGCAAGTATTGATGTGCTATCCAGGAGGAGTTGGACTGCCTGTGCAACCTCTATAGGGTCCACCTCATGCTACCAGTAGTGACACTGATCCTAGCCAAATGCAAAACTATTGAAAACAGTCAGAAAAGACGAGTAGGGAAAAAAATGTCGGTGGCCTCCACCTCTAAAACATTACAGTTTTGGAGGTTGTCTTATTGTTGCCCATCTAGTACATCTGTTGTTAATTTAATTTAACACCAAAGCAGATGAAACTGATTAACAACTCCCTCTGCTACTTAACTGACCAGATCAATATCCCAGGAGTTTAAATGACATGATGGTAAACTCTGATTAAAAAGTGTTCCTTTAATTTTTTAGAGCAGTGTATTAGAAGCCACTACTAGCTATACCATGACCTGGATAAAGGAGAAGCTTCACACACAGTAGACAAGTATTAGAAGCCACTACTAGATACACCATGACTTGGATAAAGGAGAACCTTCACACACAGTAGACAAGTATTAGAAGCCACTACTAGATACACCATGACTTGGATAAAGGAGAACCTTCACACACAGTAGACAAGTATTAGAAGCCACTACTAGATACACCATGACTTGGATAAAGGAGAACCTTCACATACAGTAGACAAGTACACTGCTCAAGAAAAATAACGGAACACTTGGAAAACACATCAGATCTCAATGGGGAAAAATATCATGCTGGATATCTATACTGATATGGACTGAGTAATGTGTTATGAAAGCAGAGGTCAAAGTCTAAATTCACTATTACAATTCCGAGTTTAGACAAAATCAGGATTACACAGGTTGGTGCTTCTACAATCATGACCCCAGGGCAGAAGTCTCAAGAGCCTGTAATAGGACATTGTAATGATTAGGCACAAGATGTATGTGTGAAATGCATCTACGAGACTTCATGTTGGTGTCTTTGGTGTCATCACTTGCAACATTTTGGAATTAAAGGTATTTGAAACTTATTGGAATCCCTGGATGTGCGGCTATTTCTTTTTCTACAAGTGTTCCCACGGAGGCGGGCCGGGGCCAACACTCTATGGGATATCCTATCTCCTGGCAATTACTACAAACTATACACCTGGAGCAGCGTTTTCCTTTCTTCAGTATCCGGACTTAAACTTTGGGTGTCTGATCAGAATTCTACAAAATGCCATTGACCTCTGAAGGCCACAAAATTCCTGAAATGTAATTACAGACAAAAACGATTTCAAGGGAAAAAAACTCTTACCCCCTATAGGGTCAAATCTCAGGCACTTTTCATTCTTTATTCGGGTAAAGAGTAATTCCACTTTTGTTGAGAAAAAAACATTGCCCTCTGGGTGATCTCTGTACATTGCAAGGATTATAACGTTTGTTGCAGATTCCTACCTTTTGTTATTCTGAAGAAATCCCTGTGTGTTTGTCTGTTTCCATGTCCTGAGTAAAGGCTCGTATACACTATAGGAAAATCGGGCGAACATTTTCGTCCCAGGAACTTTCGTACGATTTTCGTATATAGTGTGTACACAATTTTCGGCAGCCGATTCCAACTTTTCGTACAAAAATTTTGAAAGGGACAAACTCCAAAATGTTTATCGTACAGGAACAGAATGAAATATTTTCATTTAATGCGTACCGTTTTCGTACAAGAAAAATCAGAAAAGAAAGACTGCGCATGATCAGAAACAGTAAACAACAAAAAAAGACTTTGTCGTACAAGAATTTTCGCACAAATTTTTGTTCATCGGTTCTGATTTGTTGTGAACAAGGAAAATCAGACAATCGTTCACCCGATAGCGTGTATCCCAGTCTAATTGGAGAACTTTTATAATTATTAATCTGCTGCTGCACCTGCAGGGCTCTAATGAAGAAAATTGCAGGGTCTGCATCCCTTTAGACGTGTTCCTTTTGGGAGTATCTCAACCAAAATGCCATTTTTGTTGCAGGGAATGCCTGAAATCAGACTTGTATCTTAGTGCAGACTTCTGGGAAAATCAGGGAGCCAATCACACAAGCAGGAAATGATGTTTCTGGGGTGTGGTCAGTACACATTCTGTGTACAGAACAGCTCCAGGTAGCCATATTGCATTGTATTTTACAGAAAATTACAGACCTGCATATTAACAAGGGTCATTTTTAATAACATTCAATTACAATATGACTTGCGTCACAATTGTATATGCCATATTCTTATTATTTATTTTTTTTATATTTCTTATTTTATTTTCCCACGAAAAAATAAAATAGCTGTGTGCATTTGTTTATAGCAAAATGAGAACATTCGCACAGAAATTCAAAAACATCATTGAATGAGAACATTCTATATTGTAGGTAAGTGGTACAATCTGCACAGTAACAATATATATATATATATATATATATATATATATATATACATACATACATACATACACACACTATTTTATTATTATTATACAGGATTTCTATAGCGTCAACAGTTTATGCAGTGCTTTACAAAATACTATATATATATATATATATATATATATATATATATTAATTGTGTCAGTATACAGTATATATTACTGAGGGCCCAGTCTCAGTGTGACAGTGAGAAGCCATTGTTGGCAGAGTCAATGATGTTACGCTCTGGTACCATTGTGTGAAGAGAAAGGAGAGTTTTCTCATATTTGGATAACAGGCACTCTGTTTGCCTGCACACAACTATTCCTCATTGACTGATTCCTTCGCTGACCCGAGAAATGATTCCTTTGTGACGAGCCCTTCCTCCGGGCAATCCCTGTCATAAACCGTATGTGTTCTCCTTGAGATATGGAGGATGAGGTAACCGGCCCAGCGGGTGCCCCATACAGCAGTAACCCTTTTAATTTAATTTACCCCAAGCAGGTTTTCCATCTATCTGATAACCGTCACTACAGGGGGGGCCATGATGGAGTCACCTATGACAGGAGGCCACAACTGTCAAACAATAGATCTCACATACAGTGGGTACGGAAAGTATTCAGACCCCCTTAAATTTTTCACTCTTTGTTATATTGCAGCCATTTGCTAAAATCATTTAGGTTCATTCTTCTTCCTCATGAATGTACACATAGCACCCCATACTGACAGAAAAACACAGAATTGTTGACATTGTTGCAGATTTATTAAAAAAGAAAAACTGAAATATCACATGGTCCTAAGTATTCAGACCCTTTGCTCAGTATTTAGTAGAAGCCCCCTTTTGATCTAATACAGCCAGGAGTCTTTTTGGGAAAGATGCAACAAGTCTTTCACACCTGGATTTGGGGATCCTCTGCCATTCATCCTTGCAGATCCTCTCCAGTTCTGTCAGGTTGGATGGTAAACGTTGGTGGACAGCCATTTTTAGGTCTCTCCAGAGATGCTCAATTGGGTTTAAGTCAGGGCTCTGGCTGGGCCATTCAAGAACAGTCACAGAGTTGTTGTGAAGCCACTCCTTCGTTATTTTAGCTGTGTGCTTAGGGTCATTGTCTTGTTGGAAGGTAAACCTTCGGCCCAGTCTGAGGTCCAGAGCACTCTGGAGAAGGTTTTTGTCCAGGATATCCCTGTACTTGGCCGCATTCATCTTTCCCTCGATTGCAACCAGTCGTCCTGTCCCTGCAGCTGAAAAACACCCCCACAGCATGATGCTGCCACCACCATGCTTCACTGTTGGGACTGTATTGGACAGGTGATGAGCAGTGCCTGGTTTTCTCCACACATACCGCTTAGAATTAAGGCCAAAAAGTTCTATTTTGGTCTCATCAGACCAGAGAATCTTATTTCTCACCATCTTGGAGTCCTTCAGGTGTTTTTTAGCAAACTCCATGCGGGCTTTCATGTGTCTTACACTGAGAAAAGGGTTCAGTCGGGCCACTCTGCCATAAAGCCCCGACTGGTGGAGGGCTGCAGTGATGGTTGACTTTCTACAACTTTCTCCCATCTCCTGACTGCATCTCTGGAGCTCAGCCACAGTGATCTTTGGGTTCTTCTTTACCTCTCTCACCAAGGCTCTTCTCCCCCGATAGCTCAGTTTGGCCGGACGGCCAGCTCTAGGAAGGGTTCTGGTCGTCCCAAACGTCTTCCATTTGAGGATTATGGAGGCCACTGTGCTCTTAGGAACCTTAAGTGCAGCAGAAATCTTTTTGTAACCTTGGCCAGATCTGTGCCTTGCCACAATTCTGTCTCTGAGCTCTTCAGGCAGTTCCTTTGACCTCATGATTCTCATTTGCTCTGACATGCATTGTGATCTGGAAGGTCTTATATAGACAGGTGTGTGGCTTTCCTAATCAAGTCCAATCAGTATAATCAAACACAGCTGGACTCAAATGAAGGTGTAGAACCATCTCAAGGATGATCAGAAGAAATGGAAAGCACCTGAGTTTAATATATGAGTGTCACAGCAAAGGGTCTGAATACTTAGGACCATGTGATATTTCAGTTTTTCTTTTTTAATAAATCTGCAACAATGTCAACAATTCTGTGTTTTTCTGTCAGTATGGGGTGCTATGTGTACATTCATGAGGAAGAAGAATGAACTTAAATGATTTTAGCAAATGGATGCAATATAACAAAGAGTGAAAAATTTAAGGGGGTCTGAATACTTTCCGTACCCACTGTATATTATATATATATTGTGACAGGAAGTCAGGTAAATCTGGGAATGTAGTCACTGAGAGGAGACACATTCCCACCTGCTTTGAAAAGTTCACTGATACTATAGGGTGTTGGCTGTAAAAAGAGCCAGCAGGAAGTTGAAAACCATTCAGCTGTTCAGAATGAGGAGTTAAGGCTCTATAATTTGTTCAGAGAAAGTCCTATTGATTGCTGCCTCCTGTCGCCGTGTGGGCTGGGAGAGGAAGGCAGACATACGTGTACCTCCCGACGCCGTGTGGGCATGGGAGAAGGACTGCTGCCTCCTGTCGCCGTGTGGGCTGGGAGAGGGGGACAGTCGGATGTGTGCCTCCCGACAAGCTGGTGAGCATGGGAGAAGACCCCCTACAGCGATGTGAAGCTAAGGAGGGTAACCACGAGTGAAGACGTCTCAAAGGTGAGAAGACAAAGTGTTCCATGTGAAGAGTGTGAAGAGTAAAGGGACCTGTTAAATGAACTGTGTTCAATGTGAAGAATCTGAAGAGTAAAGGATCCTGTTATAAATGAACATGTGCTGTGTGAAAGAAAACAAAGGGACATGTTCAATGGACAATGTTTGTGCTGTGTGAAAAGCAAACAAATGGACATTTGAGTGTCTGCTGTAGGATCAGCAGTGTCGGCCCAACAGTAGGTTGGGAAGACTTCTTAGGTAGGTTCCAGTGTGAGAAGGTAGCCGCCCACAGAGGCAAGGATTTATTTTGTCTTTTATTTTATTTTGGCTGTTTTGACGCTTGCAATTGTGTGAAGTAAATTGCATGAATAAATCAGTCTTGTTTTCAACCTCTGCTCGGCTATCTCTCTGTGAAAACGCACCCCCAAAGGGGTCATCCACGCCTACCACCGAGCTAATCCCTTACATATGGTGGAGGTATGCAGTGGGCATAAGCAGAGATCCCTGCAAGGAAGTGCAAATGTTTGATGAACTTTATCTGGTGCATGAGATTGCACAATCTATGTGTGCAGGAGAGAAGATCCTGACAGAAAAAAAAAAAGTGTTTTAAAGAGACAGCGTTCTCAAAATTATTTGATGAACTTTGTTGTGTCTGGTGCAAGTGACTGCACAAACTGTGTGCGCAGGAAAAGAGATCTTGCAAGAGAGAGAAAAACTACATGTGTTAAAGAGACAGTGGTCTGAAAATTTTTTTTGCTGGACTGTGAAAAATTTGTTTGTGGAGTTATTGAAGATGGGGCGTTCAAAACGCCTGAAGAATGCAAAGATAGATGAAATGAGAGACCGAATTCTATGGATGGAGGGGATGCTACCATTTGAACCAGCCCCATCCATGCCTGAACGGAATCGGCTAAAGAGAAAAGTTGTTGTCCCTAGCAACACTGGGGCAAATGAAACTGCTTTGGAGACGCAGGGTTCTCAGATGAAAAGTAAACCCAAAATGGGGGAGATGCTGAAACAATGGAGCTTTGCAGCTCAACAAAAGGCTCACCAAGAGAGCATGGCAGGCTGGAAACAGAGACGCCAGCAGCCAATGGAGGCCATCGGTTTGGAGGAAACCGAGTATGTGTGCAGGGCTGAGTTGGATGCCTTGCAACGGAAAATGGAAGAAAAGGAACAAGCCTTGGAATTGCTTAAAATGGAGCATAGAAACTTGCAGGAAATGAATGAACTACTCAAGTCTCATGTGTCACAGTGGGAAGAATCCACTGCTCTTCTTTTGGTCGAGTTGCAAAAACGCAGAGAGACTATAATGGAGAAAGATACCATCCTCATGGAAAAGGAAAGTGAAATTCAGACTTTGCAGAAGCAAAGTATGGCTGATATGTTGGAGTTGAGTAATCAGCTGGAAAAAAGTCTTCAGTGTTTGGAAGTTACAAAAATAGACCTGCAGGAGTCGCAGGAACAGAATGTCGCTCTGAAAACGACATTGTCTCTCAGCGACAACGAGAAAAGTGAAAGAGAGGCTAAATTACTGAGTACTGTGTATGAGCTCACCACTTTGAGCAATGTGGTAGATGAATTACGTGCAGACTGTGAAAGTTGGAAAGGTGAAGCCCAACGTTTCCAGCAGCAGTTAAAGGAGAAAGAAGCCTGTGTGGCAGAATTACAGTCTCATTCCCAGAAACTAGCCAATGAGGTGAAGGCTCTTATGCAGGGAAAAGGAGATTGTGAACATAAGAGGGAAAAAGTAGAGGCACAGCTTCTGGAATCGCAAGTCAAGGTGTCAGAAGGTGACCGATTGTGTGCTAAGCTGTCAGAGAAGGCAAACCGACTGCAGGTTGAGTTGGACAATGTTACAAATCAGCTTTCTCAAGCAGACAGCAAATCTAGAGAAATTGCGGAAGATTTTTCTATCTTGGAATCGCAGCTGCAAGACACGCAGGAACTCTTACAGGAAGAGAGGTGTCAAAGGCTGAGTTTTAGCACAAAGCTCAAACAAATGGAAGATGTGAAAAATGGCTTCCTGGAACAATTAAAAGAGGAGGAGGAAGCAAAGAAAAACCTATCAGAGCAAGTCGCAACATTGCAAGCTCAGATAGCGGATATGAAATAACGCATTGAAGAAAGCGTTGGTTCATTAGAGTGTGTTGAAGATGTGAAAAAGAAGTTTGATCAGATGCTTGGTGAGGAGAAAACTGTGTCTGCAAAATATGCAGAAGAACGCGACCGTGCAAAAACGGAGGCGCGTGATAACGAGAGCAAAGCCCTGTTCTTGGCTCGCTCTTTGGAGGAAGCTCTAGAGTGTAATGTTAAACTAGAAAGAGTTAACAAACAGCTGTGTACAGAAATGGAAGATTTGGTCCGCTCCAAGGATGATGTTGTGAAAAGCGTTCAGGAGCTAGAAAAGTCTAAACGAGCCTTAGAACAGCAAGTAGAAGAGATGAAGATTCCGTTGCAGGAACTGGAAGAGGAATTACAGGCAACAGAGGATCTGTCCCAAAGAGGGGATAGTGTGCCTGATGCAGTTTTTAAAAGGATCAGTGTTTTGGGGTCTGTCCTGAGTGAGCCTCAGAAATGTGATGACATGTGGCTTGAATCACCCCTGTGGAATAAACCGTTCCTTCAAAAACTTCAGCAAACAAAGGAGCTGTGTAAGAAATGTGATGTTTTCTCAGTTCAGGCTGAAAACCTAGTGGAGAAAACTAAAGCGGAGAAAACTAAAGCAAGTGATATAAATCTGGGAGAAAAAAGCAAACGCCACCTAGTGGAGAAAACTAAGGCTGTTGATGAAAACGTGAAGCAAATTAAGTTCAAGTGCCTTTCAGGGAATATTTCCAAAATGGAACTGGTGAAAGACAGGTGGCAGAAATTTGATCGTGATCTTGAGATACATTCCATGTGGAATTCAGATAGAGAAAAGGAACTAGGTGACCTTGAGCGGTCAAATAGTTCAGCAGAAAGTGCATTGAAGAAACCTGTAAAAGAATGTGTTGCAGTTCCATGCTTCTTCACTGATGCAGAGAGGAGGTCTATAATGGATACCACCCAGATCGCTGGGTTCAACTGTGTTGTTGCCTTTAACCCCTATGTTGGTGGAAGGAAAGTTGATGATGTTCTGGTTGGCTACTTCTGTGAAGAGTTTGGCAAGAAATATAAACTGAATATCAAATCAAATAGTAGGCCTTTACTGCGACTCGCTCAGGAGGGCGAAAAGTTTAAGAAGTTGATGAGTGCAAATGCTTCAGATCTGCCTATGAATATGAAATGTTTGAATGATATTGATATCTCTGGGAAAAGGAACAGGGGTCACTTTGAAGAAATGTGTGACAGCCTGTTGTCTCAATTGGAAAATCCTCTGCACAGCATCTTAGAGCAAGCAAAGCTCAAGAAGGAAGATCATTCCCTTTTACAACAAAAAGTCAATGATTGTGTACAGCTGTATGGAGAGGCAACTCAAGTCACAGAGGGATGTCAAGAGTCCCTACTTGGAACAAAGCTTAGTGAAGCAAAGGTTCTCAAAGTTTTGTGGAAAACATTTATGGATTGCAGAGAGAGGCGTCTTAAGAATGTTGAAGACCTTAAGACTAGCCCAATTGAGTTGCCTATGGATCACGGTCCTCCATGGTGGATTGGACAGACGGTTATGAGGGACAAGCTGTCTGACATTTATGAGAAAGCTGTCAATGAAGATGACAGAAACGAGAAGGAGCAAAATTATGCCAAAAATGCAGTTGAAGAATGTGTATATGAGATGAGAGACAAACTGTGTGGCATTTATGAGAAATCTGTCAGTGAAGATGACAGAAACAGTTTCATCCGGAAGCTTGAGGATAATAGGAGGCTTATCAGTGAGTCAGCAGTGCCTGACACATGCGTGCCTGGAAATATGTGTCCCAACCCTAGGGTTGAAACAAGAGGGGGGGGTATGTGACAGGAAGTCAGGTAAATCTGGGAATGTAGTCACTGAGAGGAGACACATTCCCACCTGCTTTGAAAAGTTCACTGATACTATAGGGTGTTGGCTGTAAAAAGAGCCAGCAGGAAGTTGAAAACCATTCAGCTGTTCAGAATGAGGAGTTAAGGCTCTATAATTTGTTCAGAGAAAGTCCTATTGATTGCTGCCTCCTGTCGCCGTGTGGGCTGGGAGAGGAAGGCAGACATACGTGTACCTCCCGACGCCGTGTGGGCATGGGAGAAGGACTGCTGCCTCCTGTCGCCGTGTGGGCTGGGAGAGGGGGACAGTCGGATGTGTGCCTCCCGACAAGCTGGTGAGCATGGGAGAAGACCCCCTACAGCGATGTGAAGCTAAGGAGGGTAACCACGAGTGAAGACGTCTCAAAGGTGAGAAGACAAAGTGTTCCATGTGAAGAGTGTGAAGAGTAAAGGGACCTGTTAAATGAACTGTGTTCAATGTGAAGAATCTGAAGAGTAAAGGATCCTGTTATAAATGAACATGTGCTGTGTGAAAGAAAACAAAGGGACATGTTCAATGGACAATGTTTGTGCTGTGTGAAAAGCAAACAAATGGACATTTGAGTGTCTGCTGTAGGATCAGCAGTGTCGGCCCAACAGTAGGTTGGGAAGACTTCTTAGGTAGGTTCCAGTGTGAGAAGGTAGCCGCCCACAGAGGCAAGGATTTATTTTGTCTTTTATTTTATTTTGGCTGTTTTGACGCTTGCAATTGTGTGAAGTAAATTGCATGAATAAATCAGTCTTGTTTTCAACCTCTGCTCGGCTATCTCTCTGTGAAAACGCACCCCCAAAGGGGTCATCCACGCCTACCACCGAGCTAATCCCTTACAATATATATATATATATATATATATATATATATATATATATATATATATATATATATATATATATATATATATATATATATATATATATATATATAGATTTAATACATCTGGATTATTAGATTTTGAAACTATTTTTGCCCAAATTCTCATAATGCCAAAATAACATGTTGAAAACATGAATAAAGACACGTTAAAATTAGGGTTGCACCGATACTGGGGTCGGTAGGGCGGATGGGGGGATGGTGTCAGTTTTTTATCTTATTTATCATTTTTTTTACAATTTTATTTTTTATCATTTTTTTTACAACTTTTCACAATTACATTTTTTTCATATTTATTAAATTTTCTTTTTTTTAAACAGCCCTGTTGGTGGGCTTTAGTGAGATATCAGGGGTCTAAATGGACCCCTGACATCTCCACTTTAAGACAGAGAAATGGACTGAGGACACAGATTCCCCAGTCCTTTTTGCAGCAGCCTCAGCATTGAAAATGAATTAACAGGAGACAGAGGCTTCCGTTCATTCATAAACTGAAGCAGAGTAAGCACCGTTTACACTACTCCGTTAACAAAGGAGCGATCAGTAGCGAACGCTCACCATGTCCATTTTAGAAAAGGAAGGGGCCGGCCCTTTCCTCTGCTCTCCATCCTGACACATTCCCCCGGCTTTCCTCCTCTCCCGCCAGCTGCGGGGTACAAGGGGGTCAGAGGAGGAAGAGGAAGACATGGAGATGGGGGGAGAAGGAGGACAGGGGGCCGGAGGAGCATGGGGGCAGAGGAAGACACAGAGGGGGGCCAGAGAAGGAGGGAACAAATGGGGATCGGTGCGGCAGGAGGGACAGCTGTGAGCACCAATCTCCCTGCATGGCTTTCCAGCTGACAGCCCCGGGAGAAAGAGGAGGAAAAGCGGCTGTCAGCTGAAAAACCATGTCGGTAGATCGGTGCTCACAGCTGTCCCTCCTGCCACTCCAGGTGTGAACCAGGAGATCATCCATGTGTGCAGGGTGGGTCACAGTGGGCCCCCTCCCTCAGGGGCCCGAGTGAAGTGAACACCCTGCATATATGATTGATACGCCACTGGATCCCTGCTCAAATCACATGCAGTCTCCCACACCGCTCCTGTGTGATCCCAGGCTTATCATAGTGACTTCAGCCTGGGTTGAACATTCATTTTGTATGGGCTCAAATCGCTACGCAAAGGTATCAGTAATCTGTATCAGCGTGTACTTGAGCACAAGTATCATCGGCACTCATACTCGCAGATAAAAAAACGTATCAGTGCAACCCTAATTGAAATGCAAGCAGTAATGTGAGTCAAAAGTGCAGCATGCAAGTAGGTTGGAAAGGTCTGTTGTGTTTTCATGCTAGAATTACATACTACATGGCCAAAACTTTGAGGACAGCTGACAAACACATCTATATATCAGGGCTCAAAATTTAAAGTCCTGAGCTACTAGCCAGGCCTTAAGGGTTACTCGCCACCAGTTGCCCCACCCAACTCCTACCCTGCCCCACCCTAATTCCGCCCCTAAACACGCCCTCATAAATTATCTCATAAAATTACACTGTTAAATGTTTTTGCATTAATGCAGAAGTTACAAAAATAAATATTAATAACAAAGTTTTCAGTGCCCATCAGTGCAGCCTAATCAGTGCCCATCAAGGGTCTGGAACCCCCAAATCACCCTCCTAGTACCCCCCCCAAAAAAAAATTTCACCTCCTATAACAAATCCTACCCGTCAAATCCTCCCCCTATCAAAATTTTCCCCCTAGCACAAAAAAACCCCATTATTCCTACTGGCACAACCCCCCCCCCCCAAATACCCCTTTTTAACAGCCCCAAGACTTCCTGTTCTGGCACAAATCCATCCCCCCACCCCATTCCAATAATCCCTACAAGGACGATCCCAAAATCCCCACTCCTGGCACAAATCCTTACCCCCCCCCCCCAGCACGAATCACTCCTCCTAGCACCCTCCCCCCCAATTCTCCTGCTAGAAGAAATCTTATATTGTCACCTCTCAAATTCCCCATCCCAGCACAACCCCCCTCCCCCCCCATATCGATCCCACCTAGAAGTGATCATCTTCTCCCCACCCCTCCTAGTACAAATACTTTTTGGGGGATTGTCCTGGGGGGGGGGATAAGAGAATTTGTAGCAGGAGGGGTGGGGAGAAGATGATTACTTCTAGGTGGGATCAATATGGGAGGGGGGGGGGACTGTGCTGAGATGGGGGTTGTGCTAGGAGGGGGGGGACTGTGCTGAGATGGGGGGTTGTGCTAGGAGAGGGGGATTGTGCTGAGATGGGGGGGGGACTGTGCTGAGATGGGGGGGTTGGCTAGGAGGGGGCATTGTGCTGAGATGGGGGGGTTGTGCTAGGAGGGGGGGACTGTGCTGAGATGGGGGGGGTTGTGCTAGGAGGGGGGGATTGTGCTGAGATGGGGGGTTGTGCTAGGAGGGGGGGATTGTGCTGAGATGGGGGGGTTGTGCTAGGAAGGGGGGGATTGTGCTGAGATGGGGGGGATTGTGCTGAGATGGGAATTTGGTAGGTGACAGGATAAGATTTGTACCCAGTGTAGTTCTCCCTTTCCTCCAGCCTGCAGACCTCAGATACAGCGTGGCACATCGCTCTGTGATCTTCCTCTTCATATGTCAGAGCGGAGGAGGAGCAGAGGAGGAGCCTAAGAGAAGCCTATTCCTAAACCTTTGCACGGACAGCTGGCGGGAGAGATGCGGCTGCAGAAGGGGAAGAAGATTGTGTCTCAGGAAGGACACTGGATGTCAGATGGGACTATACAGAGTTTGTTACCCGCCCCCTTTCCACATTGCTTGCTTTGACTCGGAGGACAGGGGATAACAAACTCTGTATAGTCCGGTTCTGACATCCAGTGTCATTCCTGAGCCGCAATCTTCTTTCCCTTCTGCAGCCGCATCTCTCCCGCCAGCTGTCCGTGCAAAGCTTTAGAAATTGTCTTCTCCTCCGCTCCACCTCCACTCCGACTCATTAAGGGGAGAAAAAGTCCCGATCTGATGTCTGCTATACTGACAGGAGTGTGAAGCCCGGCGAGAAGAGAGAGAGAGCACATCCCGCTCTCTCCTGTCACAGAAACACTCCTGGCAGCGCCCCCTCCTCCTCCCATGACACAGACGCCCAGGGCAGCCATCCATCCATCCCACCCTCCCTTGTAGCGGCTCGCCTTAACATGAGATGATCGGCTTGACCCCCTCCATCAGTACTGCTGGCCGGATGTCAGAGCGGCGGATCATCCCGCTGTAACAGCTTTAATTGTAATTGCCGGGTGCTCGCCGACATACACAGTCCCGCCTCCTAGCCCGGCTTCTTTGATAGACGTCACACGTCCTGGTTGGCCAGGCGTTCTGTCTATCAAAGAAGCCGGGCTAGGAGGCGGGACTGTGTATGTCGGCGAGCGCCCGGCAATTACAATTAAAGCTGTTAAAGCGGGATGATCCGCCGCTGACATTATCCAATCCTTCTGCCGGCTTTCCTCTCCTCTCTTCCCCTGACCAGAGCTCGCCCTACATAATTTTCCACTCGCAAAATGCGAGCAGGCGAGTGGAAAATTTGAGGGCTGTATATATGATTGTTGGACATCCAATTCTGCAAATTTTGTGACGTTATCACGCTATGTGGAGTTTCTTTACCTCCTTGAGGGACTAAACATCAAGGGTCGTTTGAGCAAGTTTATATACCCAAAGCGTATGCGACTCTTTTGCTATATGGTAATTAGAGTCCACTATTACTGGTAAGCGCTCCCAAGTTTTCTTATTTGGTGATTGGAGCACTGGTGGTGTCTTTTCCTTTTTTTCTACCTTGGAACACAGAATTACCTCTTTTTCATAAGGATATATCATTCGGACTTGGACACTTTGACTTATTTATTTAGTTTGCAAGATTTGCACTTCATTCCGTTCTCATTGAAAGGTGGAAACATTATTGGACTTTTTGCACTTCGCACTTTTGCCATTGCTGATACACTTGTATATATGATATTTATTAATAGAATCTTGATTTCTATTATGTGTTACAGCACGTTTAATCTTTCCATACCAATTTTAGCGCACCACTTTTTATATATATATATATATATATATATATATATATATATATATATATATATATATATATATATATATATATATATATATATATATATATATATATATATATATAGGGATTTTAACAATACTGTTGTATTGTAGTGCCAGCAGCTGTTTTTGGAATAGTTTTTCAGTAAGCTTAATAGTTCCTTTATATTTACAATTCTGCAAAACTAACTATTAAAGGAGTTGTGAAGTCAGAAGTTTTTTTATCTTAATACATTCTATGCACTAAGATAAAAAGCCTTCTGTATGCAGCAGCTTCCCCAGCACCCCCTAATACTTACCTAAACCCCATCTCTATCCAGCGATGTCCACGACTCCCTCAGCCATCTGGGATTCTCCCTCCTGATTGGCTGAGACACAGCTGCAGTGCCATTGGCTGCCACGGCTGTCAAAGTCAGTTCCCCAATGAGGAGAGTGAGGGGGCGGGGCCGAACGGTAGTTCTGTGTCTGAATGGATACACGGAGCTGCAGCTCAGCTCAGGTGTCCCCATAGCAAGCTGCTTGCTATGGGGACACTCGATAGGAGGTGGGGGCTAGGAGCAGCAAAGAGGGACCCGAAAAGAGGATGATCCGGGCTGCTGTGTGCCAAACCAACTGCACAGAGGAGGTAAGCATAACATGTTTGGTATTTTTTTTTTTAACTGTATATCTTTTTTTTTTTTGTTTATTGAAAGAAAATAAACAAATTCACATACAAAAGTAGTAATTTACATGCAATAATCTCTTTTAATCCCTCCCCACCAACACCCCCCCCCACATCTTCCCCTCCCACCCTCTACACCACCCGGTAGAAACGATATAATTCAGCTAGAAGTTTTAAATATCCTCTATCTCAGGTGCTAAAACAGGAGTTTTTCCATACTTTCCATATTTTTTCCTACTTCTCTTTCTCATAAAAGCCATTTTATCTCCAATATATTATTGACTTTTCTTAACCAATCAATGATATATGGTGGTTAAGGCTTTATCCATATCCCGGTTATAATTTTCCTAGCTTGGCATAAACATCTTCGAACAGCCATTCGCTTTATCCCATATATCCCTCTTTGCTCCATGTACCCCAAAATACACAGCACCAGATCCAACTGTAATTTTTTTTTTAAATACGGAGTTTACTTTATCCAACACCTCCTTCCAGGATCTGTGTAGCTTGGGGCACCTCCATAGCATATAAATCATATCTCCAACTACGATGCATCCGGTCTTTCCCTAAACAAGAACAAATTTTTGGGCATATAAAATACTCTATGAAGTATAAAAAAACAGTGTAAGCTTTTGGGACGCTGAAAGGGATAATATATCTATTGAGTTCACAACCTTCCCCCCATTTTTTCCAACTGGATAACTTAAGAGTCTTTCTCCAGCACACTTACTTATATATTCCCATATAGCTCTGAAATCAATCCATCTGGGGATGTAGCCTCTATCAGATTTCTCATCAAAGGGATACCACTCCACTCCAATCCTCCCTCCGAAATTGTGATTTCAGTGTGTGCCGCAGTTGCAAGTACCTAAAAAAAATCTCTATTCAACAGCCCAAATTCTTCTTTCAGCTCCTGGAATGTCTTCAGTATCACTGCTCTATAAATTTGCGTTAATTTTATCACTCCCTTCTGTTTCCAGTCGCTGAAGTTTTCAAAACTCATAAGTTCACTCAAGTTTTCATGGTCCTAGATAGGTGTATATCTTGTAAGTTCTGAATACCCATTGATTTGGTTATGCTCCATACTTTCCCCAGTAATTATGCCTCTATGATGTATGGGGGGGGGGGGGGTATAGGACAACAATGCCCATGAGCTATAACAGGTGGTATCATTGCCCACTTCTCCGTCCATTTGTTGAAGCTGGGCTGCCAAAAGATAGCTCAATGGATGGAGAAAAGCCAACCCCCCCCCTTTTTTTTAACGATGGACTCTAGCCTGTTTCTTCCTCCAAATCAATTTCCTAAAGAGCCCTCCCAATTTCCTAAACCACACTCCAGGAATGCATACTGGAGAGTTATGCAGGATATAAAGCAATTGGGGCAGCCATATCATTTTAATCAGGCTACAGCGACCCACTACTGATAGAGAAAGGCGGCTCCACATTTCGCACTTTGTTTCAATATATTTATAAAGGGTTCCAAGTTTTCCAGTATATACCTCCCAGGGTGGACGGTTATAACTATTCCCAGGTATTTGAACCTTTCAACTATCTGCAATTGCCTAACACTCTCCGGTAGCTCGTGTTCCAATCCATCAACCGGGAGAAGAACAGATTGATGAAAAGTCCTGAGAACAAGCCAAATCTCTTCCCAGTATCCATTACTGCAATCAATGAGCAGTTCACATCCTCTAGAAATATAAGGACATCGTCTGCATATAGCAAAATCTTTTCCTCTTCCTTCCCTCTTAACATGTTTGTTATTTAAAAAAAAAAGAGACTTTACAATCACTTTAATATGGACTTTGATACCCTGTGGCTACAGCAACTTAGTTACTTCTGGGAAGGCTTTCCACAACATTTTAGGGTGTGTCTGTGAGGATTCGGGCTGATTCAGCCTAAAGAACATTAATAGGATCAGGTACTGATGTTAGATGAGAAGACCTGAATAGCAATCAATCAATGTTCCAATTCATCCCGAAGGTATTCAGTAGAGTTGAGGTCAGGGCTCTGGACAGATCACTTGAATTCCTCCACAAAACAAGGATTTCTCCAACAAAAGATTTACAGAATAATGCCGAAAGCACATCACTAATTGTAGGATCTACCAAGGGGAATGAAAGAGAAAGAAGGTTAGGTTGGAGGGGAGGTATCTGAGAAGGGGTACAGAAAATGGAGATATAGTAAGACTCCAGGAGATCTATTGGAAGGCCACATTTATCTCACTTGTACATCACAACTTTCCACAGAAGAGGTCTCGGAGAGTTAATTTAAGAGATTATCTTCTATTATTATTTTTTTTGTGAAGTCACTTTTACAGTATTTATTGTAAATATTAAAAGGCTTCCCAAGTGTCTTACATTTTTGGTCATGTAATCAGAGATGCAGGGAAGCACTAGGTGACATCACAGCAGTGTAGTCATTCAAAGTTTATATACAATTTTAGAGGCTTCCTACTAGTCAGAAGTATGGCATTAGGTGACATAACAATGGGATTGCAAAGGTCCATATTTCTGGACAGGGCTTATAAAGAGCCACATATGGTACAAGTGTCAGTCTGTGTGAGGATGTCCCCTGTCTTCATCCTACCCAGTAGGGTGTCTATCTTCCACCCACCCATTAAAATGTTCTGTGTCTTCATCACGCCTAAGAGGATGTCCACCACCTTTATCCTATCCAAAAGGGTATCCTCTTGTCTTCCTCCTATCCTGCAAAAGATCCTCTGTTTTTATTCCACCCGTAAGATGCCCTTCATCTTCACCCCACCCAAGAGGATTTCTTCCTTCATCTAACCCAGGAGGATATCCCTTTTCTTCATCCCACCCAGGAGGATATCCAAGATCTTCATTCTATCCAGAAGGATATACCCTGTGCTCATTCCACCCAGGAGGATGCCCTTTGTCTTCCCTACTCCCAGGAAGATGTCCTTCCTTTTCTATCATCCCACCTGGGATGTCTTATGTAATAATCCCACTCAGGTGAATGTTATCTGCCTTTATCCAACCCAAGAGGATGTTCTCGGTCTTCAATCCACCTGGAAAGATGTCCTCTGTCTTCATTACGCCTGGGAGGATGTTTTCTGTCCTCATCCTATTACTGAGGATGTCCTCCCTCTCCCCATACCACAAAAGACACATAAATGTGCCACCTCAACCACAATGACAGAAATGTCACACAGTAATCCCCTTCCTAAATGGCAGTAGCCCTTTACCCCTCATTCTATGTAGGCTGGGTAAAATGTATCCAAGTCTCTCATAATTTGGGGGGAGGGGGGGGGGGCTAAAATGCTATTTTATCAACTGATAACCTGGACAGAGATTTTAATCATTATACAGTATGTTCTATTCAGAACTAGAAGTTATACCTGAAATTCAAGTTTTGCCCCTCCTTTTCCACTGCTAAGCTTCACCCATGCCATTGAACAATTTAATGCCAGAACCTCAGTGGCCATCTTAGGCTCTCACTGGAATGTTGCTTGGTGGGGGTGTGACTTTGCAACAAAACAGGGGCAGGGGTAGGCTTATTCCCAAAGTCTATGCTGGTCATTGAGTTGTTGGAATAGAACTGTTGAATGGTAGGGTTGGAGCTTAAATCGGAGTTCCACCCAAAAGTGGAACTTCCGCTTTAGGTGGTCCTAACCCCCTGACATGCCACATTTGGCATGTCATTTTTTTGGGGGGGGAGCGGGTACCTAGTTTTGACAGGTACCCGCTCCCACTTCCGCTCGGATCGCCGCGGCGCCCTGAGCGGAAGTTCTCCTCTCCCCCTCCCTTCCTGCAATCTTCTGGGACTTGCTGGCCAATCACGCCACACAGCGCGACTCGCGCATGCGAAGTGGGTACCCGGCTGTGACGCCGCAAACTGTCACAGCCGGGTGCCCACAGCAGTGATGCCGGTGCCGAGGGAGAGGATCGAGGCTTCGGGCGGCCGCATCGCTGGACCGTTGGACAGGTGAGTGGAATGGCTGGAACTCCGCTTTAAAGTGGTTGAAAATCTCAGACATGAAATATGAACAAAGCATATCCCTCTATAGCATGTACTTGACTCAACTAAGAGCACCAGGTGTCATTTCTGTCTGCTGCTTCATTCCTTTGCTATCAGTATGAGCCACTTCTGATACGTTTTCCTGACACCAATTGAAAAATAGTGACAGGGGAGGGACCTCCAGCAGATTGACAGCCTCAGCTCTGTTCCTGTGAGCTGTGTGAAGGGGTTTGTCCCTTCCCTCCAATCAGCTCTCAGAGCTCTCCTCACTGAACTCTGCAGTATGTAGTTTCAACTCTCCATACACTTTTTTTCTGAACTCTCAGACAAGCTTTATACATTCTGGACTTTGAGCAGATGTCAAGAAGAGAAGACTGAAGATAGACAAGTACAACTTATATAGGAAGATTTGTTTCATCTCTGTTTATCAGAGATAAAGGACAGTCATTTCACTGTGTATATATAAGGGTTTACAACCACTCTAAAGTAGAACTGAATTAGATCCCCACTACTCTCTACTTACCTTTTCCATGCTCCAGCACTGTGCCTCTTTGTTTCATCGCTGGTGGTCCTCTTTGGGCAGAACGGCACCAGCGTTTTTCAGCTCATTCTTGTGAGCCCATCCTATTGATTACACGTCCCCCTCTACACTACCACAAGAGGGAGGTCACAATGCTCCCCCATACAAGGAAGCCTTGCCCTATTAAATCAATGGAGAAAAGGCACCAAGGAAACACAGAGATGGTGAAAGAGGGTGGATGGGTAAATATACCTTTGTGGTGGGGTATCAGGAGGCACTGTCATTCAAGTGTCAGGTCAGTGTCTCTTCATAGAACTGTCCAGCAGCTCAGTTCCAGATGGGTTGCAACCCTACACCAAAAACTACCACTAGACCATAAGCAATATTCAGTAACTACAGAACACAACAGAGATAATACCACAAGCTGAAAAAACCTTCGCTGAAATCCAATCTGGCCTTTAGCTTCTTAAAAACAATAATACATAAGACTGTGATATTTATCAACTGCCATTCAGGTGGGGAAGGAACAATATATTTCGCTGGCCTGACTTCAAGCTGGATTCTGCTTGGTGGCAATTGGTGATTAGGGGTCTGTTTCTGAGCTTCTGTAAATGAAATAATCCCACATTCATTACATTGTTGTATAAGTGAACCTTTCATTTTTTTCTATAATTAAATCCCTGTCGTCTTGTGCCTGTCTATAGGGAGATAGTGTTGTGTGATATCCATCTATATACAGACACACAGAGGTGTGGATGCTGCACCAGGATGAAAAGAGACAAAAATCAGAATATTTAATCTCCCTGGTTCATGGCTGATGCTGAGCGATTATCTCTGCAGAATAGACCTGAATTTCCATCCCTCCTCCTCAGGACAAAGCCCTGGACTGGCTCCCTGGAGGACCGCTGTTGCCACGGAAACTAGGCAGGCCCGCTCACGTGAGGAGCCCTAGATTTCAGTACAGAGGGGCTAATGGGTCACCGAGAGTTTATGGAGGACATGAGAGGGGAACACACTGAAAAGGGAGGCTGATATTGGTATTCATTGTCTATCATTGTAGATGCAAACCCTGACTGAATGACATCTAGTTTCCTGCGTGCACTGGGAACAATAAAAAATCCTCATCTTAAAAAATAAAATATTGTTTTCAACCTTATTTTTATTCTATGCTACATCTCAGTGATGCTGATCTCCTGCAGCCTCTACTTTCTATCTACCTGCTCACCAATGATGGCTGCATGGCATTTCTCGGGTTGGGTTTCCTGGCAGTGAAGACTAGGATTCCAGTTAGCCGGATTACATCAGTCTGACAGGTAAAAAAAAAAAAAAAAAAGTACTTGTTCCAATTGTAATTATTAGGAAAGAGATTATACAGCCAGTATTTTAAACAGAAAACCATATTGACAGCTGTAGATTATGTCTGCATATTGCAGTGATGGCTGCATAGAAGTTCTCATGGTGGGTTTACTAATGGTGACAACTGTAGACCATGCTGGTATCATGTATGCTCAAAAGGCCACTTGCAGGGTTCATACACATTTTTACCAATAAAATTCCAGGACTTTTCCATGACTTTTCCAGGACTTCAAGTAAATATTCATGACCTTATGTTTAATGAAATGTCTATGTATACATGTTAAATAAGAAGAAAATCCAGGTTACACCCAGCATATTTTTACTAAAATAAATGACAAGCTTTGTAGTGTACAGTAGAATATGAAATATTCAGTTAACTATTGTAATTTAAGCAATATTATCAACTATATTCGAATATACTGGAGAAAGAAAAAGATTTGATGAGCGCTCCTGCTTGGGGATAAAGCTTCAGTTCAGGCAGTCATGATGGATAAGGTGCAGCCGGAGCGGTTCGCGCATGCTCCGAAACAGGTTACCGCCCCCCCCCCCCCGCATCATCACGTTCGTGCGGCCCTCCAGTGAGGTATGTGCTTCACCGCTGCTTCGATCACACTGAGTCCCCTGATTGGTTCTCCCCTCTCCCGGCTGCTGGCCAGCCTGGGACAGAAACACCGCGGACCTGGAAGAACGCCGAGCTATGATAGACGCTTACACCTCCATGTCATTTCTTAATTATAATATGTGTCAATAAAATTATTTACACGCTCCACTGAGTGGCACCTTTATCTCTTTTCTGCATATGCAACAAATAATTTCCATGATTTTTCCAAAACTTTTGGGTTAAGTTAATAATCCAACACTTTTCCAGGCCTGGAAAGTGCCATTTTAAAATCCCATGACTTTTCCAGGTTTTTCATGACCGTACGAACCCTGCACTTGTAATCTTTGTCAGATGCCCATGTGACACGGTGATAATGCAGGAGCAAAACTGGGAGACAGAGCATGGTCACCTTAAAACGGGATATTATCACACCTAAAGATTTTGGAGAACAGTCCATGCCCTCCATTAGGCTTCATGCTCACTGTATGCTGTTGATGCTTTTTTCTCCTACAGGAGTTAGCAGCAGCAAAAACACAGTAAAAATATATGTTTTGCATGCACTTTAATGCGCATTCCCATGTCTGGTATTAATACATTCTATTAGCCAGAATTCTGGCCATTAAAATGCATTTACGTGCCCAGCGTTAAGGAGCTTTCAACTATTTTTTTAATGCTCCTCTCCTGAAAGCATAAGTGATGGGTTTTTTTTCTGCCTCTAAACTCCTGAAAATGCCTACAGTGTTCATGGACATATAGGCTAACAGAGGGGAGTTTAGTGGCAGAGAAAAGAAAAAAAAAATGCTCAAACGCCTGTAAAAGATGCTTTTTTGAGCTTGTGTTCATGACCCCTAAAGTTGACCTGAAAATGTACAATTTTACAGGAAACATCTGGCTAGGGTGAACTTTGAAAGATCTACTTTTTGCCTTGAATACCTTCCTGTGCCTAGGCATATACAGTATGTTCTGTAGTCTCATAGCTGTTTATATGCATTGTGAGATCATCTGAGGCACTGCTTGCTAGTCTTACCAGATTTGGAGCGAGATTAGTGATGTCACTACTGTGTAGCTCACTGTTCTCCTTGCTGGAGAGAAAGGTATACCTGAGGACCTGCAGTGTAAGGATCTCCCTGCTTCTGCTTCATTCACCAATTGGATCTGTGCTTATTCCATCCCACCTGCTGCTGCTTTATCATCCCCCACCAGTTACCACATGGTTTGACACATCAGCCAGTCTATAAATGGATTGAATCTTGGACAGTCCCTGCTGAACCGACCAAGATTTGATCCATCTATGGCCGGCTTTATTAACAGCTAATACAAACCAATTGGGATTGAACAGCAGGGGTGGTCTTTGTTTTTTTCGTTTTTTTGGTCATTGTTTTATGGCAGCCTTGAAACGAGAATATGTTCCAAGGGTGAAAATGAAGGTGGTAACCTTACAGACAATGCTCCTTGACCCATTTTAGTTCAATGTCTGTGTCATATATATCTAGTAATGTCTCTTTAACACAGTTGACAATTTTTAAAATTTCCAATGACACACACCAGGTACTTATGAATATTTAAATAAACAACAAACAAAAACTCCCAGCTCACTTACCAGCCAGCCTGTCCCAAACCAAATTGTCCTGTATACCAGCTCACGTTAAAACCAGTTTGCACACATTTGCAAATACATGGCTTTCTTCCTACCACTCTTCCATAAATGCCAGATTTGCATGACTAATACTTGTCCTGTGGACAGATTCTCCCACCTGAGCTCTGGCTGTATGTTTAGGGTCATTGTCCTGCTGGAAAGTGAACCTCCGCCTCAGTCTCAAGTCTTTTGCAGATTCGAACATGTTTTCTATGAAGATTGCCCCATATTCGGCTCCATCCTTCCATCAACACACCAGCCCCACCGTGAAACATGGTGGTGGCAGCACCATGGTGTGGGGATGCTTTTCTTCAGCAGGTACAGGGAAGCTGGTCAGAGTAGATGAGAAGATGGATGGAGCCAAATACAGGGCAATCTTAGAAGAAAACCTGTTAGAGTCTGCAAAAGACTTGAGATTGGGGTGGAGGTTCACCTTCCAGCAGGACAACGACCCTAAACATACAGCCAGAGCTACAATGGAATGGTTTGGATCAAAGCCTATTCATGTGTTAGAATGGCCCAGTCAAAGTCCAGACCTAAATCCAATTGAGAATCTGTGGCAAGACTTGAAAACTGCTGTTTGTAGACGCTCTCCATCCAATCTGACAGAGCTTGATCTATTTCGCAAAAATGAATGGGCAAAAATGGCCCTCTCTAGATGTGCAAAGCTGGTAGAGACATCCCCAAAAAGACTTGCAGCTGTAATTGCAGGGAAAGGTGGTTCTACAGAACATTGACTTGGGGCTGTATACAAATGCACACCACACTTTTTAGATATTTGTAAAGCATTTCGAAAACCAGTTATCATTTTCCTTCCACTTCACAATTATGTGCCACTTTGTGTTGCTCTATCACATAAAATCCCAATAAAATACATTTAGGTTTTTGGTTGTAACATGAGGAAATGTGGAAAATTTCAAGGGGTGTGAATACTTTTTGAAGCCACTGTACATCTCTGCACCAGAGATGCTTACTCTCCTATATGCACAATACATAGATGAACTTTTATTGTTATACAAAAAAATACTATTATCATAAAAAGCCATTCACAACTGTGCCCCCGGCTACATCACCATTTTGTCTCATCCTCCAAAAACCTCCTGCTCACATCCAGGACTTCTCCAGAGCCTCTCCCATCCTCTGGAACTCCCTAACTCGATCTATCTGGCAATCTCCAACCTTGTCCAACGTTAGGTGATCTCTGAAAACACATCTCTTCAGAGAAGCCTATCCTACCTCCACCTAGGAATGGTACTTTTCTTTCTTCATCAACTCATCCCTGACAGTTACAACCCCTGGCAAAAAGTACGGAATCATCACTCTTGGAAAATGTTCATTCAACTGTTTAATTGTGTAGAAAACAAAAAACTTATCACAGACATGCCTCAAAACTATTTTCATTTAACATTCCAACCGTCTGGCTTTAAGAAACACTTAAAAAATAAAGAAAACTGTAGTCAATTGCAACTGTTTTTACAGATCAAGCAGAGGAAAAAATATTGAATCACTCAATTCTGAGGAAAATATTATGGAATCATAAAAAAAAAGCCCTACAGTACACCACTAGAACTTTATTGACCCCCCCTCTGGCTTTTATAACAGGTTGAATTCTCTGAGGCATTGATTTAACGATCGACAAACAGTATTCTTTATAAATCCGGCTCCATTTTTCTCTTAATGCAGTTGCCAGATCAGCTTTGCAGGTTGGAGCCTTGTCACTGACCATTTTCTTTTATTTCCACCAAAGATTTTCAATTGGATTGAGGCCGTGACTATTTGCAGGCCATGCCTTTGACATTTATTGTCTTTCTTAACCACTTCAGCTCCGGAAGGTTTTACCCCCTTAATGACCAGGCCATCTTTTGGCACTGCATTATTTTTACTAACAATCGTGCAATGCTCTACCCAAATACAATTGATGTCCTTTTTTCCCCACAAATAGAGCTTTCTTTTGGTGATCAGCTCTGCGGTTTTTAGATTTTGCACTTTAAACAAAAAAAGAACGACAATCTTGAAAAAAAAAAAAAAAAAAAAACAATATTTTTTTTACTTTCTGCTATAAAACATTCCCAATAAAAAAAAATTAAAAAAAATGATCAGTTAACCCATGCAGTGCGGGCACAGCTCCACTGCATGGGAAAACTTTTTTTTACCTATAGTTTGGCTTTAAGGAAAGACCGTTTTTATATTGCATTTATCATATATAAACCCATTCAAAAAAATCTAATATAAATTTTAAAAAAGGTAATATGTAATTTTCAGTATTTTAAAAATGTGCATCTTTTGTTAACATAATCCCTACTTATCTTGCCATGAAGGTCTTTGTTCAGGCACATCCTGTTATAGGGTGACAACGTTCTGCCCGTCTCCCAATTGTGCTGCTATCTTGTCACCCTGTAACAATGTTTCCAAAGTAGACAAGGGGCAATTTCAACACACATTACGCGGGCATGGTCCACTGTTCTCACCATCAGGAAACCCAACATGAGAACTGACTTGCAGCTATCACTGGAATGCAGGTAGACATGAAGTGGTTGTATGGAGGCTGCAGGAGATCAACAGCACTAAGATGTAACAAAGGATGAAAAAAAAAAAAAAGGGAAAACGTATTTTTTTTTTAAAATGATGCACAGTGCTTTAGCAAACTATATGTCATTCAGCTGGCACTCACATTCTAACACTGATTATGACATAAATATAAGGATTCCCTTTAAATGCATGTTTTTGCTGTGTACACAGGGCCCTGGATTGGTGTCACAGGGAGAGAGAATTCTTCATTTAGCTGAAGTGGTTTCTATCTGTTTCTGACCATATGGGCTGTTTGTAACATCAGAGACCTTGTAAATGTCACAGTTTTTCAGTATCATATCCCACCAAGTCTCAGCCCGGTCTGCCCTGTCTATGATCCCTCGGACTCTCACTGGAGTATTGGAGCGTAGAGGAAATTTAATGGTCCCCAGACAGCTGGACTCCCAGCATGTCATATCTGACCTGCTGATAGTCCAGACTAATCCTCCCATTCTAATTTCCTAACTAATTAGAGATTATCGCCCCATACGCTGGTCAGAGGAGTGACCGCCTGATAGGATGTCTAATAAGGAATCAGCAATATAACTGCTTTGTGTCCCACTGCACTACAACCAATTTCACCATTACATATGACTATCAGAAAAGTTGAGAAAAGTTGCAATGACAAAATAAAGTTGATGTACACAGACTAGCAGGAGATCGAAAAAACGAAGACGTGCAGTAAAAAGTAGATTGAAAAAAACTGGAGTTCTGCTTTAACCCTTTCGCTGCCAGAACCATTTTATTTTTCTTCTTTTTTTTTTATTTCTGCACATTTAAAAAAAAATCAAATTTAGGCCTGAAGATTACTTAAAAATATAGAATATATAAATAACGGAATTTTTGTAAAATCTTACCTGTAAAATTCCTTTCTCTGAGTCCTCCGACAGTCGCCGCCTCTTCATATTCGTCACATATGGGGTATTAGACTTTGCTCCGAAGGAGTAGCTAGGCAACAGAATATGTTAACAATAAAGCTTTAACATATCCCACCCTCAAGGGGTGGTCCCCTCAGTCAATACCCTCCTACTTCCTGCAACCATATCTCAGTTTTAGTGGAATAGCAGTAGAGTATACATTCAAACCCCAAAAGAGGGGCGGGGGCGGCGACTGTCGGAGGACTCAGAGAAAGGAATTTTACAGGTAAGATTTTACAAAAATTCCGTTTTCTCTTACGTCCTCCGACAGTCGCCGCCTCTTCATATTCGTCACATATGGGGACGTCCCAAAGCAGTGCAAACATGAGGGGTGGGAAACGCATCCGCGCCGAAAGGCAACGCAGTCTCCACATCAAAGAAAGGAACCTTACCAAAGGAAGGAAACCAGCTGGGCAGCAGCAAAAATAAGTGCTCAACAGGAGCAACAACCCAGGAAAAGACAAAAAACCAGGGGATACAAAACTTATCCCAACAGCCAGGAGTCCCCAACAAGGGACCCTAGGGAACAGCCGCACTAAGAACCTTGCGGCCAAAGGAAGCATCCGCCGATGCCTGAACATCTACTTTGTAGAATTTTGTGAAAGTGTGTACGGTCGACCAAGTCGCCGCCTTACACACCTGGGCTACAGAAGCCCCATGACGACAGGCCCAAGACGTACTCAGAGATCTAGTAGAGTGCGCCTTCACAGGCACAGGGGGAACCTTCCCCTGCAAGGCATAGGCCTGTTCAATGGTCTGCCTGATCCATTTGGCAATGGTAGAGGCGGAAGCCGCCATGCCCTTCCGAGGACCCTCTGGAAGAACAAACAAGGAGTCCGTCTTACGAAAAGACTCAGTCGATTTAAGGTAAACCCTAATCGCCCGAACAACATCCAGAGAATGTAGTCTCACCTCCTTTGGATGTTTAGGCTTCGTGCACAACGAAGGCAAAACAATATCCTCGTTAAGATGGAATTCCGAAACTCGTTTCGGCAGAAAAGAAGGATTAGGTCGCAAGACCACCTTATCCAAATGAACAACCAGGTACGGAGACTTGCAGGACAAAGCCGCCAGTTCCGACACTCTGCGAGCCGAAGTGATCGCCACCAAAAAGGCGACCTTTTTGGACAACATAGACAACGATATCTCCCTGATCTGTTCAAAAGGAGCACGTTGTAACACAGACAGGACTAGATTCAAGTCCCAAGGGGGCAAAGGATCCCTCCTAGGAGGAACCAGATGCCGCACACCCTGAATAAAAGTGCCAACCAAGGAGTTGGAAGCCACGGGACGTTGAAACAGAACGGCCAGCGCAGACACCTGACCCTTTATCGTAGCCAGCGCCAAACGCTGATCGACACCCGTCTGAAGGAAAGACAGCACACGGGAAACCGAGTACGTGCGGGGTGAAAACCCCCTGGACTCACACCAGGCAAAATAGGCCTTCCAAGTACGGTAATAAACCTTTCCCGAGGAAGACTTCCTCGCGTTGATCAAGGTATGAACAACCTCTGGAGAGAGACCCTTCTCCTTCAGGACCTCGGTCTCAACAGCCAGGCCGTCAAAGCCAGCGACTGTAAAGCAGGATGGTAAATCGGTCCTTGAGACAGTAGATCGTCCCGAAGAGGCAGACGCCAGGGGGCGTCGACCGCCAGATTCACGAGGTCTGCGTACCAGGACCGGCGAGGCCAGTCCGGTGCCACAAGAATCACCGTGCTGCGTTCCGAGTGTAACCTGCGAAGGAACCGGGACAGCAACTGAATCGGTGGAAACGCGTACATCAGCCTGTACTGATGCCACGGGGCCACTAACGCGTCCGACGCGTCTGCCCGAGGGTCGCGCGTCCTTGCCACGAACCTCTTCACCTTGTAGTTGAGGCGAGACGCGAACAGGTCCACATCTGGAAGACCCCACTTCGCGCACAACATCCGGAAGACAGCCGGGTGGAGAGACCATTCCCCCTGATCCAGGGTCTGGCGACTCAGATAGTCCGCCTGCCAGTTCTCCACTCCCGGAATGTGAACCGCCGTTATCGCCGGGACATGAGTCTCGGCCCAAGACAGAATGTCGGCCACTTCTCGAGCCGCTCGGGCACTCCTGGTGCCCCCTTGGTGGTTGATGTAGGCCACCGCCGTGGCATTGTCCGTCTGCACCCGAACCGGGCAGCCCTGCAGCCGGTCCGTCCAGCGATGAAGACAGAGCCTTATCGCACGCAATTCCAGAATGTTGATCGGGAGGGAAGACTCCCCCTCCGACCAGGTCCCCTGGGCGGACAGAACGCCCAGAACACCACCCCAGCCCGACAGGCTGGCATCCGTGGTGATTATCGTCCACGAGATCGGACGAAACGACTTGCCCCCGGACACCAACGGGGACTGGAGCCACCACAGAAGGTTTTCCCTGGTGCGATGACTCAACGAGATCTGAAGATCCAGAGATTGAGGTCGCCCGTCCCACTTGGACAAGATCTCCGCCTGGAGACCCCGCGTGTGAAACTGCGCGAAAGGAATCGCCTCGAAAGCCGAGACCATCAATCCCAGACATCTCATACACGTCCGCAGAGACGAGTTCGGAACGTCCCTGAGGGACCTGACTTCCTCCTGAAGAGTCCTGAGTTTGTCTTCCGGCAGGAAGACCTTCGCCTGCACCGAGTCCAGTATCATTCCCAGATAGGGAAGACGAACCGACGGACTCAGTGTCGACTTTGGAACATTTATCGTCCAACCGAACTCCTGCAGAGTTTGCATCGTGACAGACAGGTCCTTCTCCAGACCCTGACTGGTCGCAGACCGAATCAGAATGTCGTCCAGATACCCCAGGACAGAAATGCCCTGGGCTCTCAATAATGCCAGAACCGGTGCAAGCACCTTGGTGAAGACCCGCGGAGCCGAGGCGAGCCCAAAGGGCAACGCCACGAACTGGTAGTGATCCTCCGCAATGGCAAATCGAAGGTATCTCTGATGACCCTCGAATATGGGGATGTGAAGATACGCATCCTTCAAATCGATGGAGGCCATGAATTCCCCCGGAACCAGGGCAGCCACCACCGAGCGCAGGGATTCCATGCGGAACTTGCGAACCCGCACAGAGCGGTTCAGAGCTTTCAAGTCCAGAATTGGACGAACCTTGCCCTCCTTTCAGGGCACGGTGAACAGATTGGAATAAAACCCCCGAAATCTGTCCCGATGAGGCACCGGAACCACCACTCCCTGAGCCCTCAGGTCCCGCACCGCCAGGTGCAGATCCCGCAGGCGCTCTGGAGACAGTTGTAGATTTGAGGGAAAAAATCTGCTCTCTGGCCGAGAGAGAAACTCGATCTTGTAACCAGATCGAACGATTTCCAGAACCCATCTGTCCCGCACACGGGCCAACCAGGGCTGAAGAAAACCGAGCAAGCGTCCCCCCACCCCAAAACTGGGTGAGGGCGCCCCTTCAGGCCGAACTGTTATGGGCCGCAGGTCCGGATTGGCCGGACTTCTGTTTCCCAGACCAGGGTTTCTTCTGAGAGCCCTGGCCCTTGAACGGTTTGCCCTTGTAGTGCGGCCGAAAGGCACGAAGGGACCCCTGAGGGGGCCGAAAATGAGCATGCTTCTTCCCAGAAGCCCCCTTAGCCTTGGGGAAATGGGGCAAGAGAGTGCTCTTACCCCCGGTAATCCCCTTAATCAACACATCCAGGGACTCCCCAAAAAGGCGAGACCCATCATAAGGCAGATTGGCTAAGGTTTTACGTGAAGATTGGTCCACCGACCAACATTTCAACCAAACCAGGCGGCGAGACAACACCGCCACGCTGTGCACACGCGCGGCCAACGGAATCAGGTCCAGGTCCGCATCACACAGATACATGACACCCTGGTGGATCTGATCCACCATATCCAGGGTCGCCGCCGAGGCCGAATCGGCCACTAGGACGCGCCTAAGCATCTGCGTCCAACTTGCGATCGCCTGGGCCGCCATGAGAGAAGCAAACAGAGCCTTAAGCATAGAACCCGTAACAGAATAAGTATGACGGGCAAGAGACTCCAGTCTCCTATCCGTGGCATCACGGAAAACAGGGGATCCCTCTGCAGGGATCGCAGTGGCTTTGTTCAAAACCGCAATAGCATGATCCACTGGCGGAGGCACACACCACCGTTCATCAGTGGCAGGCGAGAAAGGATAACGCAGCTTAAATTTACTTGGTACCGCAAAAGGCTTGCGCAAATCGCGCCATTGGTCCTTAACAGCGCGCTGAAAATCAGCATTGCAGGGAAAAACCTGCGGCGTCCTGCGTTTTCTCTGCGTCCCATAAGCCGCCAAGGCAGCTGGGGGACACACCTCGTCCTGCAAACGTAGCGTCTGCTTAATGGAAGCAATCAACTCATCCATGATTGCAAGCTCTTCAGGCGAGCCAGGGGGAGAATTATCAACCCCCTCAACTTCAGCCTCTACCTCAGACCCCACTAGATCAAGAGAGGAGCGGGACCCCGATAGGGGGGTCCCCGCCAGAACAGCCCCATCACCTTCACCCTCAGAATCAGAGGACAGAGTAACTCTGGGCCGTTTAGTAGATTGAGCAGCCACCAGCATTTGCACCTGTGCAGCAAGGCCAGCCACAATAGTGGCCAAATCCCCCCCTGGGGGGGAAACAGCGGTCCCCTGGCTTTCCACCAATACTGTGGGAAACTTGCCCTCCTGAGAATCCATTGCCCCTGTATGCCAGACAACCAAGGGTTAACTGCCCCCTTACAGCAAGCGCGGCAAGCGCAGCCCACCGCACCACACTCAGGCACAATGAGACCCCCACAGGGAATATACAGACTGAATACAGGCAATGGAATACAGGAATAGAAGGATAAAACCTGAGGAGACTCCGCTGCTGCTGCTGCCTCGATCGGTGCTTCCAGGAGAGAGGAAGTGATGCTGCCAGGGCGCTCTATGTAAGCCTATGGAGGCTACAAGAAAATGGCCGCCGTGCATGTAAACCATGCGGCCGGAGCGGGCGCCGGTAAAATGGCGCCGTTTGGCGCCGAAATCGCCGCTCCACAGTGCATAAAATCACACACAATATTATCCCATAATATGGATACATGTTAGATCGCCGCAGCGATCGCTGTATATGCCCCAACATGCCATTAAAAACATGCCCCACAGCACACAGCTCCTCACACTGCCCAGCCTGACATACTCAGTGTCATACAGCTCCCCCCCCCCTTGCAGCCCACAGCATGCAGCCGAGATATAGGGAGACAAGCAGTGTGATTAAAGGCAGGTTACACAGTCCCAGACTGAGACCCCCCCCAGACAGACAGGTCCCCACATAGATACACTTACCTCACATGGCGTGGGGAACCCGCACAGGCGAACAAGCCGCTGCACATGAGGCAGGGAGAGTCGCAAGTCAAGACGCACACAATGGCGGTTCAGAAACCGCACAGCGTCCGGTGAGGTAGCCACCTCACCAATCATCCCTGCACCGAACAGGGATGGGTCGTTCACCGTGCCAGGAGCGTTACCTGGCTGAACGCTCGATGGCAGACTGGGAAGCCACTGACCCACGACCTGCGACCAGGGGGATCAGCCCGAGACCCAGTCCGCATGATCCTCTTCGTCCGAAGAACTAACTAATGCTGACAAAAATAACAGCTAAGTAAAGGTAGAGAGAAAACTCAAACAAAATATCAAAAAGAAGAAAGAGTCTGGGACAAAAAGTCCCAGCACAGAGAGAGCCAGCCACTCCTGACAAGCTAGACATTAAAACTGGGATATGGTTGCAGGAAGTAGGAGGGTATTGACTGAGGGGACCACCCCTTGAGGGTGGGATATGTTAAAGCTTTATTGTTAACATATTCTGTTGCCTAGCTACTCCTTCGGAGCAAAGTCTAATACCCCATATGTGACGAATATGAAGAGGCGGCGACTGTCGGAGGACGTAAGAGAAATATATTTTTTCTAAAGGTGAACACCCTTTTATGTCACATGATAATAGCCTACAAATGTAGGATTTCAGTCAAAAATACATTAAAGCTAACTTTACTGTACACAAATGCAGTACAATTTTTGGTAAAATACAAAGGATAGGGTTGTGCCAAGCAAATACATACCCAACAGGTCAAGCCTTAAAACTGCATGCACCCATGAAAGGCAACAAATTCACTACCCTAAATTTCCCATAAAAAATTAAAAGCCTTTATAGGTCATCAGTTTAGAGTTAACTGTGACTAATAGCCCTAGAATTATTACTCTCACTCCCGGCATGCGTGGCAATATGTAACATTTGTAGCACAATCAACTTTTCGTATATAGGCACCCCAGAGGCATGTATTTATGTTCATATATGTGTGTATTTGGGGGTGGGGTTAGTCCGAATTTTTTTTTGGGGGGGGGGGGGTGGGGGTTAGGTACCTAGATGTAAATTCACTTTTTTACACTTTTACTATACGTTATTTTTGATTACAAAAGTCCCCAATGTGATAATATTTGTAATGTCCCTTTAAAGAGACATCAGGGGTCTTTTAGATCCTGGATGTTTTACCTGTCCTCCATTGAAGCAGAAGGAGCGCAGACCACAGCTGCTGAGAAAAGTGAGTGGTAGCCAATCCCAGAAGAGATGTATTACACCTCGTTTCCGGTTCTTACTAGATAGGGGAGATCAGCACATGGACGTTCGATGGTCCCCCTCCTGTTTTCTGCAGCACCCACCATGCCATTCTCAGGTCTGTAGATGGGACAGCTGAACTCAGGAAACTTGGCAGGGGTCTGCACTATTATATTAGTTAAAACCCCCAAATAATGGGATTTTTTATTTACCATAAAATCCATTTCTCTGATGTTCATTGACGGACACAGCTCCTGATCTTCTTAACTACTGGGTTACACTGCTCCCTACAGGAGTAAGACACTAGGCAGAAAAAAAGTCTGGCAACGCCTATGGGCAGTTCCAGGGGTTATACTTTCTCTCTCTGCTGTAGGTGCTCAGTTTTGTTACAAGCAGTGTCAGAAGAATTACAACTCCACAGAGGGATGGGTGCTGTGTCAGTCAATGAACATCAGAGAAATGGATTTTATGCCAAGTCAAAAATCCCATTTTCTCTTTCGTTCATAGACGGACACACCTTCAGATCTTCATAACCACTGGCACGTCCCAAAGCAGTGTTAAACATGAGGAGTGGAAACAGCGAAAAAAAAATTCCCAAGGCTAAACTATAGCCAACCAGGTAAACAGGAGCTCAACCAAAACAACTGGAGCCCATCTGAAAAAAACAATACACCCTCAAAGAAGACCTCTAAACAGCAGCATGCAAAACCTTGCGGACAAAAGAAGCATCCACAGATGCCAACAAATCCACTTTATAGAACTTTGTGAAAGTGTGCACCGATGACCAGGTGGCCACCTTGCAAATCTGCATCACTGACACCTGATGACGGAAGGCCCAGGAGGCACTAAGCGCCCAAGTAGAGTGCGCCTTGATAGGGAAGAGAGGAACCTGACCCTTGATGGAATAGCCCTCAATCACCATCTGTCTAATCTATCTGGAAATAGTCGCAGAAGAAGCGGACAATCCTATTCGAGGCCCATCCTTGAGCACCGTATCTGCCAGGTACACCTTAATCACCCGAACCACATCCAAGACATGCAAAGCAATTTCCTTCGGATGTTTTGGCCTGGGACACAGGAAAGGCAACACAATGTCTTCATTCAAATGAAAATCAGAGACAACCTTTGGAAGGAATGACGGAAAGGGGCGAAGAACCACCTAATCTCTGTGAACCACCAAGTAGGGTGAACGACAGGATAATGCTGCCAATTCTGACACCCTGCGCACAGATGTGATAGCCACCAAAAAGGCCACCTTCTGGGACAGCGTAAGCAGGGGAATCTCCCAAAGATTCTGTGGCATATGCCCAGAGTCCAGAGTCAGGCCCAGATGTTCCGTCCACAAAGCTGGACTAAGAGCAAACTTCTGAAAATTCAGAATCAAGCTGAACTCCCTCAGAGTTTGTATGGCGATCTCCAGGTTTTCCACCAGAGTAGTAGGAGACTCAGCTCGCAGAAGGAGGTCGTCCAAGTAGCCCAGTACTGCCATCCCCCGTTGGCGTAACAATGCTAGCACAGGGGCCAACACTTTTGTGAAGACCCGAGGAGCGGAGGCGAGACCAAAGGGTAACGCCACAAACTGATTATGCTCCTCTCCCATGGCAAAGTGGAGGAAGCGCTGGTGACTGGCACATATTGGAATGTGAAGGTAAGCGTCCTTGATGTTGAAAAAGAAATAGCCGCACATCGAGGGATTCCAATAGGTTTCAAATACCTTTATTTCCAAAAAGATGCAAGTGATGACACCAAAGACACCAGCATGAAGTCTCGTAGCCGCGTTTCACACATACATCTTGTGCTTAATCATTACAATGACTGTAGCTGACTATAGATCTTAAATAGACCGCCCCAATGAAAACAGGTGTACCGGGGGCGGTAACGATCAGCAGTTGTGTAAAACTCAATTAATCACCTAGGTCCCCCTACCCCAGATACAGGTGAGGGCGCAGCTTCACGATGAAGGAGCCTTGTCCACGGGTCTGGAAAACCGGCTCTTGACTTGCCAGACCACGTTTGCTTGGATCCACCAGAGGAGGTCCTGAAAGGCTTTGTTGCCTTGTCAGTCGCCCCAGAGGGATGAAAAAACTTCTTACGAGCCAAGAAAGATGGCCCACGTCTACGACGAGGGTCCTGGCCCCTACTACCCTGTGGAAGAAAGGTACTCTTCCCCCCTGTAAGACCCTTAATGATGTCATCCAGGGTAGCTCCACATATTGCGGGCCACAGCCTCTGCCTTCCTGTCAGCCGGGTCCTTAAAGGCCGAAGAGTATTCAACCAAAATCAAGGTTGCCTTGTTCAATCAGGAAACCGGAGGGTCTACCACCGGCGGAACAGTCCACTTTTTAAGAAGGGACTCCTTATAGGGGTACCGCATAGCAAATCGCTTAGGGACCACAAGGGGACATTTTTGTCGTTCCCCCACGCATTGAGCACATAGGCTACAAGAAAATGGCGGCCCCCTCGCGGCACCAAAAGGCTGCAGGGACCCAGGAGGGATCCCAAGGCCTCAGAAAATGGCACAGGCAGGAAGGGGGGGCCCTGACAGGAGCCCCTACCGGGTACAGCCCCCCCCTACAGTCAGTCACTGGTGGCGACCCCCCCCCCCCATTGCCAGTACAGTACCATGCCCCCTCCCCAGGAGGTGGACCAAACCACCCCACAGCCCCAGCACAGTAAGGGGGGGGAGGGATGGACCACAGGGACCACCAGACCAATGAGGGGGGTGCCTAATGGAAAGGAGGGGAACCAGGGGGTCCGACCGTCCTATGGAGCGGACCACGTCCACCCCAAAACCCTCTGGGGGGAGAGGGGGGACAGTTACCATATCAGGAACCAGGTGGGCACTGCTCCAGACAGAACCTCCTCTCCATCAAAATAGAGGGCTGTCGGCCAGGAGGAACACTGCGACTCGGGCCGAGACCCAGTCGTATGCGACCTCGCAAGGCGTTTAACTCGCAGGCCAGCCCCCGTCCGATGGGGCTATGTCGCAGCCGACCTAGGACAGAGCTGAGGTCTGCACACGCTTGCTGGCAAGACTGGGTTGACCACTGGATCTAGATTATCCATCCCGTTGCCCAGTCCAGTAGTTGATTGTAGATCTCACAAACAAAAAAAAAAACAGGAGAAAAAAATCTAAAAAGAAAAATTCTGCCAGGACCAGAGATTCCAGCAAGGAACTAGGTCCTTACTCCTGACTAAGCAGAAAAAAAAACTGAGTACCTATAGCAGAGAGAGGGAGTATACTCCCTGGGACTGCCCATAGGGGTAGCCAGACATTTTTTCTGCCTAGTGTCCTGCTCCTGTAGGGAGCAGTATAACCCAATGGTTAAGAAGATCATGAGCTGTGTCCGTCAATGAACGAAAGAGAAATTATATATTTCTGAAAGTAAAGAACAAAATGGTGGCAGTCTCAAAAGGTTATGTTATACCATATTACCACAACAGTTTATCAAATGGAAATTTATAGTAAAAAATTCATGTAAATCAGATGATTTCTTATGCCCTAGATGTCGTAGAGATCACGGTCATCTAATTTACCATTTGTGGGGATGGCCCAAATTGCACATTTACTTGATGGGGGTCATTGTTACCCTTAATAAAAAGGTATTATAGGTTGTGAACTAAGAAGACCTTAAACAATGTTTGTTGGGGATTCCCAATGACCTCCAAATACAGGAGTTTCCAAGACAAGCTATTGCCCAGGTGCTTTTTCAAGCATGTAAGATAATTTTAATAAATTGGGAGTCAGCAGATACGAACACTTAAAGCGGTTGAATCCCCTGTGGTAAAAAAAACAAACAAAAAAACCCTGCAGGACAATGGCATAATGTGCTAGTATGCATTGCATACTAGTACATTATGAAATACTTACCTTAAAATGAAGCCCCTACGCGGTCGCCCGGACACCGCTGAGGGAGCCGATATGTACCCTTGGCGTCTCTTCTGAGTTCGGCGGCTCCGGCACTGTGAGTGGCCGGAGCTGAGATGACATCACGCCCACGCATGCGCATGGGAGTTCACTTTCCGGCAAGGAGCTCTGAAGGTCTGGCAAGATACACCGCCGCGCATGCGCCGCTGGTGTCAGCGGCTGCATGCAGGTTGAATATCTCCTAAACTGTACAGGTTTAGTAGATATTAATTTTACCTACTGGTAAGCCTTATTAAATTTTTACCTGTAGGTAAAAATTAAAAAGCGGAGTATACTACCACTTTAATAAATGGGTAAAACATATGGGGGGGGGGGGGGCACACTTAGGTTAGATTGTTTTGTCTATCAGCATAGAGGGTGTCAGGACAAGTTTCGAAAAATATGGACCCAATGGTTGGATACTCCTGGGTTAAGCCTGACTGGTTTAATTCTAGGTAGACTTCTTTAGAGGCATACAAAGCCAGATTTTATATATCTGCATGTACAATTGAAATACTGCTTAGTATAAATTATCTGCCTGCTTGTCGCCATATGTACTGCGTTACATCATGATCCCACGTTGTTGGAAGCATTATATATCATATATCATTCCAGGAATGTTGTTTAACCCCTTCAGCTCCGGAAGGTTTTACCCCCTTAAAGACCAGGCTATTTTTTGCGATTCGGCACTGCGTTACTTTAACGAAAAATTGCGCGGTCATGCGACGCTGTACCCAAATACAATTGATGTCCTTTTCTCCCACAAATAGAGCTTTCTTTTGGTGGTATTTGATCACCTCTGCGGTTTTTAGATTTTGCGCTATAAACAAAAAAAAGAGCGCTATAAAAACATTCCCAATAAAAAAAAATTTAAAAAATCAAATTTTTTTTATCAGTTTAGGCCAATTTGTATTTTGCTACATATTTTTGGTATTTATGGTATTTATACATGGTAAAAAAAAATCCCAAAAAGCATATTTTAATTGGTTTGCGCAAAAGTTATCGCATTTACAAACTACGGGATAGATTTTTGGAATTTTTATTTATTTTATTTTTTTTTATTAGTAATGGCGGCGATCAGCATTTTTTATCAGGACTGCGACATTGCTGCAGACAGATTGGACCCCTAACTGACATTTGACACTTTTTGGGGACCAATGACAGTAATCAGTGCTAAATATTATGCACTGTTACTGTATAAATGACACTGGCAGGGAAGGGGTTAACACTGGGGGTTAATGTGTACCTAAATATGATTACTCACTGTGTGTGTGTTGTGGGGGAATGGTTATGTGACAGGCACAGAGAGATCGCGGTTTCATCTTAGCTGGAACTCCTGATCTCTCCCTGCCCATCTGACAGAAGACTCGCCAGCTTTGTTTACATAAGCAGGCAGGTCTTTTGTCAGTTTATTTGACGATCCCGGGAGGAAGGCGGGGGATCACCGCCGCTCCTCCCGTGGCCCGCCTCCTGCTGTGTCTAAACGGTGGGCGGTCGGCAAGAGGTTAATGTACAATCTGGAATTTTTTTTTTTTTTTTTTTTTTATAAAACCTTTTTGTGATTCATAAAAAAGATATGCAAGTCAATTTTAGGGCACACAAATACAATATATTATCCAATTTTCTGGTACAATATAAAAGGAAGAGGTTGCATCAAGTAAATGGATATCAAACCTTAAAATTGAGTGTGCCCAGCTACAAACTACGGCACAAGGATATCAATTTACAGTTAACCGTGAATGATTGCCCTAGAACGTTTGCTCTCACTCAGATGTGCGTGGCGATATGTAACCTGTGTAGCACAATCTGTTTTTGTATGTAGGTCCCCCAATGCATAGGTTTATGTTTTTATGTACATGGGTTGGGGTGGGCACATTTTTTTTTGGGGGGGGGGGGGTGTGTAAGTGTTTGGGTGCAACTTTCTCTTTCTACGCTTTTTTTTTTTTTTTTTTTAACGTATTTTTTTTTTTTACATAGGGGACCAAAAGTCCCTTATGTGATAGCATTTTGAATAGACAGGTTGTCTTTAATGAGACATCAGGGGTCTATTAGACTCCTTGATGTCTCACCTGCCTTCTACTGAACCTAATGGAGCGCAAATCATGTCCAATTAGCTTCTCCCCTGGAAGCTGAAAGCTTAACCCAGAAGTGACATTATAATTGATCATAATGCTTTATGTTCATTCTAGCTTGAGGAGATCAGCGACACCAGCCATGAGGGTCCTGAGACTGCAGGTGGGACAGAGGAGCCCAGGAAACATGACGGGAGGAAGGCGGTTCATTGGAGGGGGGGCGAGCACTACAACACTTCCACCTGACAGTCAACAGTCGACTTGTCAGATTTAGATGAACTATGTGTGTAAACTGCCCCAACAGCTGCCAACATAGGCGAGTGGTAGTGAATGGGTTAAAACCTTTCTACAGAGGTCCCCAGTGTGTAGATGTGTGTACTATGCACAAGATGCTGCATGACCTTTATAAATGGGCCCCAAAGGGTGGTGTATGTATGTACAGTTCCAGTGTAAATGCCAATACTCTTATTTGCTTTCTCTGGTTAGGCAAAGTCTCTGTTTTTGAACAATTAATTTTCCTTTGTTCAACAACTCTCTGCTTCGTCCATATATATATTGTCCAGGACGCCAAGGTTGGGTCCTGGAAGGATGCTATATTTCTCTTCTGTTTGGACTGTGGCCACTCACTGGTCAGCGGAAGTGGGTTTAATAAAAAGACAGGAAATTGAGGTGTGTATGGAGGACTATAAAGGAGACTCTGGATGGTGGATTCTTGTACAGCCATGAGGGTGCATGTCAGAGTCCTACCTGGAAAGCTGTTGGCAGGGGTAATTACCCTCTCCAAAAGTTGCCGACTGTTAAAATGCAACAGCAGTTCTGAACTCTTCGACCCCGTTCAGACAGGGGCGACACGACTTGCTGGGGCGACCTGTGAAGTCACGGTGCACAGTGTGCACCGCGACCTCGGCGCGACTTGCACGGACTTCATATAATTGAAGTCAATGCAAGTCACCTCCAGGTCGCCCCAAAGTAGTACAGGACACTTTTTCTAAGTCGGAGCGACTTGTGTCTCTCCTATTAGAAAGGGTCCTGTGCTAATCAATGGTAGGCGACCGCTAGTGTGAATGGGGTCTTCAAGTCGGGTCTTCAAGTCAGTGAGACTCATCTTTTGTTGTGTTTTTCTGCTGCTGTGAAGCCTGTTTAAGTTAAAAAATGTCCCTTTGATTGCAACGCCTGTGTCCTGCAATCCAGCGGATTCCCCAAACATTGCAATATTGAACCACTTCAGCCCCGGAAAGGTTTTACCCCCTTCCTGACCAGGCCCTATTTTGCGATTCGGCACTGCGTTACTTTAATGGACAATTGCGCGGTCGTGCGACGCTGTACCCAAACGAAATTTATGTCCTTTTTTCCCCACAAATGGAGCTTTCTTTTGGTGGTATTTGATCACCTGTGCGATTTATATTTTTTGCGCTATAAACAAAAAAAATGCGACAATTGTGAAAAAAAAAACAATATTTTTCACATTCTGCTATAGGACATTCCCAAAAAAAAAAATTAATCAAAATTTTTTAACATTTTAGGCCAATTTGTTTTCTGCTACATATTTTTGGTAAAAAATAAAAAATCGCAATAAGCGTATTTTGATTGGTTTGCGCAAAAGTTATCGCGTCTACTAACTACGGGAAAGATTTATGTCATTTTTATTATTATTTTTTTTTTTTTTACTAGTAATGGCGGCGATCTGCGATTTTTAGCGAGACTGCGACATTGCAGCGGACAGACCGAAAACCCTAACTGACATTTTTGACACTTTTGGGGGGACCAGTGACATTACTACAGTAACCAGTGCTAAAATATGCACTGTTACTGTAATAATGCCATTGGCAGGGAAGGGGTTAACCCTGTGGGTGATCAAAGGGGTTAATGTAAAGCCCCGTACACACGCAACAATTATCGGCCAACCGGTCGTCCGTCTTTTGTCCAGAGTAGTGTGTCTTGTTGGTTGAAATGTGCCTAGACTGCACACGAATTTTCTCGCCCAACAAAATTCTACTTCAGAAATGATGTCATGTGTTGGTTTGCTTTCTTTGTGTTCTTTCATCTCTGAGCATGCCCAGTCTTGCTCATCAGATTTTTCCCTGTCGAAATCTGTACTGACTGCACGAAAATCGGCCGTTGTGTTGATGGCCAACAAAAATTTTACAGTCTGCACACCAGATTTTTTTTGGCCTCGGCCGAAAAGTCGGAGTTGGTTGTCGGAAGCATCATACTAACAAGCCGAAAATTGGCAGATCGGTCGTCGGATGAAAATTCCCTGACAACTTTCGACGCGTGTGTACGGGGCTTAAGCCTATATGCTTACACACTGTGTGTGTCTGGGGGGGGGGTTCTGTGACAGGCACAGACAGATCGCAGTTTCAGCTTAGCTGAGACTGCTAATCTGTCCCTGCCTGTCTCACAGAAGATCCGCTTGCTTTGTTTACATAAGCAGGCGGGTCTTCTCTCCGTTTCCCGAATGATCACGAGAGGAAGGCGGCAATCACCGCCTCTCCTCCCACAGCTGGCTGTGTCTAAACACAGCGGGAGCGTGGCTCCGGTGGCGCGCACGCACTGCCAGAATCTCATGCACTCCAGTCACGTAGTACTACATGACTAGACACAGTAATATTACTGTGGGCAGTCGGCAAGTGGTTAAAGGGTTAGTTCACCTTTAAAAAGAAAAAAAAAAGGTGAACTAACACTGTACTCTCTGCCCACCTCCCCCGATCCCTGCTATACTTGCTTCCATGGATGCTGAGCTGTCTGTGCCCACGCAACCAGGGATTTGAAATCCCCACTCTGCTCCTTTTTTTCTCTGCAGAACTTCCAGGACAGATCAGATCCATGTCCTGTGACAGCACTGGCCAGTCGGCATAGTTCTGATCTGTCCTGGAAGCCCTGCACAGGGGGTGAAGAGCGGGGATTTCAAATAATTTTTTCTGTAAAAGGTGAACTCTTTAAAGAAACATTGCAAAGTTAACCCCCTACACAAGTATATATAGCTTTGTAAAGCTCTGTAGGTGACAGAATCCGCTAGTAGTAATTTGTCACATTCAATTACAGACTTGTTCTGTAATGTTGAAGATGTCTCATAGTTTATCAAGCCAATTTTTCAGATCCGGTCAGTCTCAGGAAAAAACCCCACCACTTCTATTCATGCCTTAAAACACCTTAATCCATACACCGTGGAACGTGTAGATGTTGATTGTCCAAGAACAGGGGGGGAGTGTGAAAATTGTAGAACCACCCTGTTCAAGTTACATTATCCCATCCTTGGTTTTGGGAATCGCACTTTCAGCCATGTGAGTCGAAGCATTAACACCTTTTTATATTTCCCGACACCAAAAACTTTCACACCCCCATCCTGTTCTTAGGTAACTAACATTGTCTGTGCTACCCATATAAATATAAATTCAGGAGGATCTTCCTGACAGTCATTGCAATTGAACAAGAGATTTGGAGACGCTACAAAATGTATTCAACGTTACAGAAAGCTTCTTTAGCAAGGCAGTGGTTGTCTTGGAGGTGTGTTTGGGGCCGTTATCATGTTGGAATACTGCCCTGCGGCCCAGTCTCCGAAAGGAGGGTATCATGCTCTGATTGAGTATGTCAAAGTACAAGCTGGCATTCATGGTTCCCTCAAACTGTAGCTCCCCAGTGCCGGCAGCACTCATGCAGCCCCAGACCATGACACTCCCATCACCATGCCAGACTGTAGGCAAGACACACTTGTCTTTGTACTCCTCACCTGGTTGCCGCCACACACGCTTGACACCATCTGAACCAAATAATTTATCTTGGTCTCATCAGACCACAGGACATGATTCCAGTAATCCATGTCCTTAGTCTGCTTGTCTTCACCAAACTGTTTACGGGGTTTCTTGTTCATCATCTTTAGAAGAGGCTTCCTTCTGGGAAGACAGCCATGCAGACCAATTTGAGTGTTATATCACATATTTGGTTTTGCGCTGATAGTTTTTTTGTTATATCCGTAAGAGAGGATGCCCACGTCCTCTCAAAATCCCAATAAAGTATGGGACAGAAGTATATGAAGGATAGGAAAGTTATAAACAGAGACATGTTGAGGTCTTCAAACAACAAGAAATCTTTTAATCAAAGGTATAGTACTCTAGTCAAACTAATGAAACCCCTCATAAATCGTTATAAGAATCTAGCTTGTTTGGTTATCTTAGTTATAGAGAGATGTTAAAAGAGAGAGTAAAATGTGTTGCTAGAAATACTCTTTATAACGTGCTATCACCCAGTCTAATCCGTAGACCACAGAGGAATGAGAAAAACTGGTAGATATGGGGGATGTTCATGTTGTGAATATGTTGGGACCTCCCGATTATATTAGTTCAACTTCTATAGACAAAATATAAACTATAGGTCAACTAGTCAAGTGGACCACTATATTTGTGGTGTATGTAATAATTTCTGATGCTTGTAAGATACAATACGTTGGTCGCACAAATAGGAATTTTTGTTGCAAAGAAATTACCCACAGTACATTATATATAAATGAAGGAGAAGACACTGTATTGACTTACATGGTCCTGACACTAGGCCTCTGAAAATACAAGTAATTGAGCAGGTAGACAGGCCCACCAGGGGAGGTGATAAATATTCTACCTGTCATTCGTCATCATTGTCCTCTGGTGACTGGCGTATCAATTTATGAATAATTACAATTCGTATGAATATTATGTATATCGGTTTGTCTTACAATCTTAGAAGTTTCTTGAAGGGGGTGTTCAGTAAAAGTCCCTAGACCCCCCACCACCTAAACAAGGGCATGCAGGCACTCAGGGCTATACACATGCAGTGGATGGAATACTTAGCTTTATGGAAAAAACTAAATCGCCTGTCGCATTGAGTGGGCAGAACCGCCACTGAACGGAACCCATTCAAGTGACTGCAACCGCCCTTCAACCGCATACAATACAGGTGACATGGTTGGTCAGCATTTTTCAGGAAGGCAACATATCTCTTCACTGCTTGTCCAACACCATCTGAAAAATGATTCACCATGGACTGCTTTTCAGATTTGGGTGGCAAGGGCTGCCATATGTGAGAATAAGCCTTTACAGTAGCTTTACCTTATTATTTGATGTCCAGAAGGTGTTTCATCCTGAGACTAGCTAGATATTTTTTATGCATAAGACGAAGAGTGTTAATCTCTTCCTGCCTCTAGGCGACCTTTTAGGTAGGTCTTGATTAGGAAGTCTGTCCCTCCTCCCACCATTATGTGATCCCGGTGACTGGCTATCACAGCAGTCACATAATCAAAAGCCCGTCCCACCATTTACCAATCGAAAACTGCCTGTGACAGCTCGGGCACTGTACTGGGAGCGTTCCAAGCACAGAAACCTCAGTCTCCATGGACCCATACGTGGGGCGTGTGGGCGTAATGTTACAGCCCTCCCTCACTGATGCCGCACATATGCATTATGTAGTTAACAAGGTTGCTTCCCATATTGGTTTAAATTTGTTGTAATGTTTTGATGGATGTGTGAAATCCCCTCAATAATAGCTCTCTCTCTACATATAAGCTCATTGCAAGTCAAATGCGTCACAGGGCGGAGCTCAGGTGGTTTGCTTTTTACCAGGTAGATTAATAAACACAGACTGCGGCTTATAGTCCCGTAGTGCGGCTACTTGCTTTCTTTCTTGTTATTGACTTTGAGGTAGAGCCGGGGCCATGACGTGTGACCACACATATCTGCATCGGAGCGTCAGAACTGTTGCAGTGCAGAATGACTTTGATTCTTTTCAATCCAAGCCCAATTTACCATAATTGTCTATTGAGACGGTTCCCCCGTATCTCGCTGCTATAAACTCATAGGGGTTATAATCAGCTTTGAAAATGACATCTGTGTTAATTACAGCGAGCACTCCAAATGAGTCTTCTACCCTGACATAAATAACAATTGTGTCAAAGTATGATTTTTCAGCATAGGAACAGTAGTGTGTTGCCATAGTAACAATTTGTGCATTAGAGGCTGCAGGCCTTGTGTGCGAAAAGCAGAGAGTACTGTGCGCTCCACCATTAAGTGCTTAGCGATGATGCCTTGTAGTACTGAATTCCTGGATTACACTGATAAATTACTGTTACCTTTGCAGTCGGCTTTTCAGCTGTACAGTATCATTAGACCTCTACCTTCCCATTCTTATTACCGACATCAGCACCATTAATTGCTAGGACACAGACGGCCAGGCTGTACAGTGTCATTGGTTACTAGGATGCGGGTAGATGGGCAGCACAGTGTAACTGGTTGCTAGGACACAGGTGGCTGGACAGCACAGTGTTATTGGTTGCTAGGATGCAAGCAGCCAGACCGCACAGCCTTACTGGTTGCTAAGATGCAGGTGGCTGGGCTTCACAGGGTCATTGATTGCTGGCATGCAGGCAGGCTCCCCAGTGTCATTGGTTGCTAGGATGCAGGCAGCAGAGTCGTACAGCATTTCTGGTTGCTAGGATTCAAGCAGCCACGCCGCACAGAGTCATTGGTTGGTATAGTGCAGGCAGCCAGGCCCCAAAGCGTCATTATTTTTTAGGATGCAGGTGACCGGCTTCGCCGTGTCATTGATTGCTAGGATGCAGGCAGGCTACACAGTGTTGAGTAAATCGCAAACACATAATCTCCTGCGCTTGAGAGTGGGCCTAGAAATGACAGTTGTCTATATTCCCATCTTGGCTTTCCTGGATATGTCACGCCTCATAAGACCAGGGAAGTCTAGGAACACTGAAACCATAAAACAAAACAGAGGGTGCATCGGCCTAGAGCATTATCCTCAACAATAATCTTTAATATGTAAAAAGTGGTAGGTATAGTACTCACAAACTGACAGATGCATCAGAGGTTGTCATATAAAAACAGAAGCTTCAAGTCCACGATACAAAATATCATGTTACAGGTCAATTTGAGAAGTCCAACAGGTTGACGCGTTTCAAGGGCTTGCCTCTTCCTCAGAGCCAACCCAGTTGGCATGCGTGGGGGTTGGTGTTGCTCGGCCCTCTATAAATAAGTGGACCTTGCATTTTTAGTGCAACGTCCACTCTAGAAATCTTTCCGAAGCTCCAGTCAGTAACTTTTCCCAAGCTGAGAAGAAGCGATCAGTCTTCTGCAGGCAGGAAGAAGCACTTCCCAGCCTCCTTTTATCAGTGATACATTGTAACTCTGCAGCAAGTAATAAGGTGAGAGTCTGCAGCAAGGGCTGAGGAACTTCAGTACAAGAAGTAGATGGGGACCCTAGCTGATGCCTTAACGAAGATGGCTCTGTCCTTTTAGAGTTCAGAAAAGCAGATGAAGACATTTTTAGGGGAAGTAGTGAGATCTCTGCAAGAAATAATAAATACCTGGAAGTGTCACACTGACATATTACTTAGCACACTGCTCTTAACATGACAGGTTCACGTTATGTGCATTCAGGTTGCTGTTTCCCGAAAACTGTACTCCTAACACATTCAAAAAAATGTATAACATAAATAAGCACAGTGAAAAATAGCGAGGAACTTATAAGTTGAAGTGCTTCAGGTCCTCTTGACATCTATGCTTCCTGCAGATTGCTATATCTATGTATCGTAATGCTGGAGATTGCGTCATCGCAGTCGGTGAGAGCACCTTCCAGGAATACGGGGCACCTAAGCCCAGGGGATAGGAATACAGGCCAAGCTAGTCCCAAGACACATTATCTCATTAGTGGACTTGTTGCCCCTCAGTAAACATGCGCCGTGGTCTGTCAAGATGTGTGTCAGAGAATGCGTGTGTCGTGAATTATTCATGGTGGAGTGTCTGGAGCCACCGTCTGCTGTGTCTGCGTTCAGTCTGAGTCTTCGCTCTGCGTTCCTCTGATCTTCCTCCCGGCTTGTGTCGTCCTCTTTCATTCTATCCTGCCGCCCAACAACGTCATCAGCCGTACCCATCCCGTTTGAAGGAGAAGGAGCTTTAAATTTAACCCCAGCCACGCTGTAGAAATAGAACCCTAATGTGCCAACTTTCAGAGAAAGAAAAACCCAACAACAAAAATGTCATATATTGCAGACTACCAATCCTTAGATGTGATAGCTGCATTCGCTTTATTTCAGGATTATTTTCCTTTCATTTCACCTGCCGATCCTGCCAGTAACATACATCCTCTATCCACTTCAGCTCAGGAAGATTCACCCCCCCCCCCCCTTCATGATTGGACAATTTTTGGGATACGGTGCTGCGTTACTTTAACTGACAATTGCATGTCCTTTTTTCCCCACAAATATGGCTTTCTTCTGGTGGTATTTGATCACATCTGCATTTTTTATTTTTTGTTCTTTAATCAAAAAACTACCGACAATTTTGAAAAAAAATATAACTTTTTTACTTTCTGATCCTAAACACATCCAATAAAAAAAAAAAATCAAATTTCTTCATCAATTTAGGCCAATATGTATTCTGCTAAATATTTTTGGTAAAAAAAAAAATCCCAGTAAGTGTAAAAGTTATAGCGTCTACAAACTATGGGATATTTCTATGGAATTTTTTTTTTTTACAAGTAATTGTGGTGACCAGTGACTTCTAGCGGGACTGCGATATTGCGGCGGACAAAGGTATCTCACAAAAGTGAGTACACCCCTCACATTTTTGTAAATATTTTATTATATCTTTTCATGTGACAACACTGACAAAATGACACTTTGTTACAATGTAAAGTAGTGAGTGTACAGCTTGTATAACAGAGTAAAATTTGCTGTCCCCTCAAAATAACTCAAAACACAACCATTAATGTCTAAACTGCTGGCAACAAAAGAGAGTAAACCCCTAAGTGAAAATGTCCAAATTGGCCCCAAATTGTCAATATTTTGTGTGGTCACCATTATTTTCCAGTAGTGCCTTAACCCTCTTGGCCATGGAGTTCACCAGCGCTTTACAGGTTGCCACTGCAGTCCTCTTCAAATCCTCCATGACGACATCACGGAGCTGGTGGATGTTCGAGACCTTGCTCAATAGGGTTTAGGTATGGAGACATGCCTGGCCAGTCCATCACCTTTACCCTCAGCTTCTTTTTAGCAAGGCAGTGGTTGTCCTGGAGGTGTGTTTAAGGTCGTTATGTTGGAATACTGCCCTGCGGCACAGTCTCCAAAGGGAGTGGATCATGCTCTGCTTCAGTATGTCACAGTACATGTGGGCATTCATGGTTCCCTCAATGAACTGTAGCTCCCCAGTGCCGGCAGCACTCATGCAGCTCCAGACCATGACACTCCCACCACCCCGCTTGACTGTAGGCAAGACACACTTGTCTTTGTACTCCTCACCTGGTTGCTGCCAACACGCTTGACACCATCTGAACCAAATAAGTTTATCTTGGTCTCATCAGACCACAGAACATGGTTCTAGTAATCCATGTCCTTAGTCTGCTTGTTTTCAGCAAACTGTTTGTGGGCTTTATTGTTCATCATCTTTAGAAGAGGCTTTCTTCTGGGACTACCAATTTGATGCAGTGTGCTGCGTATGGTTTGAGCACTGACAGGCTGACCCCCCACCCCTTCAACCTCTGCATCAATGCTGGCAGCACTCATACGTCTATTTCCCAAAACAACCTCTGGATATGATGCCGAGGAGCACGTGCACTCAACTCCTTTGGTAAACCATTGCGTGGCCTGTTCTGAGTGGAACCGGTCCTGGTAAACCGCTGTATGGTCTTGGCCACTGTGCTGTAGCTCAGTTTCTGGGTCTTGGCAATCTTCTTATAGCCTAAGCCATTTTCATGTAGAGCAAAAATTTGTTTTTCAGATCTTCAGAGAGTTCTTGGCCGTGAGGTGCCATGTTGAACTTCCAGTGACCAGTATGAGTGAGAGCGATAACACCAAATTTAACACACCTGCTCCCCATTCACACCTGAGAACTTGTAACACTAACGAGTCACATGACACTGGAGAGGGAAAATGGCTAATTAGGTGCAATTTGAACATTTTAACTTAGGGGTGTACTCACTTTTGTTGCCAACAGTTTAGACATTAATGGCTGTGTGTTGCCTTATTTAGAGGGAACAGCAAATTTACACTGTTATACAAGCTGTACACTCACTACTTTACATTGTAGCAAAGTGTCATTTCTTCAGTGTTGTCACATGAAAAGATATAATAAAATATTTACAAAAAATGTGAGGGGTGTACTCACTAAGGTACTGTCTGTAAGTGACACTTTTGACCCTTTTTTTGGGAACCAGTGATACTAATACAGTGATCAGTGCTAAAAATATGCATGGTCACTGTACTAATGACACTGACAGGGAAGGGATTAACATCAGGGGCAATCAAAGGGTTAACTGTGTGCCTAGCTGGTGTTTCAGTGTAGTGGGGGAGGTGCTTTTACTAGTGGAAGGCATTTCTATGTATTCCTGCTTTGCAGGAACACAGGATCAATGCCTTCCTTACTGACAGATCGCCATTCTGTCTGTGTACAGAAAGATCAGCGAGTGCCAGCGAACATCGGGTCCGCCGAATCCGCTGATCAGCTCCCACTGTGTAGAATCACAGCAAAAGTGACCTGCCGGCGGCGCACACTCGCGTCCAATATCCCCGGAAGTGCAGGATCATGTATATATACACGTGACCCTGAGCAGTCTGGCCGCCCTGTAGCAGTAAATGTGCTCTAGGGCAGTCGGCAAGCGGCTATGGTGAAGCGGGTTGTCACCCTAAGCTGCTCTCTTGATTTGGACTACAAACAGCCCCCCTCTCTAATCCACCTCTTCTGCATTACATGCAGCTCCCACCTCTTCACCTTCCTCTTCTACATTACATACAGCTCCCACCTCTTCATCTTCCTCCTCTACATTACATACAGCTCCCACCTCTTCATCTTCCTCCTCTACATTACATACAGCTCCCACCTCTTCATCTTCCTCCTCTACATTACATACAGCTCCCACCTCTTCACCTTCCTCTTCTACATTACATACAGCTCCCACCTCTTCACCTTCCTCTTCTACATTACATACAGCTACCACCTCTTCATCACATACAGCTCCCACCTCTTCACCTTCCTCTTCTACATTACATACAGCTCCCACCTCTTCATCTTCCTCCTCTACATTACATACAGCTCCCACCTCTTCACCTTCCTCTTCTACATTACATACAGCTCCCACCTCTTCATCTTCCTCTTCTACATTACATACAGCTCCCACCTCTTCATCTTCCTTCTCTACATTACATACAGCTCCCACCTCTTCAACTTCCTCTTTGCTGTTTGTAGTCCAAATCAAAAGAGCAGCTTAGGGTGACAACCTGCTTAACCACAAACACAGTATACTGATTGGACGTATTCACCGATATAGCGGCTTGCTGACCGCCATATAGCACATTTACTGCTACAAGGTGGCCGGACTGCGCAGGATCACGTATATTTTATATATATATATATATATATATATATATATATATATATATATATATATATATATATATATATATATATATACATATACATACACATACACACACACACACACACACACATACACTATATAGACTGTACAGGGCCCCATGCATGATTTCTAACAGCAGCCCTGCATAGAGCAGCGATGAGAATTATTGTCCTCTCTGGACCACCATCCCACTTTCTCTCAATCAGCAGCACTGAGGTTTCAATGCTAAGTGGGGCATGGCCAAAGTCTTGCAAGATGTGATCTGGTGCTATCTGGGCTTTGTTTGGGGTGTGCCAGGTATATGGTCTGTGGTGGGTGGAAGATCTGAGACATTACAGTGCCAGGAACTGAGTTATAGATGGGGGGGGGGGGGGCAGCCTCCAGTATGCCAAGAATATAGAGAATAATGGGAGACCAAGGAGATTCTCTACCCCTGCACTATGTACTGTACATTACACACACCTGGCCCCTGCATTCTGCAGAGTACACACACCTGACCCCTACATCCTTTACGATAAACACTACTGACCCCTGCACGCTGTGAATTACCCATTACCCACTACTGACCCCTGCACATGTTTCTGATCCCTGCACTCTATACAGTACATACTTCTGATCCTTGCACTCTATATATTACATAGATACATAGCAGATAAGGTTGGAAAAAGGTCCATCCAGTCCAACTTATATGTATGTGCGTGAGTGTGTGTCAGTTAAAGCCTTCTAAGAATGTAAACACCCTTTGTATTTTACACAATAAGAAAAATGTCTTGAAGATTTCTGAAGCAGTCAACACTTCCAGCTGATACATTACCTGGGGAAGTCCACATTTTTGCTGTTCCAATTTTTAAGAACCACCGCCACAATTTTCGATTAAACTTTCTTTCCTCAAGCCTTAAATTGTGGTTTTATATCCTTGTCAAGGACCTTAGATTGAACAGCATGTTACCATCACTACAATAACCATTGATTAATTTGTAGATAGCGATCATGACACCTCCTAAACGCCTCTTCTGTGAGCCAAGTTCTTCATAGCGGAGGTCCTTTAGCCCCTTTATTCGTTTCTTTGCCCTTTGCTGAATTCTTTACATACTCCTGACACCTGTACTCTGTACATTATATACTCCTGACACCTGTACATCACAAAATCCTGCCACCTCTACCCTGTACATCACACAATCCTGCCACCTGTAGTCTGTACATGATATACTCCTGACATCTGTACTCTGCACATTATATACTCCTGACACCTGTACTCTGCACATTGCATACTCCTGTACTCTGTACATTATATACTTGTGATACCTGTACTCTGTACATTATATACTCCTGAACTCTGTACATTTTATACTCCTGACACCTGTGTACATTATATACTCCTGACACCTGTACTCTGTACATCACATAATCCTGCCACCTCTACCCTGTACATCACATAATCCTGCCACCTGTACTCTGTACATTATATACTCCTGACTTCTGTACTCTGTACATTATATACTCCTGACACCTGTACATGACATACTCCTGACACCTGTACTCTGTACATTATATACTCCTGACACCTGTACTCTGCACATTGCATACTCCTGTACTCTGTACATTATATACTTGTGATACCTGTACTCTGTACATTATATACTCCTGAACTCTGTACATTTTATACTCCTGACACCTGTGTACATTATATACTCCTGACACCTGTACTCTGTACATCACATAATCCTGCCACCTCTACCCTGTACATCACATAATCCTGCCACCTGTACTCTGTACATTATATACTCCTGACTTCTGTACTCTGTACATTATATACTCCTGACACCTGTACATGACATACTCCTGACACCTGTACTCTGTACATTATATACTCCTGACACCTGTACTCTGTACATTATATACTCCTGACACCTGTACATGACATACTCCTGACACCTGTACTCTGTACATTATATACTCCTGACACCTGTACATCACATAATCCTGACATCTGCACTCTGTACATTGCATACAGGTACTCCTGACACCTGTATTCTGTACATTATATACTCTTGACACCTGTACATGACATACTCTTGAAACCTGTACTCTGTACATTGCATACTCCGGACACTTGTACTCTGTAAATTTATTGCATACTCCTGACACCTGTACTCTGTACATTGCATACTCCTGACACCTATACACTGTACATCACATAATCCTGACAACTGTACTCCTACTCCTGTACACCTGTACTAAGTCCATGCACTTACTGTTCGCAAGCACCCCCACTCCAGTACAACCTGGCCACCTCTATAGGGGCATTGAACCCAAGATTCCAAACTACTACACATTTTTAGAACGCATACATTTTTTTGTTTATTATAAACTAAGTTTATTTAATAGCTTTTTATAAATCTTCTTTATTTGCCTTCTCCAATACAAGTGCACTGACAAGTGAAAGGAAAAAAAAAAGTGTGTCAGCTTCTGTCACTCAGCAAAGGCTTCCAATGCAGTGCAGGTAATTAGCACAAGATGGTCCTGACACAGCACACAGAGACTAGAAAAGTGATTCGAGGACAAACAAAATGCTAATGAAATGGCTGGTAAATGTCAAAAAAGCAAAGAATAAAGTAAACTGGGGCTTTCAGGATACAGACGCACCAGCTGCAGACAAAGATACTTATACTCCAATATGAAAACATCAGAAGGAGCCAGCTGTCAATCAAAGTTCCTGAATGGGGGGTTTGTCAACAAACAACTGTCATATGTAAGCAGAACTGCAATCCCTAATTACCATATTATTACTATATATTACTAGCTAAAGATATTAAGGAGAAATAACTTTTGAGCAAATTTGCTTTTTGGGTAATGGTAATGTATTTTTGCTTACTTAAAATACAATTGTATACCATACCAAAAAAAAAAAAAAATCTATTTATTACTCCTAAAATAAAACATGCAGTATCTCACAAAAGTGAGTACACCCCTAACATTTTTGTAAATATTTTATTATTTCTTTTCATGTGACAACACTGAAGAAATTACACTTTGCTACAATGTAAAGTAGTGAGTGTACAGCTTGTATAAGGGCTCTTTCACACGGGCTTTCCGTGTGAAAGGTCCGCTGCGGGACTTTTTTTTTTTTTTTTTTCACGGAGCGGATGACATTTCTTACCTAATGTAAGTCTATGGGGGATTGCGGATGTCAGCGGATGACACCGCTGACATCCAATTTTCCTTCCTTTCCGTTTTTTGAACGGAACAAAAATAGGATTTTTTCTGTTCCAAAAAACGGAACAGAACTGACAGGAGGAAAATCGGATGTCAGCGGATGGTATTCCGCTGACATCCGCAATGCCATAGACTTACATTATGTCCGCAAATCATCCGCAAAAAAATAGGATGATTTGCGGACATACGGAGCGCCCGTGTGAAAGGGCCCTAACAGTGTAAATTTGCTGTCCCCTCAAAATAACTCAACACACAGCCATTAATGTCTAAACCGCTGGCAACAAAAGTGAGTACACCCCTACGTGAAAATGTCCAAGTTGGGCCCAATTAGCCATTTTCCCAACCCAGTGTCACGTGACTCAGTGTTACAAGGTCTCCGGTGTAAATTGGTAGCAGGTGTGTTAAATTTGGTGTTATCACTCTCACTCTCTCATACTGATCACTGGAAGTTCAACATGGCTCCTCATGGCAAAGAACTCTCTGAGGATCTGAAAAAAAAAAGAATTGTTGCTCTACATAAAGATGGCCTAGGCTATAAGAAGATTGCCAAGACCCTGAAATTGAGCTGCAGCATGGTGGCCAAGACCATACAGCAGTTTAACAGGACAGGTTTCATTCAGAACAGGCCTCGTCATGGTTGACCAAAGAAGTTGAGTGCACGTGCTCATCATTATATCCAGAGGTTGTCTTTGGAAAATAGAGTGCTGCCAGCATTGCTGCAGAGGTTGAAGGAGTGGTGGGTCAGCCTGTTAGTGCTCAGACCATACGCCGCACACTGCATCAAATTGGTCTGCATGGCTGTCACCCCAGAAGGAAACCTCTTCTAAAGATGATGCACAAGAAAGCCTACAAACAGTTTGCTCAATACAAGCAGACTAAGGACATGGATTACTGGAACCATGTCCTGTGGACTGATGAGACCAAGATAAACCTATTTGGTTCAGATGGTGTCAAGCATGTGTGGTGGCAACCAGGTGAAGAGTACAAAGACAAGTGTGTCTTGCCTACAGGCAAGCGTGGTGGTGGGAGTGTCATGGTCTAGGGCTGCATGAGTGCTGCCGGTACTGGGGAGCTACAGTTCATTGAGGGAACCATGAATGCCAACATGTACTGTGACATACTGAAGAAGAGCATGATCCCCTCCCTTCGGAGACTGTGCTTCAGGGCAGTATTCCAATATGAGAACGACCCCAACCCACCTCCAAAATGACCACTGCCTTGCTAAAGAAGCTGAGAGTAAAGGTAATGGACTGGCCAAGCATGTCTCCAGACCTAAACCCTATTGAGCATCTGTGGGGCATCCTCAAACGGAAGGTGGAGGAGCGCAAGGTCTCTAACATCCACCAACTCCGTGATGTCATCATGGAGGAGTGGAAGAGGACTCCAGTGGCAACCTGTAAAGCTCTGGTGAACTCCATGCCCAAGAGGGTTAAGGCAGTGCTGGAAAATAATGGTGGCCACACAACATATTGACACTTTGGGCCCAATTTGAACATTTTCACTTAGTGAAAGTGTGTTGAGTTATTTTGAGGGGACAGCAAATTTACACTGTTATACAAGCTGTATACTCACTACTTTACATTGTAGCAAAGTGTCATTTCTTTAGTGTTGTCACATGAAAAGATATAATGAAATACTTACAAAAATGTGAGGTGTGTACACACTTTTGTGAGATACGGTGTATGTATATATACATATATATATAGATCATATACAGTTGCGACACAAGTCACGTTGTAATTGAATATTATTAAATATTACCTTTCCTTTTTATTCTGCAGCTCTGTAATTTTGTGTAAAATGCAATATGGCAACCTGGAGGTGTTCTCTGCACAGAATGTGTACTGACCACACCCCCAGAAAGATAATTTCCTGCCTGTGTGATTGGCTCACCAATTTTCCCAGAAGTCTGCACTAAGATACAAGTCAGATTTCAGGCATCCCCTGCAACAAAAATGTCATTTTTGGTGAGATACTTCCAACAGGAACACGTCTAAAGGGGTGCAGACGCTGCAATTTTCCTCATTAGAGCCCTGATTCTGCAGCAGCTGATTGATAATTATGAAACCACTCCCATTAGACTCACTAAGCACATGGGCACAGAGGAACAAACAGTGATTTCTTCAGAATAACAAAAAGGTAGAAATATGCAACAAAGTTTGTAATAATGCTTGTAAGGTACATAGATCAACCAGAGGGGAATTTTTTTTCTCAACAAAAAAGTGGAGTAATGCCTCATACACACGATCAGATAATTGTGCGAAAAATATCGCTTTCGACTTGATCGCACAATAATCTGATCGTTAGTACACAGCTTTCGAAAGCTGATCACGACATTTCGTCCAACAAAATCCGAAGGGACAAACACGAAAACTTCTGTCGTACGATAGTCTAGCGAACGACAATCATTTAATCAGTACAGTACGCTAAAAATTGATAGACAAAGACCACGCATGATCAGAAACACGAAAATAACCCGGAAAAAGCCTGGCTTCCATTGTTTTTGTTTTGCATTATCCGATACGTAGCTAAGCGACCAGGAAGCTTTTCCAGAATCGTACGAAAAAAACAAAATCATACGTTTAGTACGCATTGTTAAATTCAATACTAGTAACATGCAACAAAATGCGAACGATAAGTCGTCCGATTATCTGATCGTGCGTACGAGGCATTAGTCTTGAAGAGCTTTAAATGAGTAATTAACTCAGAATGCACATGCTGCATAAGCCCCTAGAGTAGCTTACTACTGCCTTATGCCAATTATTTCTGTTAACATACTGAAGAGTGTTGCTGATGCCTCCCCCATGACTGGGTTAGGCCTTATCCACATGATAGGTTTGAGGCAGAATACACTCTAGCATAAAATTCCAGCACTTCTCCTGGGGGGGGTGTAGGTGATACATACAGGCAGCCACAGTAGTCAAAAGCTCCCTGCGGTGTATGTAGGTATACACAAGTGCTTTTGTGCATTGGCGGAAACATGCGCATCTGCAGGATTACAGCATTCAGGGGAATACGTCATATGCACATAGGCAAGTTTATGCTGATGCACCAAAGCCCTGATGTGTACCTGATTACAGCCATTCACCTCTATGGCCAGGTGTACATGCCACCTGCATCTCCCCGAGCAGGAAAAATCACCAACATTTTATACTAGAGTGTACTTCATGCCTCAAACAAGTGAAACTAGAGGCAAAAGATTTAACTTTTTATTTTGCATAGGGTAGTGAGGAGTGTAACCTCGGTCAGTTTTTTTCCCCATCTGTGTCCCTTTGGAGAGATTTCCCTTCACTTCCTGTCCCAAAGCCAAAACAGGAAGTAAAAGGAAGTCCCTACAAACTGAGGGAATCCCTGGAGGTCCCCATTGGAAGATTTACCCTCTATTCCCAAAATTTTTGATTTCCTTTCACTTTCTGTAATGTAAAGAAATCTCCATAACGGGGGCACAGACAGCAACAAAAACCTGACAGGGGTTCTAATCCCTCTCCGCTCTATCAAAAACTAAAAAAAGTTTTGACTTTCGCAATACTTTAAAGAGTACGTAGAGCCAAAACCTTTTATTAGTTTGGAATAATGTTGGGTATGGTTAAGATGTTTGCCAGGATTCTTTTTATTTTGATGCTGGGTCTCATGAGGGAAATTTTCCTTCACTTCCTGTCCCTGTGACAACAGAAAGTGTAAATCCCTCTCCTATCCAAGACAGCTGTGACCTGAACTTGTGTCCCCATTAAAAGATTTTTCCTCTCCTGTTCTCGTGCCAACGCTAAAGTTTTGGATTTTCCATCATCCCTTTCTGTTCTAGTGATGACTGCCACCATGGTGAGGGAGAATTCCCACTGTGGAGACCCAGAGAGCAATAAAACCCTGAAAAGGGCTTGAACCCTTTTAAAAATCTAGTTTCACTCTTTTCTAATTAGAATGATTGGGGTCGGTTTTATTTTACACTTTTTTTTTGTACAACAGACCCTGTCGCCATTCTGAGATTGGACATACACCCTATACATGTAAAGAAGAATGTGAAAAGATAAGCTTACCTTGGTGCCATTGTAGAAGTCGTCCATGCAGGTGGCATTCATGAAAGTCTGGTGGAAGTGGGTGCTGGTATCGATCCCTCCGGGGATCACTAGCTTTCCCGTGGCATCGATGACCTTCGCCCCTCCTGGTATCATCAGCTCCCGGCCCACCTGCTGGATGATGCCGTTCTCTATGTATACATCGGCTTCCTGCGTGCAGTCATCGTTCACCACCTTCCCCCCTTTGATGAGGATACGGGCACTGGCGGTGTTGGCGGTCATGGCTCTAGAAGAGGAGAAGAAATTGAGTACACCTTTTAAGCACAATCTAATTCAGTGATTTACTAGATGGTGAAGCAAGGCTCAGGATGACAGCCTCATAGCATGCAGAAAATATCTGGACACGTTAATTGGAATGGTTAACCTATGCATGCCTCCCAGTCCCCATCACCCACCCTGCATCGTAATAGCAAATTAATCCCAAAAGCTGCATTCTTCTTCCTTCTTCTTTCCAGAGGCATATAACAGTGCTTTTCTTTTCTGTTTTCTATTCAATATGAACTTTCATTTTTTTTTTTTTTAATCTGAATATTCATGTAACCACTTCTGGACCGGAAGGATTTGCCCCCTTAAATTTTCCTCCTCTGCAACTTGTACCTATAGGTAAGCCTATAATAAGGCTTACCTATAGGTATTGTAAATACTGTATTTTCTGGCGTATAAGACTACTTTTGAACCTCAAAAAAATTGCCCAAAAATGGGGGGTCGTCTTATACGCCGAGTATAATATCTCCAAGGTAACCTAAGTATAAGTATTACCAGTAGATGAAAATTAGGGGGGTCGTCTTATACGCCCAGTCGTCTTGTACGCCGGAAAATACGGTATCTCCTAAACATGCACCGTTTTAGGAGAGATTTACTTTGCATGTACCAGTGACATCACTGGCGTATGCGCTCTGAAGGAACGGCTGCTCATGCCGTTCCTTCAGAGCCCTGTGCCGTGACCGTCGGCTCCCGCGTGCATTCGCGGGAGTGACGTCATCGCGGCTCCAGCCAATCAGATGGCCGGATGCCGCAAACCCAGAAGAAGGGTGACCAATCATGTCACCCATGAGCAGAGTTGTATAAAGTACTCGAAACCCATACTTGAGTAAAAGTACAAGTGCTCGATCAAAAAGTGACTTGAGTAGAAGTAGAAGTGCTCGATCAAAAAGTGACTTGAGTAGAAGTACTAAAGTATTCAACATTTTTTTGTACTTAAGTATTGCAAGTAGTTTTTTTAAAAATTTTGCTACTCAAGTACTGAAAGTAAAAGTACCAGTAGTTTTGAAAAAAAAATTGCTACTCAAGTACTGAAAGTAAAAGTACAAGTACTGTGTTATGTAGTTATTAAAGAAAGAAGTCAAAAGTTTGAACATCATATTGTTTTTAATTATTTCAAATTCAGCTTTTATTTATACATACAGTAGCATTTATTTTCGTATGCGCTGATAATACACGTTTTGAGCTTCATGAAACCTGCCATCTACTGTTCTGGCAGTGGTAATTTTTATAATTGTAACAAGTAACTATGCAGCACAAAAAAAAAAAATATCAGAGTAGAAGTATTGAAATCATCGAAAAAATGTAGTGAAGTAAAAGTGGAAGTAGGATAAAAAAATTCTACTCCAGGAAAGTACAGATACCGCCTTTCGGTACTTAAGTACAGTAGTGAAGTAGTTCTACTTAGTTACTATACATCTCTGCCCATGAGACAGGAGAGCGGGCGGCACTGCGAGGCTTCGTTCCAAGGAAAGGATTTCATGTGATGTATACTAGCTCATTATGTGTTTGTCTTTCAGGTGTTCCTTTTTTTTTTTTTAATTCTGAGGTTTACAACCTATTTAATGACCAGGCCATTTTTTGCAATTCGGCACCGCTTTAATTTAAAGGACAATTGCGCGGCCGTGCAACGCTGTACCTAAATAAATAAAAAATTGATGTCCTTTTTTTCCACAAATAGAGCTTTCTTTTGGTGGTATTTGATAAGCTATGCGATTTTTATTTTTTGCGCTATAAACAAAAAAAATATATATATATTTTTCACTTTCTGCTATACAACATTTCCCCCCCCAAAAAAAATGTTTTCATCCTTTTATGCCAATTTGTATTCTGCTACATATTTTTGGTAAAAAAAAAATCCCAATAAGCATATTTTGATTGGTTGTAGTGAGTGTACAGCTTGTATAATAGTGTACATTTGCTGTCCACTCAAAATAACTCAACACACAGCCATTAATGTCTAAACCGCTGGCAACAAAAATTTCGTAGGCTGACGTAGGCTCTTTACCATGTGACCAGCTGTGTCCAATCACAGCTGATCACATAGTACACAGGAAGAGCCGTTGATCGGCTTTCCTTAGTTCGTGCCTGACAGGCACAAGTAGAGGAGAGCCGATCTGCGGCTCTCCTGACAGGAGGGGGGGGGGGGGGTCTGCACTGGTAATCAGATCATTGATTACCAGTGAAGACCCTCGGGGGGGTGACACTAGAACCACCATGGATACCCACCCATGACCCCAGGGATGCCCACCATGGCCACCAGGGATGGCAATCAGGGCTCAGGGAGCCCGCCAGTGCCCTCCCCATCAGTGTTGCCCACCAGTGCCCATCATTGCCATCTATCAGTGCCGCCCACCAGTGCCCATTATTGCCCACCAGTGCCGCCCATCAGTGCCCATTAGTGCCACCCAGTGCCCACCAGTGCCACCTATCCGTGCCCATCAGTGCCATCTATCAGTGCCCATCAGTGCCATCTATCAGTGCCCAGCAGTGCCGCCTATCAGTGCCACATATCAGTGCTGCCTATCAGTGCCGCATATTAGTGCCACCCCATCAGTGCCTCCTCATCAGTGCCTGTCAGTGCAGCCTCGTCAGTGCTCATCAGTGCAGGAAAAAACGTATCTATTTACAATATTGTATAACAAACAAAAAAACGTTTGGTTTTTCTTTCAAGCTTTTCGGTCTTTTTTTTTTTTTTTGTTTAGCAAAAAATAAAAAACCTTGTGGTGATCAAATACCACCAAAAGAAAGCTCTATTTGTGGGAAAAAAATTACATAAATTTGGTTTAGGTACAGTGTTGCATGACCGCGCAATTGTCATTCAAAATGCAACAGCTGAAAACTAGCCTGGGAAGTAAGGAGGTGAAGTGGTTAAACTAATACTTTGCTGAAGCACCTTTTGTTTTTTTTTACAGTACTCAGTCTTTTTGGATATGAGTCTATCAGCATAGCACAGCTTGACTCTCCACAATATTTGCCTATTCGTCTTTGCAAAAACACTCCAAATCTGTCAGATGGCGAGGGCATCTCCTGTGCACAGCCCTCTTCAGATCACCCCAGAAATTTTCAAATCGGATTCAGGTCTGGGCTCTGGCAGGGCCATTCCAAAACTTGAATCTTGTTCTGGTGAAGCTATTCCTTTGTTGATTTGGATGTATGCTTTGGTCGTTCTCATGCTGAAAGATGCATTTCCTCTTCATGTTCAGCTTTCTAGCAGAAGCCTGAAGGTTTTATGCCAATATTGACTGGAATTTGGAACTGTTCATAATTCTCTCAACCTTGATTAAGGCCCATATTCCAGTCTAATAAAAACAGCCTCAAAACATGATGCTGCTACCACCATGCTTCACTGTGGGTATGGTGTTCTTTTGGTGATGTGCAATGTTGTTTTTGCACCAAATATCTTTCTCTATCGTTCGTTAACGGACACAGCTCCTGATCTTCTTAACCATTGGGTTATACTGCCCCCCACAGGAGTAGGACACTAGGCAGGAAAAAAAATCTTGACTACGCCCATGGGCAGTCCCAGGGGGTACACTCCCAATCTCAGCTGTAGGCAATCAGTTTTTTTTCTAGTCAGGAGTAAGGACCTAATTCCTTGCTGGGATCTTTGGTCCTGACAATTTTTTCCTTTTTTGATGGATTTTTCTATTTTTCCTGTGGGAATGTACAATCAACTGCTGTACTGGTCGACGGGCTGGATATTTTTTTATAATCCAGTAGTCACCCAAGCCTGGCCGGTGAGTGAAAGCAGGCCTTAGCTCCGCGCTAGGTCGGCCGCGACACAAGTCCCCCTGGGACGGGGTCTGACCTGCGAGTTAAACGTCTTGCGAGGTCGCATACTACCTGGTCTCGGTCTATGTCGCAGCCCCCCATTTCGATGAAGAGGAGGTTCTGTCTGGAGCAGTGCCCACCCTGTTTCTGGTATGGTAAGTAGCTGTCCCCCCCCCCCCCACTTCACATTAAAGAGGAAGTAAACCCTCCTCGGACACTTGTACCTATAGGTAAGCCTATGATAAGGCTTACCTATAGGTACTGTAAATATCTCCTAAACTTGCACCGTTTAGGAGATATTTACCTTACATGCAGCCAGTGACGTCACTGGCGCATGCGCTCTGAAGGAACGGCCACTGGTGCCGTTCCTTCAGAGCCCCGTGCTGTGACTGTCGGCTCCCGCGCGCGTGCAAGGGAGTGACGCCACCGCGGCTTCGGCCAATCAGATGACCGGATGCCGCGATCCCGGAAGACGGGCGACTGGACATGTCGCCCGTCATACAGGTAAGCGGCCGGCACGGCGGGGGCTCGTTCTGAGGTAAGTATTGCATAATGAGCTAATATGCGATGCATACTAGCTCATTATGGGTTTCTCTTACAGGTAGCCAAAAAAAAAGTCGGACGGGTTTACAACCTCTTTAAGGGTTTTGGATCTTTCTCTTCCTGATCGCCACATGTGTGTGCAGATAGCCTGGTGCTGCGGTGCCTGATCGGTGGGTGGTGAGTCTGGTGGGGTCCTCTCCCTATCTGCTACAGGATCGGTTGGTGCTCTGTGCCTGGTGACCTGTGGTGTCCTTAGCAGTGTTTTAATATCTTTTTTTTGTGGGTCCCCCTTTTTCACCTTGAACACATTTCCCCACCTGATCTCCTCTCAGAGGCTGCCGGGCCCTCCGGGTCCCAACAATCCCTTGGTCCTGGGGAAACGGGCTACCAAAAAGCATCCCTCACCTTCACCTGTCTCATCTGTCTCATCAGATCCTGAATCGGATTCGGCCGCCATGGACGCGAGTCACCCTGTTGGGTCTGATTTCTCAGATAGTGAAGATGATTCCTCTGCTCCTGTAGCAGTGCATGAAAAGGCGCTGGTGGATGCCCTGATTGTATCTGTGTATCTGTGTGTGATACCCTAAAAATGAAGAATGCGGCTTATGCTGCATCGGAGGCATCGGTTCCTTTTGGCACCCACAAGCCCTCCAGAGCGGCAAGGGGTTTCCCCTTTCCCGCTTACTTTGACAAAATTGTCGCTAAACACTGGGGTTATCCAAAACGCCCCCTTTTGGCTCCCTAAGCGTTTTGCTATGCAGTACCTTTATTAGGACTCACTGCTTAAAGTGGGCTGTCCCACCTGTAGTGGACTCTCTGGTTTCTAGATTAAACAAAGCAACCATGATTCCGGTTGAGTCCCCCGGCTTTTAAGGACCCGGCTGACAAAAAAGCGGAGGCTGTGGATCACCATATGTACATTGTGGCTGGTTCGCCACTTAGGCCAGTTTTTACTATTGCTATGGTGTCGCAAACTCTGACCGAGTGGGCCAAGCTTTTACAACGTGGAGGGGGAGCAGCTTCCCCCTGTCTTTGCTGAGCTGGTGGACCAGTTGGTCCAGGGGCTGCAGTTGGTCTGTGATGCCTCTTTGGATGTGGCTCCTCTGATTGCAAGGCTTTCTGTCTCAGCAGTGGTCCTTAGGCGTGTTATTTGGCTTAAATGCTGCTCTGCAGACCAGACTTCTAAGAAGGCCTTATCTGATCTCCCTTTCCTAGGGGATCGCCTGTTTGTAGCTTCCCTGGATGACATCATTAGGGGCTCATAGGAGGGAAGAGTACCTTTTTTCCACAGGCTAGTAAGGGCAAGGAGCCCTGTCGTAGACGTGGTCCATTCTCGGTTCAGAAGAAGGTTTTTTAATCCCTCAGAGTCTCAAGATAAGGGATCAAAACCCTTCAGGGCCTCCTCCGGAAGATCCAATTGAACCTGGTCTGGACCTGTGGACCTCCCTGGTACAGGACAAGTGGGTCCACTATGTCATACGGTGCGGCTACAAGATCGAGTTTTGTTCTTGCCCTCCCCTCCGGAAAGATTTTTATCCTTCCAACTTGCACCTATCCCCAGACCGCTTAAGGGGTCTCTTTGGGGCAGTGCAAGACTTGCTGAGTAAAGGGGGGATGGTCCCGGTTTCGACTTCGGAACGTTTTCAGGGGTTTTATTCAAACCGGTTTACAGTCCCCAGGAAGGAGGGCAAGGTGTGTCCAATTCTGGACCTCAAGGCACTAAACTGCTTTGTGCAGGTGTAGAAGTCCGGAATAGAGTCCATTCACACAGTAGTGGCATCCCTGCATCAGGGGGATCTTCTTGCATCTATCAACATCAAGGACTCTTACCTTCACATTCCAATATGTGTTGGACACCAGCGCTTCCTCCACTTTGCCGTGGGAGAGAAGCATTATCAGTTTGTGGAGTTACTCTTTTGGTCTCGTCTCCACTCCTCCGGTCTTCCCATAAGTGTTGCCCCTGGTGCTGGCATAGTTGCATCAGCGGTGGATCGCGGTACTGGGGTACCTGGACGATCTTCTGCTGCAAGCGGAGTCTCCGACTGCTCTGGTGGACAACTTGGAGATTACTCTGCGTACTCTGAGGGAGTTTGGTTGGATTCTGACCTTTCAGAAATCTTCTCTGGTTCCATCCACAAATCTGGACTATCTGGGTCTGACTCTGGACTTGGCCTATAGTGGAGGACTGGACTTCATTCAAATAAAACTGATCCAGGAAAAGAAGGACCAAATGAGAAAAGGTGTCAAAAGTTTATAGTAAGAACTATAATCTCTGTCCCCAGCATGCAGCACTTGTCAACTATCCACCAGATGGAGAGAAGGTAACAATTTTTTTAACATGTTTGAGGGCTCGGAAAGAAAAATAAGTTCTACCAGGCGAGTTGTCCAAACCAGCGTCGAGAGTGATATTGAAGTCCCCCCGAACACCAGCATTCCTTCCCAGAAGTCCCCCAGCCTCCCGAGGGTCGCTGAAAAAAAATTGACAGTGTGTGAGTTAGGGGCATAAATACCGGCAAAAGTATACAGGCGACCATGAATCAGCCCTTTAATGAAAAGGAAGCGGCCCTCAGGATCAGCCAGCATGGCCCGCAAGGAAAGAAAGGCAAGAAAGGGGCATACGAGACATACAATTGGCCATGAAGTGCGTCTCCTGCAGGAAAACAACATTGGGTGACAGATGGCGCAGTTCCTGCCAGAGGCGACCCCTTTTTAGTTGGGGAACAAAGCCTCCTTACATTATAGGACAAAATCTTTAAGTCATCAGCCATAATGAGAGTATAAGGAGATCCAAAAACACATTACATAATATATAATAACCCCATAGACCATGAGATAGGAATCAGCCAAAGACCACTCCCCAGCATGAAGATACATTACTGACACCCCCGAGAGGTAGCATAGAGAAGAACGAAACAGACAAGGGGAAAACAAACATTACCTCAAAATGAGGAACAAACCTTCTAAAAGGAAGGGTAGAACCAGGAGAGAGGAAAAACCACTCCTCAAGGGCTAACCACCCTACTGCAAATATGCAGAGTACTGAACCCCTGGGTAGGGGGTCTACCTATTGCGGGGAAAATGACTGACTGCATGAATGAGGCCTATAGAACATCCTGGGCATATCATGTAAAAATACTTTAACTTGGTAATATAATGGCAGCATATAACTGAAGAGAAAAAAAACGCATGACCATGTGACAAGTCTAAAACAATTTGAGGGTCCTACATCCTACAGAAGAACCCGTAGTAAGGAGAAATAAAAATGAACTGTATGGAGCCCCTTTCAACTGAAGGGGGGGGGGAATCTTCATGTAGGTGCTATTTTCCCTCTCATTGTTAGAAAGCAAGTCACATAACTGGAGCCCCAGCAGAGTCAGAAAGATGGGGCGGTCGCCGCACTCTGACTTTGACAACGTGGACAGTTCCTTCTACAGGATCTGGAGGATACCCAATGCCATCTTTCAGGTCGTTGTTGAAGGGGTATCAAACTATTGAATCTCCAGTCAGGAAAATCAAATCGATGGAAGATCCAACGTTTCCATGAAGTGCTGCAGGTCATCTTTGGTGCGGAGAACTGTCGTCTTCCCATTCCTAGAAGCTGTCAGTCAAAAAGGGAAGCCCCAGCGATAAGCCACATCCACAGAACACAAGGCTTCCAGCAAAGGACAGACAGCCCTGCGCTGCATAAGGGTGCGTTGTGACAAATCCGGAAACAGAGATAGCTGAATAACATCAAAGTCAATATTCGGTTTGCCACGAGAAGCTTTCATAATCTCTTCCTTTAAGGAGTATTCATGTAGCTTACAAATGACGTCTCAGGTCTCTCAGTATCTTGTGGTACAGGGAGCAGAGCATGGTGCACCCTCTCCACTTCGATTGGATCAGGAGCTACAGCTCCAAGGATTTGACGAAAGAGACCTTGTAATGTTGGGAGCAGATCAGCAGCATGTGGGAGGATGCGAATGAAGATATTTTGATGCCGATCCCTGTTCTCATAGTCATCAACCTGGTCTAATAGGGAGTTTAGGACATCTTCATGATGTTAAGGAAGTGTCCTGTATGGCAGCCACAGAGGAAAGAAGGTCATCCTGGCTAGTCTCCAAAGCTTCCACTCTATTGCGCAAAGCTACTGTGTCTTCCCTCAGACCCTGCACTGCCTGCTTACATGAGAGCTCCACTGCAGCTATCAGTTGCTGTATATCATACTTAGTTGGTAGAGCCCTGATGGGTTCTCAGGACCCAATCTGTTTCAGCTGCCTCAAGCTCTGATGGGGGAGAAAGCTGGTCATCTGAATGTGTGGAGGTAGATAGGCTGGAGTATCTCACCAGGGGGGTCACTAGCTGTGCCAGGAGGAGCCGCCACTGTGAGCCGGGGAAGTATGCTGAGCTGCCTCATGGCCAGGCACCATCTTAGCTGCAGGCCCGGAGACCGAGGAGTGTGGGGAGAAGGAGTATTGGAGCCCCCCTGTGTGTTGCCGGCCACTGCCGGGTGGTTGTGAGGCACTTAGGAGGCATTGCTGGATGTGCTGGGGATCGCTGCCACTAAGCGAATGTGCCCAGGAATGTCAGAGCTTTTGGCCGAAGCGTCCTCACTCCATGCAGGTCATGCCACGCCCCCGGGAACAAGATGTTAGTTTATGGTTATAATGGTCCATTGACAATAATAAGAAATCAGATGACAATGAAATCAGACTGTGCCGTAATAATATCAGAATCACTGGTCTTCTTGAGCAATTGGTAAGAAATACTCAGAATAAATTTATTGAGATTACAGCGACAAACTGGGACTATTATTACCCAATCAGCTGGAGAGCCGTACAGTTCTATTTGATCTGCCAACTGCCGATCAGCGGAATGAAATTGTTTACATAAAAAGAGTTGTCTTTCTTGGCGCTGGGTGATTCTGCCCTCCAAACAATCCAATAACTGAGAAACAGAAAATTCGGACAGTCAAAACTGCTGAATCCTTTATTCAGTAAGCTGGAGTACCGTCGGTGTAAGTTGTAGATGCCACACAAACGCTTATTAAGAACAAAACTGCAAATAAATATGCAACAAGGCTTCATTACAGGGCAGGTGGAGACGCCATGCAGTACGAGGAGATCTGAAAGAACTGAAACAAAAACCGCTGCCACTCATCAAAAGACTCAATTGAAGAGGACCTGCTGTAACAAATGTCAATGTGGACTAAAGCCAAAAAAATCATTTAGCACACAGAGGCTTTTAACATCAGCTTGCTGGTACACTTCCAATCCTTTTCTTTCTATAACCTGGAAGAATGCCGGTTTAAATATTATGTATGCAATAATTCTTTTTTTCTTCCTGCTGGTGTTTTGCATTTTGACATTTTAGTCAAGCAGGTGAAATATCACAATTCCATTCATATTTATTTTTTATTCTGCCTGTAACATGTCTTTTTGCCTTTTAGTTTTGTGCAGTAAACAGTTACAAAGGACTAAAAATAGAATGAATAAAAGAATGCAATGCAAGCACCCCCCCCCCCCCCCACCAGAATGCACAGATCAGCACCATAGCCATTGGCTGCAAGCATGGATTGAATGCTGGTTTTCTAGCATGACAAATCGACAGAAGCTGGTCGTTAGACAAGATTCTGTTGAATAGACAATGGCACACAAGTCCCGAAGTTTGGCTGGTTCCTGCTAAACCAGCTGATTGTCAGAACGTATATAACCAGCCTAAGGCCGGTGTAACGTTAAAAAACCCTACCTCATGAAAATTCCCTACCCTCGTCACTTCCTGTTGACATTCGTCATGGAACAGCTGAGCAGCTTACCACTGCGCATGCTCACATCTCCGGAGGGTAGGGAATTTTCACGGGGTAGTGTTTTGTAACATTATACCACATCAGCTGTTCCCGCGGGTACATTAAATCATCTCCGCTGCAACATGAAATTATCTCCGCTCCTACCACTGTGACTTCCCTGATCTCGGCTACTAAATGTAAAAATGGCGGGCGTATGACAATATAAATCACGGAGATCTCGGCTCCGTGATTTATATTGTCATAGACCCAATGCCGCTTTTACATTTAGTAGCCGAGATCAGGGAAGTCACAGGGGTAGGAGCGGAGATTATTTCATGTACCCGCGGCAACAGCTGATGTGGTAGAACGTTACAAAACACTACCCTGTGAAAATTCCCTACCCTCCGGAGCCGTGAGCATGCGCAGTGGTAAGCTGCTCAGCTGTTCCATGACGTAGGTGCACCGGAAGTGACGAGGGTAGGGAATTTTCACGGGTAGGATTTTTTCACGGAACACCGGCTTTACATGGTCCAAATTTTTAGCCGAGATTTGAACCATTAATGGGCAGGCTGAATGTATCAAATTAATCGATCAACATTGGTACAACCAGCCTGCCAAATTCGCTTCAGATTATCACAAACAGCTGCTATAGCCACTAACGATATTCACTGTCTTCTACCGCCGGCCCCCATCGGGAAAAGACAATTGCTCGGCAGGAGTGATTCCCCTATCAACACTGTCTGTGTTGATGGGGGAATTGTGCAAATTTCTTACCTGCAACCACAGAATTTGCACCGTCTATGGGCTGCCTTACTTTGCCTTTTCATTTTTCGTGGAAAGTTAATTTACCCTTAAAGCGGAGTTCCACCCTGGATTTTTTTTTTTTTTTAATACCCCCGGGACAGTCAGGGCTAGTGCATTCCACAATGGCTAGCCTCTGATCTGTCCCGGGTTGCACTTACCTGTTAGGAAAAATACTTACCTTGCAAACGTCTTGTCCAGCGCTGCCATCTCAGATGTGGGCAGCTTGAAGCCAGCGAGATCCCCTTCGGCGTCTTCTTCCGCCTTCTTTGGACCCACGATGCTCTGCGCCGGCCCCGACGTCACTTCCGGGTCGCGCGCGTCATCCCTCTACAGCTTCTGGGCATGCCCAGAAGCTGTTTAGAAGGGGATGACGCGCGCGACCCGGAACTGACGTCGGGGCCGGTGCAGGCGCAATGATTCCTGGGAGCTATGACGTTCAGCTCCCATGAATCATTGCAGAGCCAGGAAGTGACGACGGGCCGCGGCCGAGGAAGGAGGAAGAAGGAAGTAAGGTAAGTATATTTTCTTCGCTACGAGGTAAGTAAAAAAAAAAAAAAATATGCGATTATCCATTTCTTTTTCAGGTGACCCGGAGCGAGAAGATGGAGGTAAGTATAAAAATAGGGTGGAACTCCACTTTAAAGCATATGTAAACCAAACTACTGAAATCCTAAACAAGTTATTGTCATTTCAAAAGTCATTTTCAAAGTTTTTTATTCTGCATTTTTCATTTAATGATCCTTCTTCAGGTACTTCCTGTTATAAGCTGACAATACTCTCTGTTCCAGTCTCCAAATTGTGCTCCTGCATTGTCATTCTGTCACACGGGCTTCTGATGGAGATTACATGTGGCCATTGCAATTCCCATTACATCAACATAGTCAATGGCCTCACTATCTGTGAAATACCATGCAGCCATCACTGGAATGTAATTTAAAGGGGTAGTAAAGTCAGATGTTTTTTTATTTTAATGCATTAAGATAAAAAGCCTTCTGTGTGCAGCAGCTCCCCTTAGCCCCCCAAATGCTTACCTTAGCCCCCTCTCTATCCAGCGATGTCCACGAGTGCATCAGACATCTGGGACTCTCTCTACTGATAAGCTGAGGTGCTATAGGCTCCTGCTGCTATCAAACTCAGTTAGCCAATCAGGAGGAGGAGGGGGGGGGGGGGGCTGAACATCAGCTCCATGTGTCTGAATGGATATGCGGAGCTGCAGCTCGGCTTGGGTACAACCAGCCTGCCGAATTCGCTGGCAATTATCACAAGCAGCTGCTACAGCCACTAGCGATAATCACAGTCTTCTCCCAAAACACAGCTTTTCCTGCCCGTTCCCACCCCCACGCTGGGAGAAGACAATTGCTGGGCAGGAGGGATTTCCCTGTCAACAGTCTGTGTTGATGGGGGAATTGTGCAAATTTCCTACAACCATTTGCTCCATGTATGGCCGGCCTTAGAGCTATCACGGAACTTATAGCGGAGTTCCACCCAGGGGATACTTTTTTTAATAAAAATACCCCCGGGACAGTCAGGGCTAGTACATTCCACAATGGCTAGCCTCTGATCTGTCCCGGGTTGCACTTACCTTTTAGGAGAAATACTTACCTTGAAAAAGTATTCTCCAGCGCTGCCATCTCAGGTGTGGGCAGCTTGAAGCAAGCGCGATCCTCTTCCTTCTTCTTCGGTCCCACGATGCACTGAACCGGCCTCGCCGTCACTTCCGGTGCGCGCGCGTCATCCCTCCACAGCTTCTGGGCATGCCCAGAAGCTGTTTAGAAGGGAATGACGCGCGCGCACCGGAACTGACGTCGGGGCCGGTGCAGGCGCATTGATTCCTGGGAGCGGTGACGTTCAGCTCCCAGGAATCATTGCAAACGCCAGGAAGTGACGAATCGCCGTGGCCGCCGAGGGGAGGAAGAAGGAAGTAAGGTAAGTATATTTTCTCTACAAGGTAAAAAAAAATAAAAAATTGCGATTATCCATTTGTTTTTCAGGTGACCCGGAGCGAGAAGATGGAGGTAAGTATAAATTTAGGGTGGAACTCCACTTTAAGGAGTCCCCCTTAGGTTCTTATGCAAAGACTGACTGGCTTTCTTTAATATGTTCAAGCACCAGGCCCTACATTGTATGAGGAGGGATGTCCAATTGTTCTTCCTAAACCTGGAAGTCTCTACACCCTAAGGGGCCCTATTGACACTAATCGCTGCAAGGGCTTAGATTTGTCAGCACGTGTCGCGTGCCCATTTATTTTTAATATCCTTTCATGCAGTTCACAGACCAAATATGCACTTGACATTTTTTCCCAATGCACTACAAGGCAAAAATTTTTTATGGCATGCATTGCGCTAAGCGGCAGGTGTACCACTGAAAATGAACGTCAACTACGTCCCTTGCCAATATGTCTTGTACTGTACTACTGTGCATTAACAAGTGTGAAATTCCATATGCCTGTGTACAACAAGGTGTACACACAAGTATGAAGGCCTCCAAGTGCCACACTTAAGGTGCAACTCAGATCCTTATGGCGCTTGCTGTCTGCACATATTACAATGCCTATTGTACAGCTTTACATCATATCAAATGATAACTTGTAGTATACCCCATAATCTTCCTTTGAATCATGACACGCAGCTCTTCTACAACTAGATGACACAGTATCAAGGCTCTAGGGTGGTGGTTATTACCTGGTATTTCCCACATCTCGCCCTCCTCCGGCTCTTACTGTCGCTGTGAGGTGTTTAATAATACATGCCGGAACTCATCCACAATAATGTTTTATTTAGCTCGTTCACCAGAGCGTGAAAGTAGATCAGATCCCAGTCCACTCATGGCGGACGGTCATCAGGACTTTAAAGTGGGAGTCTAAGATCTCAGGAGAACATCTGGTGCAAGGCCTAGGTCTGCTACAGGATAATGAGGGCATCTAATCTTTATTTAAGATTGGAATAAACATTTATTATGTACATTGTTTATTAATACCACACAAAATTTTAATAATTGCTCTAATAAGGAGGCACAGAGCCTTCAAAAGTTTCTTAATTCACATTTTGTGATTGTATCCAACTTGTTTCAGGATATTAGATCTTCTTCATCATGGCCCTGATGAAGTGGATTCTACCACCCTCACAATGCATTGGATTAGATTACAATCAATCAAAGCAACTTTTGAAATAAACATTATTCATCTATCTCAACCCTTTTAATCATATAAAGGCATGGATCACCAAACTTTCTAAACAAAGGGCCAGTTTACTTTCTTTAGACTTTAGGGGGACTGAATTGTAGTCAGTGGGAGTAGAAAATGTACTGGCGTAAGTGGGAGTAAACAATGCCCCATCATTGCATTACAGAGAGAATTAGTACCCATCGCTGGTATCAGTGGGAAGAACTGTGCCCCATTATTGGAGCCAATAGACGTAATGATGCCCATCATTGGAGTCAGTGGGAGGAATGGTGCCCAATCATTGGATTCAGTAAGAGGAATGGTGCTGTATCATTGGAGTCAGTGGGATGAATGGTGCCCCATCGTTCGTGTTAGTGGGAGGAATAGTGCTCAATTATTGATGTCAGTGGGAGGAATAGTGCCCCATCAATGGTGTCATTGGGAGGAATAGTGCCCCATCATTGGTTTCAATGAAGGAGTAGTGCCCCCATCATTGGTCACAGGGCCAGATAAAGCCTGACAATGGGCTGCATTCAGCCCCCAGGCCCCAGTTTGGAGACCATTGATATACGTTTTAGCCCCAGATCGGGAGCTCACTTTGGCTAGACTTCATCTATTCTTCACTGAACATGTGGTCCTTTGGTTTCTACATTGTGCATGTGAGGAGTCTACACCTTGTCGTACCTGGATATGTTCCATTCTCCAAAAACAGGTGACCAGGATTACCCAGAATACTTATCCCCCTGCACCCGCAACTGTCTCGCTTTTTCCTTGGGGAGCTATGCACAGAGCTTGACCCCCTTTAGAAAGTGTAAATTGTAGACTTTACAGAAGTAAAATCTTCTAAATTACCATCCTAATCCAGTGCTAATTCAAATTCAAGTACAGTAAACCAAACAAGAATTCACTTTGATTAAAACATACCAAGACACTATACATTCTGAATGGCCACTGTGACTTACTATACTCTACTGTTAAATCTCTGCATGGAGTTCCAGATCGGCCCATGCATGGGACCATTATGAAGGGTTCTCACGATCCCAGCTGCATTTGTTATTGCTTTCATATTACTGAGAATGTAAAAGAAGTGGCTTGAACACACAAAGGTTAGTGGGAACACCCAAAACTCCCAAGTAAGCAGGAACAGAGTTGTGAATTATGGCCAGGAGATCCCACTGTTAGATATCCAAGATCCATTATAAATCAGTGATTGACTTACAACATCAGGTTCCATCTGTAACTTAATTATCACTATGCGGGGGGATAACATGAGAAGCATGGGGGGCTTCTGCCTTTTGACAGATCAACTCCCATCACGCTAGTGTTACAAGCAACAGAAAGACCTTATTCTTTAAAAAAGGTAGTAATAAACTGGAAAGGATTTCATTTTAAAAATGAGTCAGATCTAATGAAATGTTCCCAGGGAGAGCTCCACATCTATAACCAGTCTCAAGGTACCTACAGACATTACATGAATTTTGCCCAATTCAGCGTTTATGGTTGGACTCGGTAACATTCACACGTCTGTAGACCTTCCATGGTCAAGCATTCTATGACTGCTAGTCATAGAATGCCAAATGTGTACATGTGTTTTTGTACAGAGCCCACTGGAGTATTGATTTACCGACTTCTAGATCATGCACAATCAGGACTGTTAATGTCTGTAGAAACCAAGTTAAATGAAAAGCCAATGGGACCATCAATCGAATCCCGCGTTAGCCCTGGAGTACAAAATGAGCATAGCTGGTGCAGGGACAAAAGAATACCCCTTCAAAGTCGAAGCAGTAACACTGCACCATCCACCGCTAGTCCAATAGACTGCAATTGTACAAAGTTATAGACAATAGAGAAGTGCGGTAGTGCCGTGTAATGCAGTGTGAAGGCCTCAGCTGTGACTCAGGCCATGTGCTGTGAATTCTGCTTCTATTTCAGTTGAGTTATCTTATAAGCAGGCTAAAGCGCACTCATCTTCCCCTCACTGAGCTGATCTGACAGTCTGCGACTCACTCCAGAGAGAGAGTTATGTCAAACGCAACAGCCTGCGGCATCTCACGGGGAACTGCACAAATAGGAACAACTTAAACACTATACGCTGGTAATCCTGGAGCACCTGGAAAGGCTGCGGGTTTAAAACCAAACCAAGAGTCATCATTTTATAAAGGCAAAAGTGCCGTCATTTTCCTAGAGCCAAATTGCCGTTATTTTCCTAGAGTTAAAGTGCCATCATTTTATTCCAGCCACAGTGTCATCATTTTATTATATTATAGCCACAGTTTCATCATTTTATTACAGCCAAAGTGCCATCATTTTATTACAGCCAAAACGCCATAATTTTATTACAGTCAAAGTGCCATCATTTATTACAGCCAAAACACCATTTTATTAGCGCCAAAATGCCATCATTTTATTACAGCCACAGTGCCATCATTTTATTACAGCAAAAGTGCCATAATTTTATTACAGCCACAGTGCCATCATTTTATTACAGCCACAGTGCCATCATTTTATTTGCTCCAAAATGCCATCATTTTATTACAGCCAAAACGCCATAATTTATTACAGCCAAAACACCATTTTATTAGCGCCAAAGTGCCGTCATTTTATTAGCGCCAAAGTGCCATCATTTTATTACAGCCACAGTGCCATCATTTTATTACAGCCACAGTGCCATCATTTTATTTGCTCCAAAATGCCATCATTTTATTACAGCCAAAACGCCATAATTTATTACAGCCAAAACACCATTTTATTAGCGCCAAAGTGCCGTCATTTTATTAGCGCCAAAGTGCCATCATTTTATTACAGCCACAGTGCCATCATTTTATTACAGCCACAGTGCCATCATTTTATTTGCTCCAAAATGCCATCATTTTATTACAGCCAAAACGCCATAATTTATTACAGCCAAAACACCATTTTATTAGCGCCAAAGTGCCGTCATTTTATTAGCGCCAAAGTGCCATCATTTTATTACAGCCACAGTGCCATCATTTTATTACAGCAAAAGTGCCATCATTTTATTACAGCCAAAGTGTCATCATTTTATTACAGCCAAAGTGTCATCATTTTATTACAGCCAAAACGCCATCATTTTATTACATTCACAGTGCTGTGATTTTATTATAGCCACAGTGCCTAAGTGCTGTAATTTTATTTGCGCCAAAGTGCCATCATTTTACGGTATTACAGCCAAAAAGGCATCATTTTATTACAGCCAAAGTGCCATAATTTTATGACAACCACAGTGGCATCATTTTCTTACAGCCAAAGTGCCATCATTTTATGACAACCACAGTGGCATCATTTTCTTACAGCCAAAGTGCCATCATTTTATTACAGCCAAAGTGCCGCCGTTTTAGGACAACCACAGCGGCGTCATTTTATTCCAGCCAAAGTGCCATCATTTTATTACATCCAAAATGTCATCACATACAAGGAGAAGACTGATCAGAGATGCAGCCAAGAGGCCCATGATCACTCTGGATGAGGTGGGAGACTCTGTCCATAGGACAACAATTAGTCGTACACTGCACAAATCTGGCCTTTATGGAAGAGTGGCAAGAAGAAAGCCATTTCTTAAAGATATCCATAAAAAGTGTAGTTTAAAGTTTGCCACAAGCCACCTGGGAGACACACCAAACATGTGGAAGAAGGTGCTCTGGTCAGATGAAACCAAAATCAAACTTTTTGGCAACAATGCAAAATGTTATGTTTGGCATAAAAGGAACATGGCTCATCACCCTGAACACACCATCCCCACTGTCAAACATGGTGGTGGCAGCATCATGGTTTGGGCCTGCTTTTCTTCAGCAGGGACAGGGAAGATGGTTAAAATTGATGGGAAGATGGATGGAGCCAAATACAGGACCATTCTGGAAGAAAACCTGATGGAGTCTGCAAAAAACCTGAGACTGGGACGGAGATTTGTCTTCCAACAAGACAATGATCCAAAACATAAAGCAAAATCTACAATGGAATGGTTCACAAATAAACATATCCAGGTGTTAGAATGGCCAAGTCAAAGTCCAGACCTGAATCCAATCGAGAATCTGTGGAAAGAACTGCAAACTGCTGTTCACAAACGCTCTCCATCCAACCTCACTGAGCTCGAGCTGTTTTGCGAGGAGGAATGGGCAAAAATTTCAGTCTCTCGATGTGCAAAAGTGATAGAGACATACCCCAAGCGACTTACAGCTGTAATCGCAGCAAAAGATTGTGCTACAAAGTATTAACTTAAAGGGGCTGAATAATTTTGCACGTCCAATTTTTCAGTTTATTTGTTAAAGTTTGAAATATCCAATAAATGTTGTTCCACTTCATGATTGTGTCCCACTTGTTGTTGATTCTTCACAAAAATTACAGTTTTATATCTTTATGTTTGAAGCCTGAAATGTGGCAAAAGGTCGAAAAGTTCAAAGGGGTCGAATACTTTCGCAAGGCACTGTACACTATATTGACACACACATGAACTTTAATGGCATCCCAGTCTTAGTCCGTAGGGTTCAATATGGAGTTGGCCCACCCTTTGCAGCTGTAACAGCTTTAACTCTTCTGTGAAGGCTGTCCACAAGGTTTAAGAGTGTGTCTATGGGAATGCTTGACCATTCTTCCAGAAGCGCATTTGTAAGGTCAGGCACTGATGTTGGACAAGAAGGCCTGGCTCACAGTGTCTGCTCTAATTCATCCCAAAGGTGTTTTATCGGGTTGAAGTCAGGACTCTGTGCAGGCCAGTCAAGTTCCGCCATCCCAAACTCACTGATCCATGTCTTCTTTATGGACCTTGCTTTGGGCACTGGTGCGCAGTCATTTTAGAACAGGAAGGGGTCATCCCCAAACTGTTCCCACAAAGTTGGAAGCAAGAATTTGCCCAAAATGTCTTGGTATGCTGGCGCTCTAAGAGTTCCCTTCACTGGAACTAAGGGGCCAAGCACAACCCCTGAAAAACAACCCTACACCATAATAACCCCTCCACCAAATAATTTGGACCCAGTGCACAAAGCAAAGTCCCTAAAGACATGAATGAGCGAGTTTGGGGTGGATGAACTTAACTGGCCTGCACGGTGTCCTGACCTCCACCTGATAAAAACACCTTTGGGATGAATTAGAGTAGAGACTGCAAACCAGGCCTTCTCGTCCAACATCAGTGCCTGACCTCACAAATGCGCTTCTGGAAGAATGGTCAGACATTCCCATAGACACACTCCTAAACCTTGTGGACAGCCTTCCCAGAAGAGGTAAAGCGGTTATAGCTGCAAAGGGTGGGCCAACTCAATATTAAACCCTAAGGACTAAGACTGGAGTACCATTATCCACCCACAAACTTACTCACTGCCCAAGAGATTGCCAATCACTTCAAAAATAAGATCGATACAATTCGTGAAGAGATTTTTACACTAAAGATATCTCCCTCACCTTACACACCTTGTCCTCCTGCACAATCAATACTTCCCTTGTTTAACCCAACTACTGTAGAGGAAGTTACTAAAATTTTTTCTAATGCCCACCTAACTTCCTGCCCCCTGGACCCTGTTCCTTCTCAAATACTACGGTCACCCTCTGACTCTATCCTACACTCTTTAACTCATATCTTCAACCTCTCCCTCTCCACTGGCATCTTCCCCAGCTCTCTAAAACATGCGCTAGTAACTCCCATACCAAAGAAAGCCTCACTAGACCCCTCCAATCTTAATAACTTAAGACCCATCTCCTTACTCCCTTTTGCTTCCAAGCTCCTTGAACGTTTAGTCTACAACCGCCTGAGCAAGCACCTCATTGAGAATAACCTCCTTGATTCCCTTCAGTCTGGATTTCGCCGGCAACACTCCACAGAAACTTCTCTCCTAAAACTTACAAATGACTTACGAACAGCAAAAACCAATGGTCACTACTCAATACTCTTACTCTTGGACCTCTCGGCTGCCTTTGATACTGTTGACCACCCCCTCCTTCTCAAAAAACTTAGTTTGCTCGGTCTCCGTGACTGTGCTCTCCACTGGTTCGAATCTTACCTATCTCACCACACCTTCAGTGTCACTTACAATTCCACTTACTCCTCTGCAACTCCTCTTACTGTTGGGGTCCCTCAAGGTTCTGTCCTTGGACCGCTACTATTCTCAATCTATACCTCCTCCCTGGGTCAGCTAATAGCCTCCCATGGCTTCCACTACCATTTCTATGCGGATGACACCCATATCTACCTCTCTACCCCTCAGCTCACCCCATCAGTCTCCTCCCGCATCACTGATCTACTAACAGACATATCAGCCTGGATGTCTCACCACTTCCTCAAACTGAATCTATCTAAAAACCGAGCTCATAATATTTCCTCCTCTACGTGCCCCTTCCCCTGAATTCTCTTTCAAGATCAATGGAACAACTATCAGTCCTTCCACACATGCCAGGGTGCTAGGGGTAACCCTGGACTCTGCACTGTCCTTTCAGGCTCACATCCAATCCCTGTCCAAATCATGCCGCCTTAACCTCCGCAACATCGCTAGAATACGGCCCTTTTTAACCAATGACACCACCAAGCTCTTAATTCACGCCCTGGTTATCTCTCGCCTCGACTATTGCAACTCCCTCCTCATTGGATTACCCTTACATAGATTATCCCCCCTTCAATCCATAATGAATGCAGCTGCAAGACTTATCCACCTTACCAACCGTTCAGTGTCCTCCAACCCTCTCTGCCAATCCCTTCATTGGCTTCCACTCACCCAACGAATAAAATTCAAAGTGCTAACAATAGTTTACAAAGCCATCCACAACTCTGCCCCCAGCTACATCACTAACCTGATCTCAAAATATCAACCTAGCCGCTCTCTTCGGTCCTCCCAAGACCTCCTGCTCTCTAGCTCCCTTGTCACCTCTTCCCATGCTCGCCTACAGGATTTCTCCAGAGCTTCTCCCATTCTTTGGAACTCTCTACCCCAATCTGTCCGACTGTCCCCTAATCTATCCATCTTTAGACGATCCCTGAAAACCCTTCTCTTTAAAGAAGCCTACCCGGCTACTAACTAATAACGCTGTTTCTCTTGCTCCATCAGCTCATCCCCCACAGCTATTGCCTTTTGTATCAATTGACCCTCCCTTTTAGATTGTAAGCTCTAACGAGCAGGGCCCTCTGATTCCTTTTGTTCCAAATTGTAGTGTAACTGTAATGTCTGCCCTCATTTTGTTATGCGCTGCGCAAACTGTTGGCGCTATATAAATCCTGTATAATAATAATAATAATAATTAAAGTTCATGTGCGTGTAAAGGCAGGCGTCTCAGTACTTTTGACAATATAGTGTACCTTCCTCCTTTGGGCATACAATATGCAAGGGAAAAACTCCTAAATTAAAAAGGTAGAAGAGTGCTCTCTAAATGGCTGATGCATCTATACCTGTCCATTCAAGGATGCCCGGGAGCTGTGCCAAATGGGAAGAGACCCTGGCAACAGCCCAGGACTTGTTCATTAGTTTTCATCATTATAAACTGGAGTTGTTTTAGGTATGGTGGATTTGGCACCAACTAATTTACCAAAGCCCAAAACACCAATATACACAAAATCATAAAGAAATATGCTATTCTTAAAGTGTATGTCTTGGCAAAATAAAATAAAATTTTTTTGCAGTACAGAAGTAGAAGTATGGGAATATAGCTGTTGATTGGCCAGAAATTTGCAGAGCTCCTAATTTCCTACAGTGTGCTGACATTGCTGCCTTTTTTCCACTGAAATACCCAGCAGTGTTGTTAGTCCAGTTATCCGCTGCTGGACTGTAGTACACTCCCCCACTCATCAACATAACACAAGAGGGAGCAGTTTTGTGGTCCAAGGTTGAGGTCAGAGATCTTTGCGGGCTACTTTGGTTCCTACACACCAAACCATGTCTTTATGGAGCTGGCTTTGTGTACAGGAGCAGTCTTGCTGGAACATAAAAAGGCCTTCACCATACTGTTACCACAAGGTTGGAAGAGCACAATTTTACTCTTTATTCCTAATGAATCTGAAGTGTTCTTGGATTGGATGAGGTGGAGAAGGGGAGATGGTGACATCACAATTTCCACCTTGTCCAATCAGAGAATACTGAATGGTGCCTGTGCCAAGCAAGTGGCCTACAGGTGGTCCCTGGGTTACGAACAAGATAGGGTCTGTAGGTTTGTTCTTAAAGTGGAGTTCCACCCATTTTAGTAACTTTAGATGTATGTAATCCCCTTTAAAACTACTTTTACCAATGGAAACTTTTTTTTTTTTTTTTGCTAGTAAATACCTTATTTTCTTCTTTATTCATCCTCTCCTCACTTCGGGGTCCGGCCGCCGATTGGAGATTACGTCATTCGGCGATTCGCAGGGGGTGCTGGGATGTATCTCATGGCATGAAATCTTGGGATTATTACACAGGAGCTGAGCTGTACTGTTTGTATTGAGGCCGTGCTCTGCCCCGCCTCCGCCCCGCCTCCTCTCAGTGAGCTGTATGTATTGTATTGAGGCTATGCTCTGCCCTGCGTCCGCCCCGCCTCCTCTCAGTGAGCGAGGACTGAAAGCATTATATCCTCACTGAGAGGAGGCAGGGCGGAGGCGGGGCAGAGCACGGCCTCAATACAAACAGTACAGCTCAGCTCCTGTGTAATAATGCGAGATTTCATGCCATGAGATACATCCCAGCACCCCCTGCGAATCGCCGAATGACATAATCGCCGATCGGTGGCCGGACCCCGAAGAGAGGAGAGGATGAATAAAGAAGAAAATAATGTATTTACTAGCAAAAAAAAAAAAAAAAAAGAAGTTTCCATTGGTAAAAGTAGTTTTAAAGGGGATTACATACATCTATGTAATCCAAGTTATTAAAAATGGGTGGAACTCCACTTTAAGTCGAATTTGTTTGCAAGTCGGAACAGGTGCATTTTTTAAGTGTAACTCCAGCCAAAAGAATACTTTTTAGGTTTTTGGATAGCATAGGGAATGGTTAACACCCCTGTACCATTTGTTTTGCTGTCTGTACCCCTGTTCAGAAGATGTCACCTCACTTTCTGTCCCTATGACAACTATATTTTGAAAATTTTGGGTTGTTGTGGAAACAAGGATTGGTGATAAAGCTTCAGTGGAGACTCCTTTTTCCCATGAGAACTCTTCCAGGAGTGAATTTCCCTTCCTAGGGGTAGATTTCCTCTCACTTCCTGTTCTCTCCCTTCATTTGTAACTAGGAGTCGTTTGTAACTTTGGGACCGCCTGTATTGTGTTCAATAAGCAACTGTGCAGCCACTCCAAACAGAACCAAGAAGCTGGCGGCTATCACTGATGTAGCAGTGCCTATTACAGTGATTTCTAGCTTTCATGGAGATCCCACATTTGGCACATACATACTTACACTGGACCAATCCAACTATGTTAAAAATTGCCATACCTGGAATTCAGCTTCAAATGTATGTTAAATGGCTTGGTATCAGCCTCTTGCAGTACTTGTACAGCAGAGTTTACAGTGAACGAGAAGCAGCAGAAGGAGCCAACGGTGATGAGGGCCATCATGTGTGGACTAGTGCAGTGGTAAAAGCAGAGGAAAGACATGAAGGAGGCCTGCAGGCATGGTGGTAATGGAGAGGCCTGCAGGAGCAGTTGGGAGAGCAGGGGAGCAGAGATGGGAGTCAGGTGATGGTGAGAGCAAGGAGGGGGGACAGTCGTGTAGGTGTAATGTTAAGAGCAGGGGGTCAGGGGAAATGCAGTGGTGAGAGCAAAAAGTGGGGGGTGGCTCCCACATTTATAAGCTCAAAGGTCATCTTTAAAGTGTACGTAAGTGTGTCATGTAGGAGAGGTCTGGGGGGTACACAGGAAAAAAAATGTCACAATGGGGTCAAACTATTGACTAAGCTTGTGAGGTGAGGGGAAAAATCAGCAATCGGACACAGATGGCGAAAAAACATATGACGGGTTGTAACCTTTCCCTTGCTCTATCCAAAATAGATAAAAAAAAAAAAAAAAGAAGGTTTTGCCTATAGTTCTACTTTAAGAGGGGATATGATTACAATGTACAGTTTGATGGACGAATCTGGGTTTGGGTAATGTCAGCAGAATGCTACCGTTGGAACTTCATACCCACTGAAATGTTTTTAATGTAGGAGGGATAATGGTCTAGTCTGCTCTTCGGGTTTGGGTTAAGCCCTTTGGTTCCAGTGAAAGGTACTATGAATGCTAAAGCATACAAAGACTTTTCTTACAATTACGCTTTTCCAAACTTGTGAGAACATTTTGGGGAAGGTCCTTTCCTGTTCCATTATTATTGCACCCACCAAGTCAAAGCCAGCTCCATAAAGACATGGTTTGAGGAGTTTGGTGTGGAGGAACTTGAGTGGCCTGCACAGAGCCCTGACCTCAACCCTTATGAACACCTTTGGGATGAATTGGTCTGGTCTTCTCATCCAACACAAGTACCTGACCTCACAAATACTCTTTAACTGAATGGGAACAAATTCCCATACACCAACATTTTTACTAAAGCCTTACCAAGAGAGTGGAGGCTGTTGCAGTTGCATAAGGGAGTAACTGCATATTATTGGCCATGGTTTTGCAATAAGATGTCCAACAAGCTCATATAGGCGTTATGGTCATATCTCCACTGTCTTAAAGAAGTTGTAAACTCGTTTTTTTTTTTTTACCCTGCAAGAGAAAGACATAATGAGCAATACTTACCTTAGAACGAGCCCCCGCCGTGCCGCCCGCTTACCTCTATGACGGGCGACATTTCCAGTCGCCCATCTTCCGGGATCGCGGTATCCGGCCATCTAATTGGCCGGAGCCGCGGTGACGTCACTCCCGCGCATGCGCGCGGGAGCCGACGGTTACGGCACGGGACTCTGAAGGAACGGCACCAGCGGCCGTTCCTTCAGAGCGCATGCGCCAGTGACGTCCCTGGCTGCATGGAAGGTAAATATCTCCTAAACGGTGCATGTTTAGGAGATATTTACAGTACCTATAGGTAAGTCTTATCATAGGCTTACCTATAGGTAAAAGTTGTAGAGGAGGGTTTACTTCCTCTTTAACCGGTTGCCTACCGCCGCAAGAACATTTACTGCGGCGGTCAGCCCCGGCCAGGCAGAGTGACGTAGGGGTACGTCACTCGCCTGTCACTGACTTGTGAGCCAATAGCGGGCTGGCGGGCGCCCGCCCCGGCTCGTTCACTTACAAGTCAGTGTGTGTGACCGGCGGACCCGATCGTCCGCCGGTCACTCACGATTGCTCCGGTGAAGGGAGAAAGGCAGGCGGCTAATGTAAACAAGCCGCCCGTCATTCTCCCTGGTGTAAAAATGGAGATCAGATGGTTCTACTATGTAGAACTGTTGATCTCTGTTTTTACACCAGTAGCCATGTCCCTTTACAGTTAGAAACACGCCCCTAGGACACACTTAACCCCTCCCTCTCCAATACAGTTAACCCCTTCCCTGCCAATGTCATTTTTGCAGTAACAGTGCATATGTATAGCACTGATTACTGCAGTAATGTCACTGGTAACCCCAAAAGTGTCAAAAATGTCAGTCAAGGGTCCAATCTGTCCGCCGAAATGTCGCAGTCCCGCAAAAAAAAAAAAAAAGAAAAAAATCGCAGATGACAAAAATCTTTCCCTTTGTTAGTAAACGCAATAACTTTTGCACAAACCAATCAAAATACGCTTTTTGCAATTTTTTTTACCAAACATATGCAGCATAAAACAAATTGGCCGAAAATGTTAAAAAAATTTTGATTTTTACATTTTTTTTGGGGGGAATTTCATATAAAAAAATGTGAAAAATATTGTTATTTTTGCAAAATTGACGCTCTTTTTTTGTTTATAGCGCATGATCAAAAAATCGCACAGGTGATCAAATACCACCAAAAGAAAGCTCTGTTTGTGGGGAAAAAAAAAGGATGTCAAATTCGTTTAGGTACAGAGTCGCACGACCGCGCAATTGTCCGTTAAAGTCACGCAGAAAAAAAAAAAAAAAAAAAAAAAAATCGCAAAAAAAACCCTGGTCAGGAAGGGGGTAAAATCTTCCGGGGCTTAAGTGGTTAATCTGCAGAAACAAGGTTCTCTTCATACACAGGACATAAATTGGTTCATTGCAACATACCTCTCGACGTGGTCCCTAGGCTAGCTCCACCAATGATGTCCTTATCTGCAGATACAGGGTTTTCTTCATACACAGGACATAAATGGTTGCCTGCAACATGCCTTCCAGTATGGTTCCTAGGCTAGCTCCACAGATGATGCCCTCAACTACAGAGATAGGGTTCGCTTCATACACAGGACATAAGGAAGGGCATTATGATGTACCTTCCAGCATGGGTCCCAAAGGAACCCAGGGTGGCTTGTTTCATGTAGCAGAGGTCACCACCATCCTCTTTCTTCTCTTTCCAGCCATCAAACTAGAGGGACAGGCTGAATAGAGACGATATGTATTGGGGCTGCTGACACTGGCTTGACCAAGTCTGAACAGCGATCCTAACAGTTCATTTTTATTTTTATCACAAAGATCTGCTTATTCTTTGAATCCAGCTTGTCTGGACTGGGATATAATTCACAGCCAATTCTGGCGAGTGAAAAGCACACCTAGAACAGTGACCTAGATACCTCTGCATAAAGAGAACACGAGGAAGGAAGAAAAATGCACACACTAAATACATATATCACTTTAACAAGCCGAGTGCTCCCCTCTCGCAGAGCAGACAGATCCTCTAAGCTTGTCATCAATCATGCTGTACACACCTCGCCAAAATATGGCTTCAGGCAAATTTCTTAATTGGTATTTTAGGGAGCCAAATGTAGCTTTATACAGAAATATATTTAACTCATCCAAGAGTGAAAGCCTCGCTTTGCAATATCTAAAGTGTATGTTTAGAAAAAAAAAATAAAATTATTATGAATACGTGAATACACTAGTTTATTACACAAGTGTGTGGCATGCTGCTACTTGTGTCATAGCAGTCCAATTTACTAGAAAATACCAAGTGAAACTGACCATGCCAAACAAGGAAGCAGATCTATGGTGGCATGGTCAGTTTTAAGACCCCATCTTGCTGACTGGAGCTAGAAGGCGCTATGCTAATGCAGGGCAAGCCTGTACTCCTGTAATCGGCTTTGTCGCCACACCATTGACTGACAGTTGAAAGACCCTTCTGCAATGCAACACACATAGACAGAGGACGTATTTCCCCAGTATATCTGATCTCATCAGGCAACCCACCCTATGGCAATAAAGATACACCCCTGCACAAGGAAGAGAGATGAGAAGGGAGTCTCAAATAAGGTATACAATTAGGTCCATATATATTTGAACAAAGCACAATTGTCATACTTTTGGCTCTGTTTGGCACCAGAATACAATTAAAACGAAACAATCCAAACAAATTTGAAATGCAGACTTTCAAGAGGTTGAACATAGATATCAAGTGCAAATTTTAGGAACTGCAACCAAATGAATATAATCATAAATATAATGTAAATATTTAATATTTTGTTGAGAATCCTTTACAGGCAATGACTGCCTGAAGTCTGGAACTCATGGACACTACCAAAGACTGGGTGTCCTGCTTTCTGATGCTTTGCCAGGCTCTAATTTCAGCTGTCTTCAGTTGTTCTTTGTGGGTCTTTCTGCCTTTAGTTTTGCATTCAGCAAGTGAAATGCATGTTCAATTGGGTTGAGATCAGGTGATTGACTTGGCCATTGCAGAATATTCCACGTCTCTGCCTTCAAAAGCTCCTGGGTTGCTTTTGCGGTGTGTTTTGGATCATTGTCCATCTGTACAGCACCGTCCAATCAACTTTGCTACATTTGGCTGAATCTGGGCTGACAGTATAGCTCTAAACACTGCAGAATTAATCCGGCTCTTTCTGTCTTCAGTCACATCATCAATAAACACCAATGACCCAGTGCCACTGGAAGCCATGCATGCCCATGCCATCACACTGCCTCCACCATGTTTTACAGATGAGGTTGTGTGCTTTGGATTATGAGCTGTTCCAAGCCTTCTTCACACTTTTTTCTTCCCATCATTCTGGTACAGATTAATCTTTGTTTTATCCATCCAAAGAATGCTTTTCCAGAACTGGTCTGTAAATTGTGCCTGTGTCCAAATATATAAGGACCTAACTGTATGTATGCTTTAAAAATGTTCCTAGAGATTTAGAAAATAAATTGGATCAATATACTATGCTTTTGTTCAAGTGACTCGACAAATACTTTGAAGTCCAACTGCAGGCAAATAAAGGCCCTTTCACACTGAGGAGTTTTTCAAGAGCTTTTGCATTAAAAAAAAAAGCACCTGAAAAGCTCAAGAAAAAATGCTTCCCTTTAAATTCAGTGAATGTGTTCACACTAGGTCAGTACACTTTCGTTGCAGGGAAATCCTGCTTGCAGCATATTTGGGGAGCTAAACAACGCACCGAAAACGCACCTTCCCTTTGAAAGTGTCAGGACTGGGCTTTTAGCAGCACTCTTCTTAGTGCTCAGGCTACTTAGCTGTCAGAGAATTACCATCCACACATTGTTTTCACAATGACTCACCTCGTTACCATTACCTGTCTCTATAGTCCAGCCTACATCCAGCCCCTTTTGGCTTTTTAAACTGCCTGGCTCATTCCTTCGGTGACTTTGCCTGGTCAACATATGCAGCGTGTCTCTCTGCTGTGTTTCTGTTAGACTTTGCCTGGCTGATGTTTTTTCTGGTTCCTTATCCAGATCTTTGGCTTTTGACTATGCCAATTCCTGGCTCCCTGATTCCGGCTCATCTGATTACCTGTTCTGGCTTCCGTTTTTGTCTACATTCCTGATTTGTATTTATTTACTATTACATTAAAGGTGTGATTTTACCTGCATTTTCTGCCTGGTTCATGGTCCCTGACAGAAAGCAATGGAAAACATGGTAAAACTGCAGCAAAAACGCACTTGCAATGTGTTTTTATTAGTTACATGTTCTTTAAAAAAATACACGGTAAAATCGCAGTAAAGTTCTACTTCTAGAAGCCAGGGGGAGGTAACAGAAGCCCAGCCCTTAGAGCTCTGGACAGCCAAATAAATAAAACCCAAGCTCCTCTGCCTATAGAGGAGCCAAACTTAATTTAGCTACTCTGCAAGGTTGAGGGTGCTACACTTATCTCACAAACACAATAGAAAGTAAGAGAAACGTTCTATTCTATCTAAAGCTAGAAAGTTTTTGCAGCGGATCAGTGTGAAAGTGTCCTTCCAGCACTTCAAGGGTTCATTGCTTGTTTTTGTCTAGGAGAACAATAGAAGGAGATTTACTTACCCAATACTCTGCTTCTCCCTACAGATAGACTGGCCCCTTCAGCTTCTGTACTCCAGTGGTCTAGGGTCCTGACGTCATCAAGACCAGTGCAGGATCCACAGTGCTGCGCTGGATGTGATGACATCAAAGGGACAGTCCACTGCCAGATTGTGGGGTAGCACCGCCTGCCTGGGAGAAGGGGATCAGGTAACTAAAACTGTTTCTCCTCTACCCTACACAAAACAAGCTAATAAACCCATGCAGTACGGGCACAGCCTCACTGAAAGGGATCTTTTTATTTGCCCGGAGTTAGGCTTTAAAATCCAACGCTGGGAAAAAAACAAATCCCCTCATTCCTACTATCCTTGAGCACAGTGGTCTCCAAACTGTGGCCTTGGGACTGGATGTTGCCCTTTGCTTGCCTTTATCTGGCCCTTGAGGCATTATTTCTGCCACTGACACCAACAGAGAGGTATAATCCTTCCACAAACAACAAAAATAGAGCACTATTCCTCCCACTGACACCAAATATTTCTCCCCCTTATGCCAAAGATTGAGCATTGTTTACTCCCACAGTCTGCCCCCCCCCCCCCCCCTCAAGTCTGAAGGAAAGTAAATTGGGCCTTTCTTTAGAAAGTTTGGAGACCCCTGCTCTAGCAGAATGCTGGAACACAAAAACACATTCTAACTACCCTATTTATCCAAACTTGCAGTCCCGTGACTTTCGAATCCCAATCCTAACTTCCTCTTCTGTTTTTCCCCAGTTGGGTTCTTCTTCAGGTGTCCACCTCCCTGCCTGCATAATGTGAGCACTTCCTATATGCTATTCAGTGGTGGGGTCTCCTCAGGATTCAGAAAAAGAGTGACAGCATTGCAAGGGGACAGTAGGGGTCCGGAAAATGATAACCTGCACATCAGGGTCGGTAGTCCCCACAGCAAGAGTCGGGGGTAGAGAGACATTGTGGACTTGGTGAATATATTTTGCATCACCAGATAAGCCAAACAAATCCCTTACATGATGGGTTAGAGAGAGGTGAGAGGGAAGGATGGGAAAATTTCAGTTTTTGCCAAGAGTTGGGCTTTAAGATTTTATTGAAATCTATGCTTGCCCCCATTGTGAATTGCCTATCTGCAGCAATTTGAGATCACACAGAAGTTAGCTTTGGAATGTACAGTAAGGTGGTTATTTGCTAAAGCTGGAGAGTGCAAAATCTGGTGCAATTCTGCGTAGAAACCAATCAGCTTCCAGGTTTTATTGCCAAAGCGTAACAAGGTTGTAAACCCGAGGAAAAAAACAACATGTAAGACAAAGGCATAATGAGCTAGTATGCATCGCATACTTGCTCATTATGAAATACTTATCTTAGAACGAAGCCCCCCAGCGGAGCTCACACCGCTGAGAACGCTGACATCTTCCCCGGTGTTTCTTCCAGGTTTGCGGGCTCTGGTGCCGTGAGTGGCCAGAGCCGCGATGAGGTCACTCCAGCGCAGTTTACGGCACGGGCTCTGAAGGTTCAGCACGGTAAGCCGGCGCATGTGCCGATGACATCATCAGCTGCATATACTGTGCAAGTTTAGGAGATGTTCACAGTACCTACAGGTAAGTCTTATTATAGGCTTAACTGTAGGTACAATTAAAAAGAAGGCTTTATGTTCTCTTTGACTGAACAAGCAGAATATAGAAGCTGATTGGCTACCAAGCACAGCTGCACTAGATTCTGAATGCCCCAGTTTTAGTAACTATCCCCCTTTTGTTTTAGAAGATAATGGACAGAGTAAATGTGTATTACTCACACCTGTTTTTTGCTCCTATAAAATTGGAGCATTTATCATTGGATTACAGGGAGGGGGCACAGCCTTCATCCCAGGGCTTTGTTTTTCATTATAGCATTGCATGAGCACACCAAAAAATCCACCATTTTAAAATTCTCTGGTTACCAGTATTCTGGCATTCCAGGAACACCCAATTATGAAGATGTCATTCTACAGGCCTGGGATTCCCAACTCCACCCATCAGACCTTGGGCCACTCACCTGTCCTATTACCTGTCCCAGAGATCATAGGACAGGAAGAGATTTCCAGTATATCTCTTCCACAGAATATGAAGATCCAGGTTGGTTGCACAGCTCAATTGGTCCTATTGATACACTAGAAGGAGACTGCTTATTCAAACAAAAGGATTTGTGTTTAGATCAGCAGTGCAACTGCATATGGCAGGACATGGCTGGCCTGGCGTGCCTAAATAAAAAGAACTGAAACCAGTCATCCATATACACTGGTTGTGTACACTGTACACTGATTAAGGTGTCATTACATCTCAAGTTCAGCTCTACAGCCCTAATAGTGGCCCACCATGTACTTCATCATTCTCCACACAACTAATGAAAACCAATGTTACAGCTCCAGGTGCAACAGAGGTTAGGCCCGATTAGGTCCTCAAATGTATTGCTTGAATATGGATGACCATGAGTGTAAAGCCTTGTACACACGTGTCGAAAATCGGCAGGGAATTTTCGTCCGACGACCGATCCGATTTTCGGCTTGTTAGTATGATGCTTCCGACAACCGACTCCGACTTTTCGGCCGAAAAAAATCTGGTGTGCAGGCTATAAAATTTTTGTCTGCCTTCAAAACACGGCCGATTTTCGTGCAGTCAGTACAGATTTCGACAGGGAAAAATCTAATGAGCAAGTCTGGGCATGCTCAGAGAAGAAAGAACACAAAGAAAGCAAACCAACATGACATCACTTCTGAAGTAGAATTTTGTTGGGCGAGAAAATTCGTGTGCAGTCTAGGCACATTGCAACCAACAAAACACCACTCTGGACAAAAGACGGACGATCGGTCGGCCGATAATCGTTGCGAGTGTACTAGGCTTAAGACTCTCTATATACAGCTGCCAACTACCATTTGAGAGAGTTTCCTCTTCCACATTTTTGCAAAGGGTAGACCTCTTCAGCGTACCATCCTACCACTGGCCACTACAAGGAATATCACACTTGCTTTCTTACGATGCGCCATTACTGGTTTACCTTTTTAATGCAGGAGGTCAGGGGATGGTGGGTGTCAGTGTCCTCATTGTTGGGCAGCTGAATATGGATGATCTTTCACTCTAGATCAGTGGTCTCCAAACTGCGGCCCTTTACTTGCCATTATCCACCCCTTGGGACACTAATCTTTCCACTGATACCCTCAATGGGGAACTATTACTCCCACTGACACCAACGATGGAGCATAAATTCTTCTTTTGACACCAATAATGAGGCACAATTCCTTCCACTTAATGCCAAAGATGGGGCACTATTTCTCCCACTGACAACAATAGAATGCAGTAAGGTAAAAAACCTTCTGCTTTTACAAACACTTTAATGCATTCCCTGCGTTAAGGTAAAAATGTCCCACTAGTTGTATCACCCCCCTCACCCTCCTTTATACTTACCTATCTATCTTGATTCAGCACTGCGTCTGTCTGCAGCAACACTGGTCTCTCCCCACAAGCTCAGATCAGAGACAGCAGAGGGCTGCGAGGAAGGAGCGGGGGGGGGGGGGATGGCCTAGCCAAGCTGGACACACACAACTTGGCTTAGAAGCAGGCCCAAGTTGCTTCCTATGGTGGCACAAAGAAAAGAGGAGGAGCCAAGAGCACCGGTGGGGGACTCCACAAGAGGAGGTTTTGAAGTGCTCTGCACAGAGCAGGTAGGTACCACAACTTTATTATTTGATTTAAAAAAATACCCTTTACAACTACTTTAAAGTGCATAGAAGACCCATAACCTAATCCACCCAATGATAGTTAGGCAGGGGGATCGATCATTCTAAGGCTAATGCCTCGTACACACGCAACGATTATCGGCCGACTTTTGTCCAGTGTTGTTGTGTTGGTTGAAATGTGCTCTAGACTGCACACGAATTTTGTCGGCCAACAACAACCAACTGCAGAAGTTATGTCATGTTCTGGTCTACTTTTCGTGTGTTTTTTTTCTCTGAGAATGCCCAGTCTTGCTCATCTGACTTTTGTCGGCCGAAATCTGTACTGACTGAGGAACAATCAGCCGTTCTGGTGACGGTCATCAAAAATGTTATAGCATGCACACCAGATTTTGTTCGGCCGAAAAGTCGTAGTCGGTTGTCGGAAGTATCATACTAACAAGCCAACAATCGGCTGATCGGACGTTGGCCGAAAATTTACGGCCAACAATCGGTGCGTGTGTACGGGGCTTAAGACCTGGTGGCCCAGGCTGGGTTCTCCCATACAATGGCTATTATTTCTAAAAACCACGGCTGGGGTTGTCTGGACAGGTCTGACTGTTGTGAGGGGTTGTAACAAATGAAAAACATCAATTACAGAGTGCGCTAAAAAATTATGGAACACAAATATTCACAAAAATGGTGATTGCTGATGTTCAGCTAAACACAAAGTCTATATTCTAAATGATGGGACTGTGCAAAAGTCTTGAAAATCCAAAGAATATAGTGAGGTTGGGGAGTGATGAAGGATAAGGGTAACCTCTTCCCAAACGGTGATCCAGACAGTGCTCAAATGTACACGTGATGCACCCAGTGTTAAGAAGGGACTCTTACCAGATGATGGAGAGATGCAAACATATAGTGTATAACCCTGGAGTCCGTTAGGTCAGCTTGTAGGAGAGAATTCACAATAGGAATAAAGCGACCATCTGCTTCCAAAGTGTGGGGATCTAGAGGCTTCCACTCAAGGGGATATCGCCACCAAGAACTGAAATTGTCATTCTTTCCTTCCAGACCAATAATTGTGAGTGACGCTGGACACTGGGAATATTGGTTCCAATTGGTACCAATATTCCCAGTGTCCAGCGTCACTCACAATTATTGGTCTGGAAGGAAAGAATGACAATTTCAGTTCTTGGTGGCGATATCCCCTTGAGTGGAAGCCTCTAGATCCCCACACTTTGGAAGCAGATGGTCGCTTTATTCCTATTGTGAATTCTCTCCTACAAGCTGACCTAACGGACTCCAGGGTTATACACTATATGTTTGCATCTCTCCATCATCTGGTAAGAGTCCCTTCTTAACACTGGGTGCATCACGTGTACATTTGAGCACTGTCTGGATCACCGTTTGGGGAAGAGGTTACCCTTATCCTTCATCACTCCCCAACCTCACTATATTCTTTGGATTTTCAAGACTTTTGCACAGTCTCATCATTTAGAATATAGACTTTGTGTTTAGCTGAACATCAGCAATCACCATTTTTGTGAATATTTGTGTTCCATAATTTTTTAGCGCACTCTGTAATTGATGTTTTTCATTTGTTACAACCCCTCACATATTTATATTTTTTCAGTGCTGCTTTTTTCCACTCCTTTTTCTCATTAAAGGTTCGCGCACCTATTTTTCTTTTCACCATCAGGTCTGACTGTTGGCAAGGTGGAATAATAAAGCATAGGAGAGTCATACTGTATACATCACCAACCTCATTTCCAATATCACCCAAACCATCCTCATCACTCCTCCCAAGACAGCTGGTTGTCTAGCTCCCTTTTCACCTCCTCCCATGCTCACCTCCGGGACTTCTCCAGAGCCTCTCCTATCCTCACTACCCCAATCTGTCCGGTTATCTCCTACTCTGTCAACCTTTAGGTGATCCCCGATAACTCATCTCTTGAGAGGGAAGCCGATCCTACCTCTATCTTAAAAACTGAGCTTTTACTTTCTCCATCAGATATATTTTGTATCACTTGCCCCTCAATTTCACATTGTAAGCTCTCACAAGCAGGCCACTCTTCTATTGAATTGTATTGTAATTGTACTGTCTCCCTTACTTTGTAAAGGGCTGCTCAAACTGTTGGCGCTATACAAGTCCTGTATAATAAAAATAATAACAATAATAATATTGGACTCTGCATGTAATTTATACTCCGCCATTAATGCTTTTCATACATATTCATGTCAAACAACAGCTGTAGTGGCTCTGGTACAGACTGTTCATTTAAGCATTTTTGAACTAATTAATACATTAAGCCTTGGTGCTCAAAAATGAATTAATCTCCTCTTCTGTTTAATGCGTTCATTCAGTAAAAACAATTAGGGGGGAGGGGGGGGGACCTGCTGTATTGTTCATGTTAAGGGAATTGTCCAAATAAGGCTGGATGTCCAAAGGTGGCGCTCCTCTATTTTTCCGTATGCCAACCAATTGCTCCCCATACAGCAGGACCTGAAGAATATCTTGAGCCAAATGGCTTTAAACACACAAGGACTTTGCTTGGCTGTGTACCTGGAGAAACAAGGCTACAGAGGCTTAGAGGTTCTGATGATGGGGTACAGATCCCCATCAATGACTTCAAGAAAGCACTGAAGAGAGAAAGGAAACGGGGCACAAACCAAAAATGCGTTCCAAGGTATAGGTTTCTCATAACTACAACAGGTCATGGAACAAATAGCGCTTTTCCACTGCATGGAACCGAATGGTTCGGCTCGCTTTTGTGCTTTTCCACTGCTGGTACCGCATGGTATGGTGTAGGAACGGTTCGGTACGGTACGGCGGCGCTTTTCCACTGCATGGAACCGAACGGTACGGCTCTCAAAAACAGTACAACCTCGATTGTGGTTTCAAGAGGTACCATACCCGGTACCATATCCCAAAATCCTTTGCATGCAGTCACTACTAACCACTGATTGGTCAGAGAATCGTTGTTATCCCACCCACATCCCACCCACTTAATTTTAGTACTACTTTAGTGAAAAAGCAAACCATACCGTACCGAACCGTTTCAACACCGTACCATGCGGTACCAGCAGTGGAAAAGCAAACCGGGCCAACAGGGCCGAGTAGAGCCGAGCCGGTACTTGCAGTGGAAAAGTGGCAAAAGAGACCTTACATACAGTGAAAAGCAAAATATGGTACAGCAAATGGTGAACACTCTACTCTAATCAGGAGGGACAAAGCCGTATACAGAAAAAGATGGACAAATGGCTCTTAATTCCCTAACCCCATGTGGGCCACCAAACCCCTGCTCATGCATGTAGCCATGTCTATTCAACCCCACGTGAAGATCAAATTATAAAGTTGTACTTAGCATGAACTTTCCATAGGACTGAATGAGGACTGCAGTGTGCATGCATAGACCCAAAGAGGTAGATGCTCAAAGAGGGCTATTCAGATCATAAGGCGGCTGCTGAGCCAAGATCTTGGCATATCAGGGACAGGGGAGCATAAGACCGGTAGAGGGGAGTGGGGTTTTTGAAAAATAAGTGCAACTGTGTTACTGTAAAAAAGCAGGTAAACTTTAAAGTATAACTATGGTCCAGCACATGGGGTCTCTAAAAACTTTCTAAACAAAAGGGCCAGTTTACTGTCCTTCAAGCTTTAGGGTGGCCAGACTGTGGACCGTGAGAATAGAAAATACCTTGGCATCAGTGGGAGTAAATTGTGCCTCCTCATTGGTTTTAGTGGGAAGAATAGTGCCCAATTGTTGGTATCAGTGGGAGAAATGGTTATCTATTGTTGGTATTTAGGGGAGGAACAGTGCCCCGCCATTGGTGTCTGTGGGAATAATTGTGCCCCGTCATTGTTGTTCAGTAGAAGGAATAGTGTCCCGTCATTGTTGTCAGTGTGGGGGGGGGGGGGGAATAGTGCCCCTTTATTGGTGTCAGTGGATGCAGTGATGCCTCAAGTGCCGGATGAAGGCAAGCAAAGGGCCACATCCTGCTCACTGGCCGCAGTTTGGATACCACTGGTCTAGCATTAAAAAATATGTTGTCGTCCTCCGCCCATCTGAGGGTGCCCTCTTGGGAGGCTATGGTGGACGCAGCCCTTCCTATGTACAAGTCAACTGTGGCTGCTCCTGGAATTTCAATAAGGCGTAGTCCCCTTGGACTTAGAGCTGAGTGGTTTACTTATACTATCCAGTGTCTGGGTATGCTGAGCCTGGGTATCCTTCCTGTAGGCCCTTCCCCCTCCTTGCCCTTTCCTCTTGTCCGCCTTCCCTTTCCTTTCCTCTACCCTTCAGGCTCTGAAAGGATCCCAACCATATGGTTAGGATCCATCCTGATGCCTGATCTCAATTGGCTCCGACTTTTAGGTAGAGCCCTCCCACAGTGATGTCAAGGGTGAGTCAGCACCCATATATAAGCTAGGTGGGGAGGGACACACACAGACTTGGGGCATGGAAGCCAAACACCCCACACCTGTGAGCATTTAACCAACATACGCAGGCCCTGAATAGGGCAGGAGGTCAGGTAAAGTGGGCCTGTATATTCAGGAGGAGCTGGCTGTAGTCATTCTGTCCCTTAAGGAGGTGGGGGCTAGGACAGTTAGCAAAAGGCCTTGTAGGCCAGGCTGGAGATCCCTATATGAAGCTGCATCCCTGGGAGGGTTTCCAGGAGAGGTGCACGCAGCTAGGAGGGGTCTACAGAGAATACAGTCCTATGAGTATTTATGACCCCAGGAACAGGAGAAGCTGTAGGGAGATTGCTGCGAGGTGCTGCACGTTTTCGCTTGCGACTACTGCGGACCGTCCACTGTGTGACTATGTATGTCAAGTGACTCCGAAACGTATGTCCCAGTGCTGTGACTGCCTTGCCATTCCCTGAACAACACCAGTAAAGTGCAGTGAATCTAACTATTGTGTGGAAATTCCCTCTTCGGGATTTAATGATCTATGGCAAGGAATGTTGTGAGGAGGCCTACAGCGAGAAGCAGGGCACAAGATGGCGGAGGGTTCAGCCTCAGCAGGAAGGATCGTGTTCTAGCAGGGCTGGAGCAGGGGTAGGGCTTTGTGCTTGAGCGTCAAAGTTAGCCTACCACGAAGCCCCTCTTACAAGTGGTCATGTTATCGCTCAGTTCTTGGGCGAAGAACCAGTGGGGGGACAGCTGCAGCAACAGACTGATGCCACAGCATGAAGGTGAGTATGTACAGTATGTAGGTTTGTTTTTAAATACCCAATACATTTCCTTTAATGCAGCTTCCTGTGATGGAGTGACAACATTGCTACAATGCTTCTGATATCAGAGCAGAGCTGTCACTCTCACAAACAGTAGGCTGTGCCTTCTTGGACTACAGTGGCATTGCCACTCCTCATTCACATGCTTGTTACTTGTCAATCAGCATTCAGCACCTGGCCATACCTAGTCCTGCCCACTGCTTTCTGGATGGACAGTACTGCCTCTGTTGCGCGTGTATCACAAAGTAACTGGATTTGGTTCTTGCTAAAACAGAAATACATCTTTCTGACTATGTTTCATATAACATCCACATTTATGTTGTAAATTGAAACATGGTCACAATCTGCATCCCCCAAATTCCCAAACTGCCCTCCTCTTATAGAATCTTGGGATTTTTCTTCCTGCAGGCTTCTGTTACATTTTAAATTTGGCATGGCTGTGTGTGGTTCTAACTACACAGCCGAATCAGTCATTTAAGAGAATCTGTGGATGAAAAAACTACAGCTCCCATCTGGCATTGCAGCAGAGGGACTCAGTTACCAATGATGTAATGTCACTGCACTTTTAGTCTATTGATACTTCCTCCAGCCCCATAACTGAAGGCCTGTACCTCACTCAGTACAAAAGGAGTAGTCTGCAGAAGCCTGAGCATTGCGCTATGTGATCCACTAATCGCTGTTGCAATGCTTTGCAGGCTCCAATGCAAAAAAAAAAAAAGAAGATTGACATTTTATATTAAAGCGGAGTTCCACCCCGGGAATACTTTTTTTAATAAAAATACCCCCGGGACAGTCAGGGCTAGTACATTCCACAATGGCTAGCCTCTGATCTGCCCGGGTTGCACTTACCTTTTAGAAGAAATACTTACCTTGAAAAAGTATTGTCCAGCACTGCCATCTCAGGTGTGGGCAGCTTGAAGCCAGCGCGATCCTCTTCTGCGTCCTCTTCCGTCTTCTTCAGTCCCACGATGCACTGCACCGGCCCCGCCGTCACTTCCGGTGCCTCAGCGTCATCCCTGCACAGCTTTTGGGCATGCCCAGAAGCTGTTTAGCAAGGTATGACGGCGCCTGCACCGGAACTGACGTCGGGGCCGGTGCAGGCGCATTGATTCCTGGGAGCGATGACGTTCAGCTCCCAGGAATCATTGCAAGACAGGAAGTGACGAATCGCCGTGGCCGCCGAGGGGAGGAAGAGGAAGTAAGGTAAGTATATTTTCTTCTAAACCAGGTAAGTAAAAAAAAAAAAAAATTGCGATTATCCATTTTTTTTCATGTGACCCTGGGCATGAAGATGGACGAAGTTTAATTTTAGGGTGGAACTCCGCTTTATGTTATCATTTATTTATTTTTTTTGCAAAAGGTGAAAATAGCCTTAAAGTGTCATACAGAAGTCTTATTTGTACTTTAAGCTGCTTTACGCAGTAATCTCAACTATGCTGCAAGCTTATCCACATCTTCAGTATCCTGTAATACTATGTGTGCATCCCTCAGGTCACTGAGACACCTGAATTCTGTGCGGTGCAGAAGGCATACTGAAGCCTCAGAATCAACATAAGCATGCTATATGCATCCCATGTCCAGGTTCCCAGAGACAACCATATGGTAAAAGTACCTTATGGCACTTTCTATCATCCCCCAACAGTGCCAGTAGCAGGTTCCTTTTAATACACATTGTCAATGGTATTGCTGTGCCGGTTATGTGCAGTAATAAGTAAAAAGCAACCAATTCTGGTATAATAAAGAGTGATGAGACCACACTGAACGCCTCAGCTGTAACCCAATGATCAGAGCTTTCCAGCGGCTTCAGGGCCACTTGTCATGTTCATTACGGAGCCTGTGAGAGCAGCTGGGACCACTGCTCATCCCTCAACAAAGAATGCAAGCCCCCCTCCCTTCACTATGCAGAAGCCCCGCTTGTCATTCATCATCACAGGCCCCACACCCTACACAGGGCCAGAAGCAGGTGTCATGCAGAGCAAACCAGGGCCGTGTCTGTACAATGCCGGGGAATACGCCGTTCTGTTACATGCGGTATGCCATCATCTTCTGTTATCTATAAATGTACAGAGACAATCTCTGGTGCTTGAAGAATATTATACCAGTCACCGGTGTCACTAAAGACATAACACCAACATACATCTGTCCATACATAACACAAACTCCTGTTATGATAAATACAGTATATGGCACTATAATTAGAACAACAGACTAAGCATTAGTAAATATATTATATAGGGAGAGATTTACTAAAACTGGGGCACTCAGAATCTGGTGCAGCTGTGCAGAGTAACCAATCAGCCTCTAACTTCAGCTTGTTCAATTAACCCTTGACAATAAAACGTGGATGCTGATTGGTTATTACTATACACAGCTGCACCAGTTTTAGTAAATCTCCCTTGTTCTGTATAGTACAGTATATATATATATATATATATATATGTATATATAATAGGCCTCTGGTATCAATAATAGTATACAATAATTTTCTGGTAGTATACAATAATAGTATACAATAAGTTTCTTGTGTCAATAGTATACAATAAGCCTCTAGTATCGATTATTGCATATAATTATAGCACACAATAAGCCTTTGATATCAGTAAACGTATACAATAAACCTGTGGTATCAGTAATAATATACAATAAACCTCTGGTATAGTATACAAGACTCTGATATTAGTAACAGTATACAATATGTCTCTGGTAACAATAATATTATATAATACACCTCTGGTATCAATAATAGTATACAATAATTCTCTGATATCAATAACAGTATCCAATAAGCCTCCAGTATCAATTATAGAACAATTATAGCATACAATAAGCTTTTGATATCAGTAGTATACAATAAGCCTGTGGTATCAATAATAAAATACAATAGGCCTCTGCTATCAGTAGTGTACAACGAGACTCTGGTATCAATATTAGTATCCAATAATTCTCTGTTATTAATAATAGTATACAATAAGCCTGTAGTATCAATAATAATATACAAAAAGCCTCTGATATCAGTAAGAGTGTACATTAAGCCTCTGCCATCAGTTATATACAATAATTTTCGGTTATCAATAATAGTATACAATAATTCTCTGGTATTACTAACAATATACAACAATTCTCTGGTATCAATAATAGTATACAATAAGCCTCTATCAGTAATAGTATACAATAAGCCTCTGCCATCAGTTATAGTATACAATAATCCTCTGGTATCAATAATAGTATACAATAGATCTCTGGTATCAATAACAGTATACAATAATTCTCTGGTATCAATAATAGTATACAATAGATCTCTGGTATCAATAATAGTATACAATAGATCTCTGGTATCAATAATAGTATACAATAATTCTCTGGTATCAATAATAGTATACAATAATTCTCTGGTATCAATAATAGTATACAATAGATCTCTGGTATCAATAATAGTATACAATAATTCTCTGGTATCAATATACAATAATTCTCTGGTATCAATAATAGTATACAATAGGGCTCTGATGTCAACTAGCATATAAAACCAAATTCAGATATTTTCTCAATCATAATGCCAACCTTGCTGGCTTTGGTAGGATTCACCTTATGGGTCAGACCACCCATAAATGATATTACAGAATACAGATGTATTCAGGTGGCGCAAAACTTTTGCTATTTTCTTCTATTTTTGAGGGAGGCCTTTCTTTCACCCTGCCATATGTGCAGTTCTGTTCCCATCATATCTGAACTTTAAGGCTGACCTCTTGGAAAACGTTCACGGAGGTCCCATCACGTTCCCAGGGTAAATGATCACTTTGCAGAGGTATAGACACAATACTTAACTTATTCCTTACTCCCCCACAAGCAGGCGCTCTTCTCACCGCATCCAGACATTAGGGACCCTTTTGAAGTCCTGTTGCAATCTCCATTTGCCCTTTAGTAAAATAAAGGCACCCCAAACAGAGCACATTCTACACCATGTCACACTAGCAATCCCGTCGCTGGTGGCAACTTACCATCAACAGGTTCACTAAGAAAGTAGAGAACACTCTCCTACTCCTACAATGTTGTTGGCGATCCTTCTGCTTACTAGTTGGATGCCAGCGTTAGGATCACCAATACGAAATGGCCATAAGACTGCGTTCACATTATTATAATGCTGTAACGTGCCGTAAAATGTGCGTTTCATTGTGCTTTACCACAACACCTATTAAGGACTCAAATTTTGGTATACCGCCAATATTTATGAATGGCTTCTCAACCAGGACTTAAAGTGGAGTTTCACCCTAAATTTATACTTACCTCCATCTTCTCGCTCCGGGTCACCTGAAAAACAAATGGATAATCGCAATTTTTTTTTTTTTTTAACTTACCTCGTAGAGAAGAAAATATACTTACCTTACTTCCTTTTTCCTCCCCTCGGCGGCCACGGCGATTCGTCACTTCCTGGCTTTGCAATGATTCCTGGGAGCTGAACGTCATCGCTCCCAGGAATCAATGCGCCTGCACCGGCCCCGACGTCATTTCCGGTGCGCACGCGTCATTCCCTTCTAAACAGCTTCTGGGCATGCCCAGAAGCTGTGGAGGGATGTCGCGCGTGCACCGGAAGTGACGGCGGGGCCGGTGCAGTGCATAGTGGGATCGAAGAAGACGGAAGAGGACGCCGAAGGGGATCGCGCTGGCTTCAAGCTGCCCACACCTGAGATGGCAGCGCTGGACAATACATTTTCAAGGTAAGTATTTCTTCTAAAAGGTAAGTGCAACCCGGGCAGATCAGAGGCTAGCCATTGTGGAATGTACTAGCCCTGACTGTCCCGGGGTATTTTTATTAAAAAAAGTATTCCCAGGGTGGAACTCCGCTTTAACAAACCCCAGGTGCCACCCCCCTTCCCCGCCATGTATCCAGGGCTCTGCTTGCCCATCTGTGGGCCCGGGACTGGCAAAGCGGGTGCCGCCGTGAAGAGGGGAGGGAGGAGAGCGGACACACCTAGTTGTTGACCCGGAAGTGACTTTCAGGTCCCCATTCACAGTTTCCCCGGCCATCAAGGCGGGTAGAAGTATGTAATACAGTGCGATGGGCATCTCATTACATTCACTGGGGTACAGGGTTGACATGCAGGGTCTTTGAGACCCTGAATGTCTCCATAAAGAGAATCTGTCAAAAAAAAAAAAAAAAAACACCACATAGGGGACTGACTTTTTGGTGGAAAAAAAAAAAAGTAAAAAAAAATTGTAAAAAAAATAAAGTTATACCCAAGCACATAAAATACCTCCCACCCAATCAATCTACCACCGGACCTGATGACCTATAAGGGGCTTTTAAAGCTTTGTCTACAGAAAATATAGGGTACTAACATGTTTAAGGTTTGATATGTTGGGTATCTATCTACTTGGTGAAACCTCGGCTTTTATTTTTTACTCCAAAAAAAAAAAAAAAAAAATGGGTAATTTGAGTTTTTGTGTGCCCCCCTAAAATTAACTTTTGATGTAATTTTTTTTAATCAAAAATTTTGTGTTTTGTAGACCTTTGCAGTAATATCATGTTACATAAAAAATTGGAACTACCATTATTTTGTTCTCTAGGGTGTCTGCTTTCAGAAAATATTTAATGTTTGGGGGTTTTATGTAATCTTTAGGCCTAAAATGATTTTTTTAATGTGTGGAAAAAAAAAAAAAAAAAAAAAAAAACGGCTTTGGCTGTAAAAGTGTTAAAGGAAAAGTTCTCCTTCTGGAACAAGTTACATGTGAGCTTTGTTAGTTATAGAAAAAAAAAAGTCTTAACTTTTTTTTTTTTTTTTTTAACCTGGCTCCTAGATTTAAAGCACATTTGTCACACATTTACAGTTAGGCAAAATGCTCCTGCGCTATAGCCAGCCACAATGACCACAAGTTAAAGTGTAAGTAACGTCTTATTTTGTAATTGTACCTACAGGCAAGCCTATATAATAAGGCCTATAAATAAGGCTTACCTGTAGGTACTGTGAATATCTCTAAACTTGCACAGTTTAGGAGATCCTCAGAGTGCATGCAGCTGATGACGTCATTGGCGCATGCACTCTTAAGGTCCGGTCTCCATGCCGGACCTTCAAATCCCATTCTGTAAACAGCGGCTCCCGGAGTGACATCATCACGGCTCTGGCCACTCAAAGCGCCGGCGCCCACAAACCCAGAGAAAACACTGGGGAAGATGTCAGCTGTCTCAGCGGTGTGCAGACAGTCGGACACCGCTGGAGGGCTTCCTACTAAGCAAAGTATTTTATAATGAGCTAGTATGCGATGCATACTAGCTCATTATGCCTTTGTCTAACAGGTTTTTTTTTGTGTTATTTTTTGTTCCTGGGGTTTGCAAAAGCTTTAACTCTGGTGTGGTGCCCTGTGTGAACAAAAAATAATGCTGAGGTGAACTGAGGTGCGTTGACAGCCCTTTCAATATGAAGACACTACCTTAACAAAATGCACCTCAAAATGCTTGTGTTATCGCAACCACAACTGTGAATAAGCTATAATATTCCAACAGGGAGGGTAGGACGTCTCACCATGGCGCAGCAAGTATACAGACCTGGAAAATCAAGGGCAGAGATTTTTCTGCAAAAGTCCCCCAGAGGCACATAAAAGCCATTAGGTGGAATAACAAACACTTAAAGCAACCCTCTAAGTCCCGGTTCACACTAGGGCAACCTGTGAGGCGACCTGGTCCGGAGCTTCTTTGGGGCGACCGCCATAGACTTCAATGTTATGAAGTCCGTGGCGGCCGCTCCGAGGTCGCGGCGCGCAGTAGCGTCGCCCCTATGTGAACGGGGCCTAAGGGGGTCTAAAAAATTACACCGGCACTGAGAAGACATCAGTTGTATACATACCCGTTCGTCAGCCGGTTTGCTAAGCCCCCGTTCAGACTAAGGCGACCTGTGAGGCGACCTGGTCGCCTCACCGGTCGCCGTAGGTCGCCTCCCATAGGGAAGCTGCGGACCCGTTCTAATAGGAGTGACACAAGTCGCTCCGACTTAGAAAAAGGGTCCGGAGCTTCTTTGGGGCGACCAGGAGGCGACCGCCATAGACTTCAATGTTATGAAGTCCGTGGCGGCCGCTCCGAGGTCGCGGTGCGGTGCGAAGTAGCGTCGCCCCTATGTGAACGGGGCCTAAGGGGGTCTAAAAAATTACACTGGCACTGAGAAGACATCAGTTGTATACATACCCGTTCGTCAGCCGGTTTGCTAAGCCCCCGTTCAGACTAAGGCGACCTGTGAGGCGACCTGGTCGCCTCACAGGTCGCCGTAGGTCGCCTCCCATAGGGAAGCTGCTGACCCGTTCTAATAGGAGCGACACAAGTCGCTCCGACTTAGAAAAAGGGTCCGGAGCTTCTTTGGGGCGACCAGGAGGTGACCGCCATAGACTTCAATGTTATGAAGTCCGTGGCGGCCGCTCCGAGGTCCCGGCGCGCTGCTCGTCCCTATGTGAACGGGGCCTAAAATGTTGCTCTGTAGCTGGCCTCCTGGCGTCAATCCGGTTTGATTCCTCTAACTTAGTGATGGCAAACCTTGGCACACCAGATGTTTTGGAACTACATTTCCCATGATGCTCAACTACGCTGCAGAGTGTATGAACATCATGGGAAATGAAGTTCCAAAACATCTTAAATGCCAAGGTTCGCCACCACTGCTCTAGCTGGTCGAAAAGGGGGCTCCCTCACTGGCAACTGTAGTTCCTCCTGCTGACACCTAGTCAGTTCAGAACACAATTGTGACCTAAGGTTCAGCAGTAGAAACCACAGTGGCTAGTAGGGGGACCTGCCATTTGACCAGCCAGAGACGTTGAATCGGATTGGTGGCGGAGGCTCAGCTAAAGAGCAAAGTTTTAGCTAATGGGCCAACACATAGTAAAGTGGGGAAAATAATTATTTGATCCCTTTTAGTCAGATTTTATACGTTTGCCCACTTACAAAAGAAATAAAGGGTCTATCATTTTTTTCATACGTGTATTTTAAATGATAGAGACAGAATAGCAACCAAAAATCCAGAAAAAAAAAACATGATACAAATGTTATATATTGAGTTTTTAAGTGAATGTAAGTCTTTGATCCCCAAGCAAAACATGACTTACTACTCGGTGGAGAAATCCTTGTTGGGAAGCACAGATGTAAGACGTTTCTTGTACTTGGTTATCAGGTTTGCACACATCTCAGTAGGGATTTTTGGTCCGCTTTTATTTAAGGGTTTTTTGGCTATCACTTGGCAACTCGAAGTTTGTTCCCTCCATAAGTTTTCTATAGGATTAAGGTCTTGAGACTGGCTAGGCAATTCCATGACCTTAATGTGCTTCTTCTTGAGCCACTCCTTTGTTGCCTTGGCGGTATGTTTTGAGTCATTGTCATGCTGGAAGACCCATCCACGACCCATCTTCAGTGTTCTGGCTGAGGGAAGAAGGTTTTCATCCAAGATTTTCCAATACATGGCCCCGTCCATTGGCACCTCAATGTGGAAAAGTCGGCCCGTACCTTTAGCAGAGAAACAGCCCCAAAGCATAATGTTTCCACCTCCGTGCTTAAAGTATAAATAAAGTCAAAAACTTTATTTTTTTAATTTTGGATAGAGTGGAGAGGGATTAGAACCCCTGTCAGCTTTTATTGCTGTCTGTGTCCCCATTAAGGAGATTCACCCTCTCCATTTGTCCTGTTTACCATTATCATTGAAAGTAAAAGTAAATGAAAATTCCAAAAGTTAGGTTGTCCCCAGAAAAGTAATAGAGGGGAAATCTTCCAATGGGGACACTAGTTCTGGTAACCCGGGGGTCCCCAAGGAATTCCCTTTCTCTCACTTCCTGTTTGGCTATGGGACAGGAAGTGAAGGTAAATTTCCGCAATGGAACAGATGGCGAAAAATAAAAGCTTACAGGTGTTTAAAACCCTCCCTTACTCTATCCAAACTGAAAAAAAAGTTTGCCCTATAGTTCTACTTTAACTCTAGGGATGATGTTCTTAGGGTCCTAGTCAGCGTTTTTCTTCCTCCAAATACGGCGAGTCGAGTCAATGCCAAAGAGCTCAATTTTGGTCTCATCTGACCACAGCACTTTCTCCCAATCCTTCTCTGAATCATTTAGATGTTCATTGGCAAACTTCAGATGGCCTTTTACATGTGCCTTCTTGAAGATGGGGGACCTTGCGAGCACTGCAGGATTTTAATCCATGGGGGCCTATTGTGTTACCAATGGTTTGTTTGGTGACTGTGGTCCCAACTGCCTTGAGATCATTCACAAGCTCCTCCCATGTAGTTCTGGGCTGATCCCTCAATCTCGCATGGAGCTCCAGACCAAGAGCGATTGATGGCTATTTTGTATTTCTTCCATTTGCAAATAATTGCTCCAACTGTTGTCTCCTTCTCACCAAGCTTCTTGCTGATGGTCTTGTAGCCCATTCCAGCCTTGTACAGGTCTACAATCTTGTCCCTGACGTTGTTTCACAGCTCTTTGGTCTTGCCCATGATTGTGAGGTTTGAATGGAAGAATGAAGGCCACCTAAACTCCCCGTTTATCACAACTCCCACATAGCTGCCAAGCTTCCAGCAGTCAAGGCTCCCTTTCCCTAGATGATGGGGTCAAGGGGCCTTCATTGTAAGTGGGCAAACTTACAAAATTTGCAGGAGTCCAAATAATTATTTTTTTCCCACTGTATAAAGCTTTCTGCTTCATTCTGTTGACCCAGGATCACATGAAATATCAGTTGTGTGCGGAATGACCCTTTAAGCCAGCCCAATGCAGAGATCAGTACTAATGCTTCTCATGTCCTTGATCTAAAGGGGTCTAAATCCCACCTACCCTCTAAAAACCTTATTAAAGAGGCAACACAAAATCCATAATGTGTCTAAAGTCTATCAAACCTCCACCAATACTGTACAGTGTGCCCCGGGGAGTCATAATTACAGGAAGGCCAAATTACACAGTGCCAGTTTACAGGATATGGTGCAATCCAATAATCAATTAACTGTTTCATGGCAGAGATTAATCAATGGGTTTTCTAAGCTAGATCATCAGGAGTTCATTATGACAAAGACATAAAACCAAATGGCAAGCTCGTACTGCCCAGGGCATGCTGGGTCACTGCCAATGGATAAAGCAGCAGTTCATGAGTTAATTTTGTGCCTAGAAATAATTGGAATGACAAGCAAGAAACTAGCTCTCCTGGCATGCACTGAGCCGTAATATTCAGGGAACGCCGAGCCATGATAGCACCATTCAAGATCCAAAACAGCTTAATACACATTTTGACCAGATATGCAAAAACTGTTTTTAACTGTTAAAAATGTGTCAAGCAAAGCACAAACTTGGATGTACCTGCAGGAGGGTGACTACACCTGTCAGGACCTGCAGTCCTATAGACTCCCAGCCACTGCCCGGCCTTGGGCTTGCACTTTGGGTTACTATTGAGCATTACACGCTAATAACCCCACCTTGAGCTCCCCTGTCTAAAAAAAGGTGAATTGTTTCCAAACATACAAGGTTTTTGTTTGGGGCAAGCAATTAGGACGGCCGAGGGACTCGTGGACATCACTAGATAGAGAGGGGGCTCAGGTAAGTATTAGGGGGTGATGGGGCAGCTGCTACACATAGAAGGCATTTTACCTTAATGCTTAGAATGCATTAAGATAAAAAAAACCTGACTTTACAACTCCTTGAATTGCTTTGAGGTGCCCTGCCCGACTTTGACCACTGTGGCAGGCGCAGCGGGATGTCAGCTCTCATCGGAGGAAGAGCACATGTCGGGCTTGCTGTGTCCACAGCATTGGAATAACCGAAGAAGTGCAACTGGAGCTCTTAGACAGCGCTGCTTACATCTGGGGCCAAGAGTGAATGGGTTGACAAAAGCCCAGGCGCCAGGATGCTATTTCAAGTCCCCATGGCGCCTGGGATTTGTCGAGCCCTGACATACACTGTTTGAAACTTTTGTTCAATTGAGAAAAGCTTTCCTTCCTTCTCCTTTAAATTTTTCCGAACATCAATTTGACCCCACTAATGATTAGAAAATCAAAGCAAACTTTCTTAAAATGAAAATTTTCTAAGGAAAATCTATACATGTATGGCCAGCACAACTGAAACCTCAGGCAGAGCTGTGTGGAGGATAAAAGGTAGTAAAGTGGAGGAGTCAATATTCTCAAGCCTGGTACACACAATAAGAATATTTGTTTCAGGTTTTTTTTTTTGCATTCTAATCTCATATCAAAAATGAACAGGTTACCAGGGTTACAAAAATTCTCGTAAGACAGAATACAACTCTCCGCAATGCTGTAATGTATTGTATTTAGGGATGCACTGATCTGATATTCAGATCAGATATCGGCGCCGATACTGCCACAATAGCTGGATCAGGGGAATCGGTAAAATTAACCGATCCACGGGCCGATCCGGTTTTGCTGAGTCCCGACTCAGCCGTCCCTTACTTGCACGGAGCCGTCGATCCACAGGCCGATCCACAGGCCGATACGGTTTTGCTGAGTCCCGGCTCAGCTGCCCCTTACTTGGTGTAGTAGTAGTATGGGATGGGAGCCGTTACTTCCTGTATAGGTCCGGCTCACAGGCAGAGTGGTATCAGATGCACTCCGCCAGTGAATGGAGGAGCCACACACATGAAGCAGCGGCGTTGCTCTGTACTGCAGCTGCATGCATATTGTGTAGTTCCGGATCGGTATCGACAGATACACAATGCCAGATATCGGTATCGGAACAAGAAAAGTCGGATCGGTACACCCCTAATTTTATTCTTTCGTTTCTGAGCATGCGCAGCCTTGGTCACTCAAAGTTTTATGGACTAATACTGTACTGATTAGATGAAAATCGTTCATTCTGTTATCCTATGAGAAACATTTTCATACTTGTCCATTCGGATATTTCCCCATGAACTGTTATGATCGGTTCTCTAAAGCTGTGTACTAACGATCAGATTATTGGGCGATCGCTTCGAAAGCGGAATTTTGTCTGATTTTCTCACCGTGTGTACTAGGCATCATTCATCCACTCAATTTCAGTTTGAGCTTTTCAGCACCTTTAAACAAGCTGGCACTTTTCCACTGCAAGTACCGGCTCGGCTCTACTTGGCCCTGCTTGGCCCGCTTTGGTTTTCCACTGCATGGTACCGCATGGTACGGTGTTGGAACGGTTCGGTACGGTTTGGTATGGTTTGCTTTTCCACTAAAGTAGTACTAAAGTAAGTGGGTGGGATAACAACGATTCTCTGACCAATCAGTGGCTAGTAGTGACTGCATGCAAAGGATTGTGGGATATGGTACCGGTATGGTACCTCTTGGAACCACAATCGAGGTGGTACTGTTAGAGAGCCGTACCATTCGGTTCCATGTAGTGGAAAAGCGCCGCCGTACCATACCGAACCGTTCCTACACCATACCATGCGTTACCAGCAGTGGAAAAGCACAAAAGCGAGCCGAACCGTTCGGTTCCATGCAGTGGAAAAGCCCCAGGCAAGAAAAAAAAGGAAAACGTGAAGTCAGTACACTCTCTACATTACTATGGGAGTTCAGGGTGCCACTGTGCATTTTTTCAGGAGGAAGGCCCCAGTGCCCTGAACTAACTAGAGATGAACCGAAATTTCGGTGGGTGACAATGGTGTTATTGCCATTTTGCCAATAAGAGAAAATGGTGGAGAATGTAGCCGAAAATGCATGTGATTTTTCTAGATTTTTGGTGGGTTTTTCATAGGTTGTGCGACTCAAAAAGTGCATCGAAAACTGGTGCATTATTGATGCATTCTTGCTGCGTTTTCAATGCATTTCAACAGGGAGGCGCATTTTTGGAGCGTTTTTTTTTTTTTAACTGTCCAAAAATGCAGCAATTAAAGATTTTTTTAACACCACAACAGAAGCAAAACTGACCAGTGTAAAGACATACATAGAATTTGGGCCCTTTTCACACTTGTACATCCTGAAAGACTCGTGACTTTGACACGACTTGAAGCAATGCCTGTTTAATCTTGAGGTCTATAGACATCAAGTCGCATCAAAGTTGGACCAAAGCAGTGCAGGGACTACTATTAAGTCGCACAGATATGAAAAGGTACTTATTGGAAATCATAGAGTACGACTTGTCATGCAACTTTGCTGTCCCAAGTTGAAGGACGAGTCGCACAAGTGTCCATGGGTAATACTATCATTACATTCATCCTCATTGCACACCCCTGTGGGTTGTTCGCAGCAGCAGTTCTGGGTAATACTATCATTACAATGCCTGTGTAATCTTGAGGTCTATAGACCTCAAGTTGCATCAAAGTCGGACCAAATTAGCGCAGGGACTACTATTAAGTCGCACAGATATGAAAGGTCCTTTGGAAATCATAGAGTACGACTTGTCATGCAACTTTGCTGTCCCAAGTTGCAGGACAAGTAACACAAGTGTGAAAGGGGCGCATTTTTCTTGAGCTTTTCTTGCACTAAAGGTGCCGATAATAGCTGACAAACTCATATTCATTTAAATTCATGATATTAATTAAAAAGTCAAAAAGAATACAATTTAAAAATATATTTTTTTTAAAAAAAACTGCTATTTTCGGTTTTCGGCCTAGTGCATCCGGCATTTTCCGGTTTCGGCACCATTTGGGTTTCCATTTGGTGGACCTCTAGAATCAACAGTATGTCCTCAGTCTTCCTGGTTGAACAATGCTGGACTTCATTTAATTAGAAGACAGATGACACCTTGTTGCAGAGAAGAGGAACTGCGGTGGACAGTGCTAGAAAGGAGGCGAGTGCTGTAGCTAAAACCGCTTTTATTTTTAATACCTACAGGTGAACTCACAGTATGTCCTCACCTTCCTGGTTGAATGATGCTAGAAGTCATTTAATCAGGAAGACTGAGGACATCTTGTGGCGGAGAAGAGGTACTGCGGTGGAAAGTGCCGGAAAACAGGTGAGTACTAAAGCCAAAACTGCTTTTATTTTTAACACCTACAGGCAGTGATTGGCATTGCACAGAACCCACTTTGTCTACAGCACATCTTAGGAATGATATACAATTACATTTTAACACACAGTGTCAAAATTTTTAGCCCTGAGAAACTCTCACACTAGATTTCAGGTGTCGGAGGACCCCTTATAAAACCAATATGTTGGGGGTTAGTGGGAAATTACATTGGCAATCAGAGAAAAATGAGCCCCCCCCCTACATTAGTGGTCAGAACTCAACCTTACAGATTATCAATCATTGGTGTCATGCTGCTGGCTCTGCCAAGTGGCACCAATGTTTGGCTTTTCCACCAAACCATTAAAATTATCTATGCGTTTGGTGCTTCTAGCAAACCATGAAACGATCTATGCGTCTGGCGCTCCTAGAGTCCTACCAAAACCATGAAACGATCAATGCCTCTGGTGCTCCCAGAGTGCTACCAAAACCATTAAACGATGAATGTGTTTGGTGCTTCTACCAAACCATAAAACAATCAATCAATGCGTTTGGCGCTTCTATCGAAACCATGAAACGATCAATGCTTCTATCGAAACCATGAAACGATCAATGCATTTGGCGCTTCTACCAAACCATGAAACGATCAATGCGTTTGGCACTTCTACCAAACCATGAAACGATCAATGCGTCTGGCGCTCCTAGAGTCCTACCAAAACCATTAAACGATGAATGTGTTTGGTGCTTCTACCAAACCATACAATCAATGCATTTGGCGCTTCTACCAAACCATGAAACGATCAATGCGTTTGGTGCTTCTACCAAAACCATGAAATGATTAATGTGCTTGGCGCTTCTACCAAACCATGAAACGATTATTGTGTTTGGCCCTTCCATCAAAACCATAAAACGATCAATGCGTTTGGCACTTCTACCAAAACCATGAAACGATCAATGCGTTTGACCGTTTTATAGTTTCAATAGAAGCGCCAATGTGTTCGGCACTTCTACCAAAACCATGAAACTATCAATGCATTTGGTGCTTCTATCAAAACAATGAAACGATCAATGTGTTTTGCGCGTCTATCAAAACCAAAAAACGATGAATGCATTTTGGTGCTTCTATCGAAACAATGAAATCATCAATGCGTTTGGCGCTTCTATCGAAACCATAAAATGGTCAATGCATTTGCTTGTTTTATGGTTTCGATAGAAGCGCCAAACGCATTGATCATTCTATGGTTTTGGTAGAAGTGCCAATGCGTTTGGCGCTTCTATCGAAACCATGAAATGATGAGTGCATTTGGTTCTCATACTGAGCCCATGAAATTATCAATGCGTTTGGTTCTCATACTGAACCCATGAAATTATCAATGCGTTTGGTGCTCCTACTGAGTCCATGAAATGATTAATGTGCTTTGTAACTATAAGATTTTTGCGGTTGATAGCTGGCTGTATATTTCCATGTGTGGTCAGGATACGGCTGTCCATAACACAATCTACAGTATGAACAAAGTCTTCGAATTTGGTGAGAATGCCCCAGAGCTGATAGGATTATTACAGGAAAGCACAATGTAGGCTGAGGAAGCCAGCCTGACTCTGGCAGGGCATCCAGCAGGATATTGTATTCCCAGCATGCATTGCCCTGAATGCACACAACAATGACCAGAGAATGAGCAGCCCCTGTGTAAGATGCTGTGTCACCAGCAGTGTGGGGGTTAATGCTTAAATGAAAACTGACACAGACAGGAATAATGAAAGACGGAACAAAGAGATCTAACCCATCAGCCCAGACATTGGGATATCAGACGTTTGCGTGTGTGCACTTTTTTATGCACCGGGTGTAAGTCTTTTGAGTGTGTTTCACACACCACGGGCTTAAAAAAAAAAAAAAAAAAATTGGGATATCAGAGGGAAGGATAAAGAAATAGTAAACCCCCCCCCCCCCCAAAAAAAAAAAAAAAAAAAAAAAAAAAAAGGGAAAAGCAGCAAAAATGTATGCAAAAGGTTAAAAAGGAATTCTAGGGAAAATTAGATAAAAGCACCACTTAGTAAACCTACAGGGGGGCAATGGTAAAGGTAGGTACAGGCACCAGGGGGCGCCTTGTACAGAGGGGGTTGGGAATTTATTTATTTTTTTCACCTACAGATCCCAAATCCAGTCATTCCTAAAAGCAAAACATGGATGTTTGCTTCAGACCTTTGTGGCCCGTTAATGAATGGGCGTTAACCTGCGCTATTCCTTATCCCGCGAGTTGCGTTCATTTAGAATGGGATAATAACGGATGGCGATGGTCAAAAAAAAAATTAGTCCCTCGTCTTTTTTTTTTTTAAACACAGAGCATCCCAATACTAGGGTTGTCACCTCATCCCTTTAATCCGGGACACCTATTAATTACACAGGGTCTGAGGCTGATATAATGCAGATAAGGCACCAAGTGAGTTTAGTTACCACTTTAACCAGCCACAGAACCTGTGTAATTAATGTGTGTCCTGGTTTAAACAGATGAGGTGGCAACCCTAACCAATACACGGCATGAGCGCTGCGGTACGCATTGTGGCTGCAGTTGTGCATAACGGCTTGGATCACACCGAAGTCGTGCGTCTTCCAGTGCGACTTTACAATACGACTTCCTTGTGGCTTACTGAGACTTCAGTCCCGGTTCACATTAGTGCGATTCGGGAACACTGCGACTCTACTGCGTGTTCCCGCATCGCATCCGCAGCACAGGCAGTTCACACTGCCATATCCGATACGATGGGGGTGTCAATTCAAAGGTAACGACACCCGAGATTAGTTTGCATATCGCAGTGCGAGCTGTCATTTCGGGACAGTAATCGGATCGCATAGGTTTGAACAGCCATGTGATCCGATTCTGGTGTGGACCAAAAAAGGGTCCTGCACAACTTTGGTCCGAATGCGATGCAAACTCAGCCGTACAATCTGTATGGCTGAATTTGCATCGCACAGACATCGCATGTGATTTACAGAGCAGTGCGGAGTGAATCACGTGCAATGTCTCACATTACTATAGTGTAAACCAGCACTGAAGGAGAAGTACAGCTTGTTTGGTAGTGCAACCTGACCTGTTTCCAGCAGACAGCAGGCTGAAGCCCGCTGTTGGCTGATATCACAGAGGCCTGGTTAGGGAAAGATCAGGACCATATGGTTCGGGATCCGCCCACATGTCTGGACCGGCACCGGGCTCAGCCTCCCAGCGAGTCGCTGAGAGCCTAGGCCAGCCCCTCCTGCCCCCTCCACAGCCTAGTAATCCAGTGAGCGAGGGCAGAGCAGAGAGCTGGAGACTGACAGTCACGGCTCTCTGCTCGGTGCAGTGGGGAGAACTGAGTGATCAGCAGTGTTTGATCGCTTAGTTCTCACCCTTAGCCCACTATCACATAGGGGTGATTTGACATGTCAAATCGCAACCTATTGCTGGTGTTCTGTCAGAATAGCGCTACCTATCAGGTTCTGCGACCGGAAGTGACGAACGGATTAGAACAATTTACTGCGCATGTGCCATGTGTTCCAACATGGCCGCTATGGGTTTCCTAACCTGACCGACATCTTCTTACACCCACGCAAGTCCTAAATTTTACATTTATTTTAGCAGTAAACTCACCTAATATACTGAATCACAGTATTACATTTCTATTATCACTACGTATAGTGAGAAACCAGGTAGAAGGTGGCGACGGCCATCTTGGTACACCCCGCACTGCTCAGCGACAAACTGATTATTTAGTGAAATGGACTATTTTACACGGTCGAGGTTTTACTATATAAAAGGAGAGTTTACTGCTAAAATAAATGTAAAATTCAGGACTTACATGGGTGTAAGAAGATCTCTGCCGCTGCTTCATGTTCTGTCACATTAGGAAACCTATTGGAATGCATAGCGGCCATGTTGGAACGCATAGCCCATGAGCAGCAAGTTTTTCTAGTCCGTACATCGCTTCCAGTAGCAGATAGGTAGCGCTATTCTGACACAACACCGTCACCATCCGAATCGGTGAGATGCTGACTTTGCGCCGCCGCACTGATTTCCAAAAGTAGTTCCTGCACTACTTTTGGCGACTTTAAGGGCAATTTCAATAGACATCTGTGCATGAACCCGCACAGATCTCTTTTAAATCGCCCCTGAACTCGCAATGAAATATGGGTTTGAAATCGTGCGAGTTCAGCTGAACTTCACCACGATTTCAAACCCGCCTCCAATGTGAACGAGGGCTTAGAGATGGCGGGGACAGATGCAGCATCCACCTAGGTAAGGCCCCTTTCACACATACGGTCCGTTCAGTTCATCAGTTCAGTCACGTCAAAATTTATCAGTTTTCCATCTGTTTTTCATCTGTTTTTCATGCTTTTTTCGTCAGTTGTCATCAGTTTTTCGTCCAATCCGTTTTTTTGATGAATGACAAATATGTTCAAAAAAACAGACATTGACAGAAGCGGATTAAAACAGATGATCATCCGTTGTCATCCATTTTTACATAGAGATACATTGATGTCCGTTTTTCATCCGTCAACGGATGGATGAAAAACAGACAGACAGCATGTGTGAAAGGGGCCTAAGTATGATTTTAAAAAAATAAACAAGACTATACTTCTCTTTTAAGACCAGGACCATTGAAATGAATGTGTTTTAAGATGTCATGCGATTTTCTGTGTAGCATATTGCAGCAAGTCGCATTAGAAGTCACAGCAATGTGAACCAGGGCTAGGAGCATTATAATTGAACGGTGCTGCAACACACTGTACAAAGTGTCATGCGTTTTGTAGGGTGTTGACATCACCATACATATTACAATCTGATCGTGCAATCAACTTTAGATTTACCAAAACCACATAATATTACAGTCATGCCTAATCTATCCAATCATTTTGTATCCAATCAGACAGGCCCTTGTACTATATAGTTGTTGGTAGATCTACTGGTGGGCACATGCTTTGATTTTTGTATTCTATCGATGTGCAAGTCAATCAATACAATCAAATTCGCAAACAAACAGCCTTCCCTTCTAAATGATTTAGATCAATTTACGATTGGATTTGTTCATGCGAAGTCAGTCAATCGGCTAATGCGGAAAATGATTGATCGTTTTGCAGTGACTGGCAGCACCGGGATACTTTGTTTGTTCCTATCCTGATTGATCAGATTAGGATATCACATGGTGGAAGCAGAGGTGCGAAAAATTCAATCTGATGGCATGTGTGTGTGGCATATCGATCAAATGGGTTGTCAAATATAGATTTATTAGATGCCGATAATGGCGCAGAAAACACCTGCGACTTTACTGTACTTATGGTGTGTTTTTCATAGGTCATGCGACTCAAAAATGCATCAAATACGCAACATGGGTTCATTTTTGATGCATTCTTGGTGTGTTTTTAATGCATATTTTTGGTACTTTTTTTAGCAGGATTTTTAACCTCTTACCGACCGCCCCACATACATTTACTACGGGGTGGTGGCTCCTGTGCGCATGATCACGTACTGGTATGTGATTCTGCAGGTCCGGGTCTAGGGCGTGCACCCAAGCCACCGGCGACCGGCTCCCACTTTAACCGGTTGCCCCGGCCAGGCAAAGTGACGTACCGGTACGTCACTAGCCTGTCACCGGCTTGTGAGCCAATAGCCGGCTCGTTCCCTGGGAAGTCCGTGCGTGTGACCGGCGGACCCGATGTCCGCCGGTCACTCGCGATCGTCCTCCGTGAAGGGAGAAAGGCAGGCGGCTGATGTAAACAAGCCGCCTGTCATTCTCCCCTGTGTAGGAATGGTGATCATACGGTTCTACTATAGGACCGTTGATCATTGTTCCTACACCAGTAGCCATGTCCAATCACAGTTAGAAGCACGCCCCTAGGGACACACTTAACCCCTCCTTCCCCAATAAAGTTAACCCCTTCCCTGCCAGTGTCATTTTGCAGTAACAGTGCATATGTATAACACTGATTACTGCAGTAATGTCACTGGTAACCCCAAAAGTGTCAAAAATGGCAGTCAAGGGTCCGATCTGTCCGCCGCAATGTCTCAGTCCCGCAAAAAAAAAAAAAAAAAAAACACCAAAAATTACAGAAATCTTTCCCTTAATTAGTAAACACGATAACTTTTGTGCAAACCAATCAAAATACACTTTTTGCAATTTTTTTTACCAAACATATGTAGCAGAAAACAAATTGGGCAAAAATTTTAAAAAATTTAGATTTTTACATTTTTTTTTTTTGGAATTTCATATAAAAGAATGTGAAAAATATTGTTATTTTTGCAAAACTGTCGCTCTTTTTTTGTTTATAGCGCAAAAAGTAAAAATCGCACAGGTGATCAAATACCACCAAAAGAAAGCTCTGTTTGTGGGAAAAAAAGGACGTCAAATTCGTTTAGGTACAGCGTCGCACGACCGCGCAATTGTCCGTTAATATCACCAGTGTCATTAGTAAAGTGACCGTGCATATTTTTAAGTGCTGATCACTGTATTAGTGTCACTGGTTCCAAAAAAAGTGTCAAAAGTGTCAGATTTATCCGCCGAAATATTGCAGCCCCGTTACAGGTCGCTGATCGCTGCCATTACTAGTAAAAAAATAAAGAAATAAAAATTCCATAAAATTATCCCATAGCTTGTAAATGCTATAACTTTTGCGCAAACCAATTAATATATGCTTACTGGGATTTTTTTTTACTAAAAATATGTAGCAGGATACATATTGGCCTAAATTTATGAAGAAATTAGATGTTTTATTTATTTATTTATTTTTTTTTTATTAAATAGAGCTTACAATCTAAGAGCTATAAAACCTAACGAGCCGGGCCCTCTGATTCCTACTGTATTAATCACTTCTGGACCAGAAGGATTTGCCACCTTAATGACCAGGCCATTCTTTTGCGATTCGGCACTGCGTTGCCTTAACTGACAATTGCGCGGTCGTGCGACGCTGTACCCAAATACAATTAATGTCCTTTTTTTTTTCCACAAATAGAACTTTCTTTTTGGTGGTATTTGATCACCTGTGCGATTTCTATTTTTTGCATTATAAACAAAAAAACCGACCACTTTGGAAAAAAACAATATTTTTCACTTTCTGCTATATAACATTCCCAAAAAAAAAAAATTTAAAATCTAATTTTTTCATCCTCTTAGGCCAATTTCTATCCCACTACATATTTTTGGTAAAAAAAAAAAAATCCAAATAAGTATATTTTGATTGGTTTGCGCAAAAAGTCTACAACCTAGGGGAAAGATTTATGTAATTTTTATTTATTTATTTTTTTTTTTTACTAGTAATGGCAGCAATCTGCGATTTTTAGCAAGACTGCGACATTGCGGCGGACAGATCAGACCCCTGACATTTTTGACACTTTTGGGGGGGGGGGGGACCAGTGACAATACTACAGTAATCAGTGCTAAAAATATGCACTGTTACTGTAATAATGACACTGGCAGGGAAGGGGTGATCAAAGGGTTAAGTGGGAGCCTAGGGGGTGTTTTCTAACTGTATGGGGGAGGGACTTGTAGAATCAACACAGAGACCTGTGATCCTAAATAGGAGGATCACAGGCACTCTGTGTTCATTCCAGAGACAACAACGGTCTGCTGTGTTGTTCTCTCTCAGCGGGGAGCGATTGCGGGTTCCCGGTGACAGTCGCCGCCATTGGCCCCCATGGATCGGCTTCCCCGCTTCCTAATGAGGGCGCCAGTATATCTGCAGCGGGAGGTCGGCAAGTGGTTAATGTGCATTGTATTGTCTACCCTCAAGTTGTAAAGCGCTACGTAAACTGTCGGCTCTATACAAGTCCTAAATAATAATAATAATAATAATAATAATAATAATAATAATAATAATAATAATAATAGCAAATTGTCCAAAAATAGTTTTTTTTTTTCAAAATTTTCTGCATTTTTTTTGTTTACAGCGCAAAAAAATTAAACCGCAGAGGTGATCAAATACCACCAAAAGAAAGCTCTATTTGTGGGGGGGGGGGGGGGGGAGACATTGATTTTATTTGGGTACAGCATTGCACGACCGCGCAGTTTTCAGTTAACGTAACACAGTGCTGTATCTCAAAAAATAGCCTGGTCATGAAGGGGGGGGGGGGGGGGGGGTAAACCTTCCGGGGCTGCAGTGGTTAACACCGCTTCAAAAAAGGTGCCGATAAAAGCGATGACAAATTCATATTAATTTAAATTCATTAAATTTAAAAGTGGAATAGAATACAATTATTTATAAAATTACATATATTTTCTAAAAACCGCCAATTTCGGTTTCCGAAAAAGTGCATCCTGCATTTTTGGTTTCGGCACCAGAATTTCGGCCACTATTAGGAAGATCATACAATCAGATTTAGAAATTTAGAACAGACAGAGAATTGTACTCTGCACGGGCACCACACACGGGCCGATACATTAATTACAGGCAGTGGCGCCTGGCACAGCGCTTGGAGAAAGCCAACATCCATCCCTCTGAAATCACATCACTGAATTACATTTCTAATCAATGCTTCATTCTCATAGATAGAGCTATTCAGTAAAGGGGTTAGGCAGTGCAATACTGCCAGAATGCAGCAGCCTGGCACATACAGCCAGCATTGTGATGGGAAGCAGCCAGCATACATCACCCTGACTTTACAGAGATCTGATCCCTCCCTTGGATCACACTGATGGTGTCACTGCATAGGGCTGTCAGTCTGATTTCTACAGAATGCAGGCTATGAGTGATCAGAGGCTTCCTGGGAGCACACATCTCTATGCATACACAGCAATCCTCACACAGCCGGTGATTGGCTCCCTGACATGGACTGATAGAGAAGGCAGTGCAGTAATCCCATAGCCTGCAATGGATGGATGGATGGGGGGGGGGGGGGCAGGCGGTACACAGAGAAGAACGGGCACCCTCCACCCCGGCTGGCATTGTGTGAGGTGGGCACCACTCACCTGCTGTGTCTGGGCTCGGTGCAGCTCCGGCACTGACTGGCTGGGCAGGGCTCCTCTGCGTGCGCCTCTCACAGCACCCTGAAACGGGAGAGACACAGGGGGGCGGGCGTCCCCGGCTGACTGACGTCTGCTTCTTCCAATAGCCCGGCGGGAACATGACAAGCAGGCTAGAGTGAGCGCAAACATGAGCCGCTGATAGGCCAGGAGGAGCAGTAGTTCTTTGTTTCTTTACAGCCAATTATATCATTACTCCCCGGGACTACGAGTCCCGGCATGCACCGTTTCGAACGTTTGGCGAGACTGGGAGGAGTCCGCGCATCTCTGGGATGGGGGAATCGCCTTACCGGTTGCCATGGCGACCTGTGAGGTACCTGACAATGAGGGAGAGGCCCAACCATGTGTTACACCCCGGGGAGAGGAGATATGATTCCTACTGGGGGCCACCACACACCCTGACACCAGCTGTGTGCCCACACTGCTACTGTATACCACACATAGCCTGCAAGGGCAAGGCCAGAGGATGTAATAAGACATTTCTGTGTATATCAGCCAGTGTATGTGGAAATACCACACGAGCTTACACTCTAATGTCTCTTCACAGACATTATTATTATTATAATAAATAATACATTTCTATAGTTCTGACATGTACCACAGTGCTTTATAGAGAACACTGAACCAGTCACATCAATCTCAGGACCAGAGGAGCTTACACTCCAAAGCCCCCTCCCCCAATTACTATTAATATAGCTTAATATATATCTCTGACATGACAATTGATGCCTGATATGGTATATAAAAAATAGGTACTAACTATGAAAATGGGGGAAGAGGGATAAGTGGGACCTCAGACTCCCCAAGTGTAAAGGTTCTCACTGGGATTGAGGGAATGGGAAATGGAAAATAATCAGGATTTTTGGGTACCAATACCTATTAATTTACATGAAGGAAATATATTTCTATAAAAAACATTTAAAAAAATAACTTTATTGAATATGTATAAAATTAACAAATACTGAATACATTACAACAATTGTGACAAATGTGACAATTGACACAGCCGGTGCCAACTAGGTATTACAGATTCAGGATGTGGAGGACCATGACCTCATGTCTCTCCCCATACATATTGCAAAATCTCCCATATAATGGTGATATGTGTTTTTTGACTTATTTTTGTCTCATTTTTTAGACCTTTGTATAAAAATCTATGTATTATATTCTCCTGAAGAAGCGGCCTAGTGCGCGAAACATGTCGAGAAACTGTGGAGATACTCCGTTCTTCCTCCACATCCTGAATCTGTAATACCTAGTTGGCACCGGCTGTGTCAATTGTCTGTCATATTTGTCACAATTGTTGTAATGTATTCAGTATGTGCTAATTTTATACATATTCAATAAAGTTATTTTTTTTAAAAATGTTTATAAAATATATTTCCTTCATGTAAATTAATAGGTATTGGTACCCAAAAATCCAGATTATTTTCCATTTCCCATTCCCTTAATCCCAGTGAGAATCTCTACACTTGGGGAGTCTGAGGTCCCACTTATCCCTCTTCCCCCATTTTCATATATCTCTGACATATACCACAGTGTTGTACAGAGAACACAGAGCCAGTCACTTCAGTCTCTGCACCAATGGAGCTTACACTCTAATGTCCCACTGTAGTCACACACTATTATTATACATTTATATAGCTATGACATATACCACATTGCTGTACAGAGAACACAGAGCCAGTCATTTTAGTCTCTGTACCAGAGGAGCTTACACTTTAATGTACTCTCCACACACACTACTATTATTATTATTAATATTATTATTATTATACTTTTCTATAGCTCTGACATATACTGTAGGGTTGTACAGAGAACACTGAGCCAATCACATCAGTCTCTGCACCAATGGAGCTTACATTTTAATGTCCCCCTGTAGTCACACACTATTATTATACATTTCTATAGCTCTGACATATACCACAGTGTTGTACAGAGAACACAGAGCCAGTCACTTCAGTCTCTGCACCAATGGAGCTTACACTCTAATGTCCCCCTGTAGTCACACACTATTATTATACATTTATATAGCTATGACCAGGGCCGGTGCTAGACTATTTTACACCCTAGGCAAGACCAGCTACTTGCGCCCCCCCCCTCCCCCAAAAAAATAAAATAAAAAGGGAAGGAGTTAAAAACTCCTCTATGTCATACACAGTGATCCCCTTATTCCTCCATCTCACACCTGGGGACCCTAATGTCCCTCTATGCCACACCAAGGGACCCCGATGTTCCTCCATGTCACACCAGGGGCACCTGATGTTCCTCCATGTCTTACCCAGAGACCCTGATGTTCCTCCATGTCACAACTGGGGACCTCAATCCCCCATGGCACACCCAGGGACCCCAATTCCTCATGGCACACCTGGTGACCCTGAAACCCTGTTACACCCAGGGACCCCTATCCCCCATGGCACACCTGGTGACCCTGATTCCCTTTCACACCAGGGAACCTCCATGTCACACCCAGGGACCCTGATCCCCTGTTCTGGGGACACTCACTGGGCGGTATGAAGAGAGTGGCCCGCACTCTGCCCTCCTTCACCGTGATCCTGCTGATTCCTTCTCCTAGGATGCTCCTCTCTAGGACCACAGTGCTCACCACAGCTCCAACCGGCTCCTGGTGAAGGGAGAAGCAGCAGACAGAGAACTCCGCACGTCCCTAATCCCCAACCTCCTCAGACCATTCCGGTGCCTCATCGTTTCTGCTCCAGTAAAGGTGCCGCCCTCCAGTGCCAAGCTTGGGGTCAGGTTCAGCTCTCCTCCGCTCCCTACTTAATACCGACCCATGGAAATGAATAGCTGCCCACCAGCTCAGTGCAGAGAGTCATTTCCTGCCCAGGGTTTACACCACTCAGCTCCAGCCAAAGAGGATCATCATGCAGGCAGCACTCCTGTGGGCTCCATTCCTGCCTCTTGCCCCCCCCCCCCCCCAACAGTGGTGGAAAGACAGGGCCTGGTAGTTCAGCCACTGCCCCAGACACCTGGCATCTTCCTCTGTCCATTCTTCCTCCCCCACCCCTCAGCTCACAAGGATCATTCATGATGGACAGAGAGTGCCGACTCATGGCTGCGCCCCTAGGTTGCAATGCGCCCTAGGCAGCTGCCTAGTTTGCCTAGTGGAAGCACCGGCCCTGGCTATGACATATACCACATTGCTGTACAGAGAACACAGAGCCAGTCATTTTAGTCTCTGTACCAGAGGAGCTTACACTCTAATGTATTCTCCACACACACACACACACACTATTATTATTATTATTATTATACTTTTCCATGGCTCTGACATATACTGTAGGGTTGTACAGAGAAAACTGAGCCAATCACATCAGTCTCTGCACCAATGGAGCTTACACTCTAATGTCCCCCTGTAGTCACACACTATTATTATACATTTCTATAGCTCTGACATATATCACAGTGCTGTACAGAGAACACAGAGCCAGTCATTTTAGTCTCTGCACCAGAGGAGCTTACACTCTAATGTATTCTCCACACACACACACTATTATTATTATTATTATACTTTTACATGGCTCTGACATATACTGTAGGGTTGTATAGAGAATACTGAGCCAATCACATCAGTCTCTGCAGCTCTCCCTCTCCAGACACCAGGGGGCCAGGTGAGTTACCTGGCCCCAGTGAGGATGGGAGATTCTGGGGATGACCCTGGCGATGGTCCCTCTGAGGGATCTGATCGGCGATCCCAAGCTTCATCTTCGCCTGAAGACCTTGGCTATGAATTTTCCCCCACTTTCAGACAAAGGGTTGCTGATCATTTAAAGAGAATAAAGAAGGAGGAGGAAAAGCTGGTGAGCCTGAAAGCTGATTACTGGAAAAAGAAAGTCGTGCATTATAAAGCATGGAGCAAAAAGTCTGAAACCGGAGGGTAAAGTTTTGGAGGACACCATAAAGCGCCAGCAGAATCTGGTCAAAGTGTTGAAGGAAAAGAGCGGAGCTTTCAAGGAAAAGTTCCAGAATGAGGAAAGGTTCCAGAGAATGAGGGATGACACCAGTCGCAGAAATGCATCAGCGGTGGCAGTAGGGGTGGAGAGTGAGGAGGGGGTCCTGGATGCTGCCCCTGAAATCCCTTCCACCTTAGGATCTGCTTCACCAGAGGAAATGACGGCCTCTGCTTCCCTCCCTAGCAAGCTAGAGGAGCAGCACAGGAAGTAGAGGAAAATGGCGGAGGGCCGTTGAACTTTATTCAGCAAATGGAGTCTCCCTTAGGTGAAAGAACCTTTGGCTTTTAAAGAGGAAGTAAACCCTCCTCGGACACTTTTGCCTATAGGTAAGCCTATGATAAGGCTTACCTATAGGTACTGTAAATATCTCCTAAACATGTACCGTTTAGGAAATATTTACCTTACATGCATCCAGTGACGCCACTGGTGCATGCGCTCTGAAGGAACGGCCGCTGGTGCCGTTTCTTCAGAGCCCCGTGCCTTGACTGTCGGCTCCCGCGCGCAGGAGTGACGTCACCGCGGCTACGGCCAATCAGATGGCCGGATGCCGCGATCCCGGAAGACGGGCGACTGGACATGTCGCCCGTCATACAGGTAAGCGGGCTGCACGGTGGGGGCTCGTTCTAAGGTAAGTATTGCATAATGAGCTAGTATGCGATGCATACTAGCTCATTATGTGTTTCTCTTACAGGTTGCCAAGAAAAAAAAAAAAAACGTTGTACGGCTTTACAACCTCTTTAAGTGGTTTCTGCAGATGAGGATGATGGTGAGGACTCTGTACCCAGTCATGTGAAGGTAAAAGGTGAGAGAATCCATGCTTTGTAAAAACTGACAGTATGGACTCCAGCATGCAGAGCAAAGTTTTGGAGGGAAAACCTCCAGTGTCTGCAGAAGGCTCTCCGTAGAAGTTGGCTGCTGTGCCTGCAGGACTGGACTCTGCTGCTATGAATTCTATGTCTCTGTACAATGGCAGTAAGAAACCTATGACTGTGAACTCTGCTGATGGAAGGGGATCTGCCATTTTTGCTGCACAATCCCCACTGGTTGCTGCAGGTATAGCAGATAATGGTGGGAAAGGAAATGACAGCTGCACTGTGAAAGGTGTTACTGAAATCCCAGGAAGAGTGACAAGGCGTGGAAGGCTTTTACCTAATAAGTGTATGTTGGGGGAGGAGGAAGTGAAAGCGGCAGCATCTAGTGTGAGCGGGTCTGCTAGGAGCAGTAGTGCCATGGATGTGAAAATGAATGTGAATGATAAAGCTGCTTGTAATGCTGGAAAGGGGAATGTATGTGTGTTGGCGGATGGAGTGACTGCTGCTGCCTCTGATGGTGATTTGCAGAGCGGGGGTTCTGAGGCTCTTGCAACCAATGGTGCAGCTTTGGCATCAGGAGTGTCTAATCCTGCAAGTAAAATCTATGCTGGGGCTCTGGCTGGGATGAGGGGGGGGGTCACATCAGTCAGGCAGCTCAGGGGGAAGGTCTGCTGCAGGTCTGCCATCTTGACCCCTATCTTTCAGGCAGAGGAATGTAGTGCTGCTCAGGTGGGAGAGTGGGGGTGCCCCCCCCCCCCCAATAAGGAGGTTGTTGGTGATGGGTTTCAAGACGTATGACATATTTGCTTTGATCAGTCCAGTAGGCTCCTATGAGTACGATCTGTCCTATGTTCGCACCTGGTCACTCAATATTTTCTGGGAGTATGAACATGTGTATAGGGGTCTGCGGGAGTGGGAGGGACACATCCCAAAACTTGTCTCACGCCAACCTCTTGTCAAGAATGTCACCATGCTGGTAAGGAATGAATCTATTCCTTCTGCTGACCTGTCTGTCTGGCTGAGGAGATTTGGGGAGCCTCTGACCCCATTGAAGAAGATTGTGGATGAGAGGGACATATGGACAGGTGGGTGGTCGGTGCAGATGAGGTTGCACGTTTGTGGGAATGCGGTCCAGCATCTGCCCTTCTCAGCCTTCATTGGGAAGAAGAGGATTGTCGTGTTTTACCCTGGGCAGACAAAGCTCTGTAATAAGTGCAGTTCGTGGGGTCATTTCACCTCCTCGTGTCCAGAGATTAAGTGCTCTCTGTGTCAGGGCCTGGGGCATTTGGCAAAGGATTGCAATAAGATTAAATGCAATCTTTGTGATACGTTTGGGCATGCGTATAGCGAGTGCCCTGAGCAGAGGCGTAACTAGAACCTTCAGGGCCCTGATGCAAGAAACCATGATGGGCCCCCCAGACCCCTGGCCGGGGCCCTTACCTTCAAGCCCAGGGCTCTTCCCACTAATCCTGGGGCTCTTTACACTCCTTGCATGGCCTTTTATTACGGTCCCGCAGCAGGATTCTTTCACAAGTTCTTCAGTGGGCCCCCTTCCTGCAATCTTGGGGCCTCCCCACAGTGGTGCAATGCCAGGGACCGGTCGCAAGTGTGACCTTTGCAATCCTGGAAGTTTACCCACTGGTTTGCTACCGGGCCCCCTGGAGCATGGGGCCCGGTAGCGATTGCAACCCCTGCAACCCCTGTAGTTACGCCCCTGGCCCTGAGGCCTAGCATAACCAGTCAGCTTTGGTGAAAGAGTTTTTTCACCTGGACATGGAAGGAAGAGGCAGAGGAGAGGGGGCTGTTCCAGAGGTCCCCAATGTCTCTGTTCCTGTTGTCTCAATACAATCAGTGTCTGATGGTCCATCCAATGTTGTGTCATCCCCTTGTGTTGTGCCCCCTGAGTCGGTGTCCGTGGATGTTGTGTCTGATTCTCCTGTGTCAGTCTCCCCGGAGGTAGTGGGGGCTGTGGAGGGAGTTGGACTGGTGTGTATGATTGCACCGACCCCCACTCCCCAGGGTCTGAGCCCTGGAGGGCGTGAGACGCTGGTGGATGGAGTGAATGATGGTGAGGGTGCTGGGGTGAAGGGTGGGGGGACTGTTGTGAGTGGGGCTGATAATGTTGTGGCTGTTGGTGGAAAAGAAGTTGAGGGGGCTTTGCTGTCAGAGTTGTCTCATGAAGATATGGTGTGGCAGGAGGCAAAAAGAAAATCTGGGAAGAGGAAGAAGAAGAAGGATGTGTCTGTACCTGAACCTGGGAGGGTGGAGGTGTCCAAAAGGTTTGAAGTGTTTTCTGAGGTGGAGGATGATGGTTCTTCGGGTGACGAGTCTGTGATTTCCATGGAAGAGGAATTACAGGGAACATTAAAGTGTGTAGGGTCTCCGAGTAGGGAGGGGGGTAAGTTGTAGGCCTGGTTGACAGTACGGGTTCCTTAACCAAGTCCAAGTCGGAGATCCTGGAAACCGCCAGGTCATATTATGCTGACCTCCTGGGCAAGAGAGACCTTGATCGGGCAGACATGTCAGGTTTTCTAGATTCTATTCCAGGACTGGGAAATGGCACTTCTCTGGTGAGTTTGACAGAGGACATCACTGCAGAAGAGGTGGTTGAGGCAATTGATAAGCTTGCCATAAAGAATTCGCCTGGGCCAGATGGATTGACAGCTGAGTTTTATAAGCACTCTAAGATAACTCTGGCCCTGTATTTTGTGGGGGTTTTTAATGGCTGTCTGAGAGAGGGTTCCCTCTCTCCCCCTATATGTGATAATCTTCGGTGATTCTTCTGTCAACAGGTAAAGATTCTTCAAGAATTGAGAATTGGCGTCCCATTAGCCTTCTTAATGTTGATAGGAAGATACTTTCTCACCACCAACACTGTTTGGTTCCGGGTAGAAGAACTTTTTCAGCGGTATTAGGTGTCCGGGAGGCCCTGGAATGGTGCAGGGCTGCAGGCTGGAGAAAGTACCTGCTGGCGTTGGATCAGGCTAAAGCCTTTGATCGGGTCAATGACTACCTATGGCTGCTTCTTGGCAAGTATGGCCTGGAGGGGGGCTTTTTCGATTGGCTGAAGACTTTGTACAGAGGGGCTGAAAGCTTCATGCTTGTGAATGGTTGGATTGGATAGCTCTTTGAGGTTGGCTTGTGTGTGCGTCAGGGGTGTCCTTTGAGTCCTCTTCTATACATGTTCCCAAACGATCCCTTCATCAGGAGGTTAGAGAGCAGACCGATGTGCAGGGCACCTTTGGGCATTCCTGGTGAGCCCCTTTTGAGGGTCGTGGCCTATGCTGATGACGTGTCTGTTTTCATCTCTGAGGCAGAGGAGGCCTCAGTGATGGAGAAGTATGCTGAGGCATCAGGCTCAAAGATCAATCAGGATAAGAGAGAGGTTTTCTGGATGGGAGAGGAAAGCAATAACTTCGAGCTTCTGGACACCTTCCCAGAGTCCCAGCAGGAAATTAAAGTTTTAGGTATCAAATTTGGTCCAGGCGATTACAGCCTTGCAAACTGGGAAAGCAGGCTACAAGATGCCGATGCCACGGTTGCCAGCTGGAAGGAATGGAAACTCTCTTACAGGGAAAGGGTTGTCTGATTAAAGCTTTGCCTGTGTTTTGCCAGTGTCTCTCTATGCAAAGATTTACAGCTGTTTTTTCCGGCTGTTATGGTGTAATAAACTGAACCTCATTAAGAGGTCTGTAACCTTCCTTTCTAGGTGGATAGGTGGCCTATGTATATTCAACCCAGTAGTATTTTATTCTCTGATGTTTTTGAAACATAATGTTGGTAACATGCTGTCAGAGGAACCACCTGGGTGGGTTGGTATTTTTCAGTCCTGGTTTAGGCCTATTCTGCGAAGGTGGGAGAATGGTGGGCCAGTAAAAAGTCTGAGGGTGCGACGTGGTAAGCTCCCAGCTCATGTTGTCCCGTGCCTGAAAATGCTTTGATGGTGGTGAGTGACGGCGGAGGAAATTAAGTCTCTTCCTAGGAAGGCCCTGGAGAAGAGGAATGTTAAATCTGCCTTTAGCAAGCCACTTGCCTTGGGGGATTGCCCAGGCCCTGTTATGAGGGAGGGTCTGTGTTTAATTAATCTGGAGAGAACCTCTTTAAAGTTTCTGGATTTTGTCTGGCTCTCATTCCATGGCAGACTTTATGTGAAGGGCAACTTGAAGCATCGCTCTGCTGAGAACCGTGGTTTTCCGAGAGTGGAGTGTGGCAGTGTAGAGGAGACGATGGATCATTTCTTGCTTACGTGCCCCTTCAATATAGAAGTCTATAAGCGGATGGGTGGGGCTCTGGGTCTCCCTTTCCTTTCCCGCTTGAGTTATGCGGAGTGGCTGTATAGGACTTTTGCGTTGCATCGGGATTTTGATTTTGAGACACTTTTTTTAGTTAACATAGAAGTCTGTTACTTCACATAGGTTTCCACTCGGGAAAAAGTCCTTCCTGTTGAGGTGGTGGTGCACAATATTCTGAGTGAGGTTGGGAAAATGTGGGGTCTTGAGAAGGACAGGTGGCAGCCGGGAGCCTGGACAAAGGCGTGGAGGAATTTCAGGTACCCATAGCTGCTGTCTCTCAATCTCTGGGTGTGCGGCTTTTCTTTCTGTCCTTTCACGTCCCCTAGATTTTTATAAGATTAGATATTTGGAAAAAGGCTGCATGCATGGTTTAAATGTGTAATCGTTTCTTAGCCTGAGGGTGTGTTTAGGTGGAGGTTAGGGCTTTGTTGTGCATTAAAATAATATTAATAATAACATGCATCTTGTTTTGTATATTTGGTTCTGTTTATGTTTTCTGGCAAAGAAGCTAGTTTGTTTTTTTATGCTGAAGTAAGTTACTTTTTGTTTGTTTATATATAATGTATTTATTCTGTATATATGTAAATAGGTTTTTATTATGTTGTATGTTTGTGAGATTTTTAATAAACAAAAATTTACACTCTAAGGCTCCGTTCACATGTAGGCGTTTTGGGGCGTTTTTGGGGAGTTTTTCTGCTCTAGGATCAGCTCTCAAAACGCCCAACAAGACAAATCCTATTCATTTCAATGGCCCCTGTTCACATCTGAGCGTTTTGACACTGTAAGCAAAACGCCCAACGCTCAAAAAAGTACATGAGCTTCTTTTTGGGCAGATTACAGGCGTTTTCCATTGGTTTCTATTCAATCTAAAAACGCCTACACAAAAAACGCCTGTAAAAACGCCTGTAAATCGCGGTAAAAATCGCGGTAAAATCGCAGTAAAAAATGCGCGAAAACGCTACGCTCAGGTGTGAATGTAGCCTAAGGCTCCATTCACATGTAGGCGTTTTTGGGGCGTTTTTGGGGAGTTTTTCTGCTCTAGGATCAGCTCTCAATACGCCCAACAAGACAAATCCTAATCATTTCAATGGCCCCTGTTCACATCTGAGCGTTTTGACGCTTTGAGCAAAATGCCCAACGCTCAAAAAAGTACATGAGCTTCTTTTTGGGCAGATTACAGGCGTTTTCCATTGGTCTCTATTAAATCTAAAAATGCCTGCACAAAAAACACCTGTAAATCGCGGTAAAAATCTCGGTAAAATCGCTGTAAAAAACGAGCGAAAACGCTACGCTCAGGTGTGAATGTAGCCTAAGTCCCGGTTCACACTACCGCGACTTGTCAGGCGACCTGTCAGCCTGACAAGTCGCGGTCCATTCAGTGCTACGGGAACCGTTCTAATAGGAGCGAATCAAGTCGCTCTGACTTAGAAAATAGTTCCTGTACTACTTTGGGGCGACATCGGAGCGACTTGCATTGACTTCAATTATGTGAAGTCCGTGCAAGTCGCGCCAAAGTCGCGGTGCACGCGACTTCACAGGTCGCCCCCGAAGCCGTGCCACGGTAGTGTGAACGGAAACTTAATGTACCCACCACACACACACTATTATTTTTATACATTTCTATAGCTCTGACATATAGTGCAGTGCTGTACAGAGAATACTGAGCCAGTCACTTCAGTCTCTGTACCACAGAAGCTTACACTCTAATGTCCCCCCACAGTTATGCACTATTATTATCGTTATGCTTATTATTCTACTTTTTTTTTTCTCATTTATGTTTTACAGAGACTACTGAGCCAGTTACATCAGTGTCTGTACCAGAGGAGCTTACACTCTAATGTACCTTCCACACACACTATTATTATACATTTCTTTAGCTCTGACATATACTGTTGTGCTGTACAGAGAACATTATAGCAAAAATGATTCCGTTTTAGCTAAGCCAGTGCATACACATAAAAAAAACCCTTAGTATTGTGGGTTTAAAAAAACAGCATTGGTATAAGTGGGGTTAAAAAAAATCGCCTGAGCGTGGGATTCAGTAACACCTATCCCACACCCAGCACTGGTGTCAGTGGGATTAAATAATTAACACTTCCTCCCAATGTTTAGCACTGGTGTCAGTGGGCGTTTGGTCCCTTAAGGCCCGTACACACGCACCGCTTGTTGGCCGTAAATTGTCGGCCAACGTCCGATCAGCCGATTATCGGCTTGTTAGTATGATGCTTCCGATAACCGACTGCGACTTTTCGGCCGAACAAAATCTGGTGTGCAGGCTATAAAATTTTTGTTGGCCAACAAAGAACGGCCGATTTTCCGTCAGTCAGTACAGATTTCGGCTGTCAAAAATGTGATGAGCAAGACTGGGCATGCTCAGAGAAGAAAAAACACACGGAAAGTAGACCAGCACATGACATCACTTCTGCAGTTGGTTGTCGTTGGCCGACAAAATTCGTGTGCAGTCTAGAGCACATTTCAACCAACACAACAACACTGGACAAAAGACGGCCGATCGGTCGGCCAACAATCGGTGCGTTTGTACGGGGCTTTATACTTAACTGAGAGACACAGGCTCCTTGTCCCTCGCAGGCTCCCAGGTCTAAATATTGACCTTAGCACTGGAACTGTGACAGTACTGTTGGGACTGTGATCACTTAACTTCACAGGACTTGCACAGAATTCCTGTCAGGTGCTAGAATGAAAGTTGCAGCACCCAGCAGCTGGACATGTCCTGGCCCCGCTGAATGCTGGGGTTTGTTGAATTCCTGGGAGGACTTGCGGTCTCTGCTGCCTACAGGTGGCCCAGTCGGCCAGGTTCATACCCATATATGTGCACGGCCTATTGCATTAAGGTGTGCACCCCAAAGCTCAAACACACATCCATGTGTGTATATATATATATATATATATACACACACACACATGTAGCACTGACCCCGCAGAACTTGCTGAATAGTGTCTTGACGGGCTCCCCTGATTACCAGCACTAGGTTACTTTAGATAAAATCTCCGTATCCCTTCTTGCTCCTGATGGCTCTTCACACAAATTAACAGTCTAGGCGGTGTTGGTTTTTTGTTGTTTATTTGTGATTGGGATAGGAGAAGGGAATAGTGGGATACTCCAGCTGAACCACAATGGTTGAGGACTTCTATCTTCAGGACTTTTTTGGTATTTAGGAACAGCCACACTGCCACAAGTGTAGATGGGGTTAAGTCTCTTGCTCTCTTTACTCTCTGACAAGTCGACATAATGGACAAAAACTTATCTTCAGGACCCTCTCACTAGCATCCCCTTTCAACTGTCACCCATCCACTGACTATCCTAGGAGCAGGTCAGGCCCCTTGACATGAGATTCGGTGTCATGCAGGTACATCCAGCATACGGCAAAAAAATGTAAATAGAAGTTCCCACAAGACCTTTAAGGCCGCTTTCACACTTGTGTGACCTCAAAGTTGCATGACTTTAACACGACTTGAAGAAATGCCTGTGTAATCTTGAGGTCTATGGACCTCAAGTCGCATCCAAGTCAGACCAAAGTAGTGCAGGGACTACTTTGAAGTCGTTGCTACTTGAGGTTGCATAGATATGAACAGTATTCAGTGGAATTAATCGGGTATGACTTGTCATACGACTTTGCAGTCCCAAATTGCAGGACAAATCGCACAAGTGTGAAAGGGGCATATCTGATTTAACCCTTTGAGATGTGTGAACTTGCCTCATTGAATTTTCTACAATCCAGCTGCTAACCAACACACTGCAAATTGATCTGTGCCCCCCAAATTCTCTTATTTGCTCCCTTTTGGTCTGTTAAATATACCATTGTAAGTGTTTTGTTACATTTGTTTGACAAGGTAAAAGAATAGCTATTGATCCTGGCAGAAATCCTGGCAGCTGATAATATCGCCCTACTCCTTTTTTAGGGAACCGATGGTAGGAACCCCCATACGAGGACAAAAAACAAGAAAACGAGGGTGCAGAGGAGGGAGAAGTATTCAACAGAAAAAAGAGTAGGGAGAGGTAGGCAAGGGAAATTTAATTATTTTAATTAATTTAGTAAGGAAGAAATGACCACCTTAGATAAAGGTATTAAATATGCTCCATGCAAAGGGCTAAACAAATTTGATACTTATATAGGAATAAATAAATTTATTAGAATCCTGAAAATCAAAAAGTACTATATGTTTAACCCACAAGAGCAATTATTAAGTGAAGGAACACACCCAGTTAAAAAATAAAGAAAAAATGGGAGGGACCAATGCGCTACCAATGAGTTTGATAAATAGCAGAAGAAGATGAGTGGAGCACCGAAATCAGCTGCCGATTGTAGTAGTGTCACCACTTACTGTTAAAAAGTGAAGGAAAGGGGGAATCAGCACTCAATTTCTAAAATGGTGGGTCACAAAACAAAGTGAATGAAAGGTGTTCACAAGAAATATATGAAGAATAAAACAATATATATAATATAAAATATACAATGAAGATCATAAATTTAGCTAAATAGCTGATAAGGTGATAAATATTCAAAAATATGCAAATGAGCAAAAAGTGAGGATGCTAACAGCATAAATAGTCCATGTGTCACTGGATGGTGTGCACAAAATAGATATGCATAAATAAATAAATGCAAAATGGGGTGAAAAAAGTTCAAGGGTGTTCCAGTGTATAAAACAAAGAATCTCATCCAGTGATAAACCTGTGTGAATAATTCGTGAGCTCTAATCTTAGATTAAGTGCAATGGCCGCTCACCTCCATTAACATTCAAAAGAGCGTTTTTGGTGTGTTAGATCACCATCAAGGACATCAGGGGGTTTTTCAACGAAGTATAACTGGGAACGGACAGTGGATCATGGAATAGTTGTAGTTGAAGTAAGGGTAAGCAAGCAGGAACAAGCAACAAAACAAACCGCCGATGCGGTATCCACAGATGCTTCCGGTCTCGGCCGTAGACCGGAAGTGACGTCATCCGGCTTCTCCCGACGCGTTGCATCACAACAGAAACGTGACTTTATCAACAGACACGTGACCCTTGATATATTGTGTCCCAAAAATACACAAAGATGGTGTCAAGGCCCTGGAAGACCTATAATCAACAGCATAGACTCCTTAACAGCTCGACTGGGGGAATATATAGACATACACTTACAACCTTTGGTACAGAGCACCCCAGCCTACTTAAAAGACACCAAGCATATACTCAATTTATTACAAAACTGTACAATTAGTAACAACACAGTGATGGCAACAGCAGTTGAATAGGCTTTAAATAAATATGTTAAATATACTCTACAACAGAAAAAAATGATCTTAAAAAGTCTAGCATTCTGTTTGAGTCATAGTTATTTTTGGTATAATAACATCTACTATATAAAATTAGAGGGGTAGCTATGGGCGCAAAATTTGTGCCCAGCGTGGCTAATTTGCATATGGTAGAAAAGACAAAAAAGAAAAAAAGGGGCGCACCGACCTAGTGCATTACCATAAAACCATTTATTAAAATATTAAAAAGTGTACAAAGTACTCACAAGACTGGTGTGATACAACACACATCAACATAGGAAAGGGGTTCGCCCCTGAAACGCGTCAGCATAGCCACAGCAGCCCCATGCGACCATCTGCATGTCCATTCGCTATATTTGGGACCTTGGCTACCTTGGAGATTGCATATGCTATGTTGATGTGTGTTGTATCACACCAGTCTTGTGTGTACTTTGTACACTTTTTAATATTTTAATAAATGGTTTTATGGTAATGCACTAGGTCGGTGCGCCCCTTTTTTTCTTTTTTGTCTTTTCTACCAGTTGGTTCTGGATACCCTTGATCCCGAAGGGGGCAGCAAGACCGATAGCTCTTTTAACACCTGGGCTTGTAGTGCACCTCTTTTCACTCCATCAGACATCACTCGAGCGCAGGAGAATTTGATTTACTACTTGAATATATAATTTGTATATGGCACAGTGGGAGGAAGGGCAACACAGGATATTGCAACAACCATCAATATATATATATATAATACATAATACATACAGTGCATTGCGAAAGTATTCGGCCCCCTTGAATTTTTCAAACTTTTGCGACATTTCAGGCTGCAAACATAAAGATAAAAAACTGTAATTTCTTTTGAAGAATCATCAACAAGTGGGACACAATCATGAAGTGGAACGAAATTTATTGGATATTTCAAAATTTTTTAACAAATAAAAAACTGAAAAATTGGGCGTGCAAAATTATTCAGCCCCCTTAAGTTAATACTTTGTAGCGCCACCTTTTGCTGCGATTACAGCTTCAAGTCGCTTGGGGTATGTCTCTATCAGTTTTGCACATCGAGAGACTGAAATTTTTGCCCATTCCTCCTTGCAAAACAGCTCAAGCTCAGTGAGGTTGGATGGAGAGCGTTTGTGAACAGCAGTTTTCAGTTCTTTCCACAGATTCTCGATTGGATTCAGGTCTGGACTTTGACTTGGCCATTCTAACACCTGGATATGTTTATTTGTGAACCATTCCATTGTAGATTTTGCTTTATGTTTTGAATCATTGTCTTGTTGGAAGACAAATCTCCCTCCCAGTCTCAGGTCTTTTGCAGACTCCATCAGGTTTTCTTCCAGAATGGTCCTGTATTTGGCTCCATCCATCTTCCCATCAATTTTAACCATCTTCCCTGTCCCTGCTAAAGAAAAGCAGGCCCAAACCATGATGCTGCCACCACCATGTTTGACAGTGGGGATGGTGTGTTCAGGGTGATGAGCTGTGTTACTTTTACACCAAACATAACATTTTGCATTGTTGCCAAAAAGTTCGATTTTGGTTTCATCTGACCAGAGCACCTTCTTCCACATGTTTGGTGTGTCTCCCAGGGGGCTTGTGGCAAACATTAAACGACACTTTTTATGGATATCTTTAAGAAATGGCTTTCTTCTTGCCACTCTTCCATAAAGGCCAGATTTGTGCAGTATACGACTGATTGTTGTCCTATGGACAGAGTCTCCCACCTCATCCAGAGTGATCATGGGCCTCTTGGCTGCATCTCTGATCAGTCTTCTCCTTGTATGAGCTGAAAGTTTAGAGGGACGGCCGTCTTCGTAGATTTGAAGTGGTCTGATACTCCTTCCATTTCAATATTATCGTGTAAAACAATAAATTAATACCCGCGCTGTGATGAATAAATAGTGAATGATAAAAAATTTATATATGTCCCGAAGCAGCTGCTCACCACAGTAAAAAACCAGGAAAAACTAGAAAACATATATAGGCAGCGCTAACAGGTAAATCTATAAATAAGTGCTAAATGATCAAAAAATGGTATACTAAAATTAAGTGCATATAATTCAGTGAATATCTAAATTCATAAATACATAAAATCCAACAGTGAATATGGTTAATTATATACACAAATCAGAAAATTCATAAGGTGCAACAATAAAATAATTTGACGCACTTCCGGTCTACGTCTTAGCGATACGTCACTTCCGGTGCGGTTGAACGCACGCCGAAACCACGGGGCGTTCTAGCGGCACCTGCTACCAGGAAGGACGAGATTTTTAACTTATATGCCTTTTACTAAGCAACGAAATGTGAGTGTATTTTCATTATTTTGCACAATAAACAACCTTTTATCGGATTTACACTATATGAGCATCCTTTTCTCCAATACATGTATCGGGGTATTTACATCTGTGGAGATACTTTCGCCTTGGAGGAGTTAATAGCCGGTTCCTTACTAGGACATAAGCCTTGTCGATCTCTATTGCTATACAGCATAGGGGTCACCATTGTCCGGTAAGTGAACACCCAAAGGGGGAGGTCCGGCACTGGCTCACTGCACCACAAAAGATTGCATGATTTGTGCACTTTCTTCCTGGCACTCCAGCACCTTTGTGAGACATCTTTTTGGGACTGTGTACATCTTATTATTTACTGAGATCTTAAACAACTATTACATCTGGACTGGCACTTTATATTTATACATTTTAATTATATTTATATAGTATATGTCTATATGGTTTCTACACCTCAATTTTTGCACACAATTGCACGGTGCACTTTATGAGTCTTTTAAGTAGAATGTAATCACTTTATTATTGTTTGCGCTGTGATATAATTTTTTCAATAAATATGATCCAGTGTCCAAAAATGCAAAGGAATAAAGTGCAAAATGTATATAAGGTGCAATCCAAACTTATATTTCTTCCAAAGAAGTTTATGGTGCCAAAAGGTGCTCAAAATCCAAATAAAGTGCTCAAGTGCTCTTCAAAGAAAATCCCCCTATGGGGATGCACTCACCAGACTTGGTATGTAAATGAGCCTTGAATATATATGATATTCCGTTTAGGAAGTATGAGCAGCCACACGGAGACTTAGGATTTCCCTTGCCCGGATGGATGGATGGCTGCAATCCTATACTTTGGGCTCCTTACTAGCTCCTCTCCACTCTCTCCTCAATGGTATATTTAGAAGGAAGGAAAGAAGCCAGACATCGTGAAGCCCGTAATGTATTTATTTAAAAGTATTAAGAAATATTGGTACTCACAAAGGTGGAATATGGTAAGGCATTAATCGGCATATACAGCGAGATCTTTCTCTTCCGTGTCCGCTGCCGGCGCGCGGTTCACGGTGGTTCGCAGGAAATGACGCTGTAGCGTGCCGCTGCCCGGAAGTGCGTCAACGCGTTTCGCCCGCCTTGTGGGCGTTATCAAAGACCTTTGTGAGTACCAATATTTCTTAATACTTTTAAATAAATACATTATGGGCTTCACGATGTCTGGCTTCTTTCCTTCCTTCTAAATATACCATTGGGGAGAGAGTGGAGAGGAGCTAGTAAGGAGCCCAAAGTATAGGATTGCAGCCATCCATCCATCCGGGCAAGGGAAATCCTAAGTCTCCGTGTGGCTGCTCATACTTCCTAAACGGAATATCATATATATTCAAGGCTCATTTACATACCAAGTCTGGTGAGTGCATCCCCATAGGGGGATTTTCTTTGAAGAGCACTTGAGCACTTTATTTGGATTTTGAGCACCTTTTGGCACCATAAACTTCTTTGAAAGAAATATAAGTTTGGATTGCACCTTATATACATTTTGCACTTTATTCCTTTGCATTTTTGGACACTGGATCATATTTATTGTTGCACCTTATGAATTTTCTGATTTGTGTATATAATTAACCATATTCACTGTTGGATTTTATGTATTTATGAATTTAGATATTCACTGAATTATATGCACTTAATTTTAGTATACCATTTTTTGATCATTTAGCACTTATTTATAGATTTACCTGTTAGCGCTGCCTATATATGTTTTCTATTTCAATATTATCGCTTGCACAGTGCTCCTTGGGATGTTTAAAGCTTGGGAAATCTTTTTGTATCCAAATCCGGCTTTAAACTTCCCCACAACAGTATCTCGGACCTGCCTGCTGTGTTCCTTGTTCTTCATGATGCTCTCTGCACTTTAAACGGACCTCTGAGACTATCACAGTGCAGGTGCATTTATACGGAGACTTGATTACACACAGGTGGATTCTATTTATCATCATTAGTCATTTAGGTCAACATTGGATCATTCAGAGATCCTCACTGAACTTCTGGAGAGAGTTTGCTGCACTGAAAGTAAAGGGGCTGAATAATTTTGCACGCCCAATTTTTCAGTTTTTTTTTTGTTAACAAAGTTTGAAATATCCAATAAATTTCGTTTCACTTCATGATTGTGTCCCACTTGTTGTTGATTCTTCAAAAAAAAATTACAGTTTTATATCTTTATGTTTGAAGCCTGAAATGTGGCAAAAGGTCGAAAAGTTCAATGGGGCCGAATACTTTCGCAATGCACTGTACATACATACATATATAATAATAATGTATTATATATATATATATATATATATATATATATATATATATATACAGGCATTTTATTGATTATATCATTATTATTATGGAAGGAAGTGAAAAAGAGTTGGAAGATTACATAGTCGAGTTAAATAACAATAATCTGAAAATCAGACTCCCTAGCATTGTTAGTAAACTAACCATCCCGTTTTTGGATTTAGACATAACCATAAAAAACAATAAAATAGTAACAAAAACACACTTCAAAAGCACTGATAGAAACTCATATATATCCACCAATAGTTGTCACCACAAACCGTGGATTTTCAATATACCGTATCTAAAGGACAATATATTAGGATCAGAAGGAACTGCACACAATTAGAGGACTGTGAATTACAATCAACAAGACTAACTAGTATGTTCATGGACAAAGGATATCAGGGAAATTTATCACTAAAAGATAAAAATCTAGTAAAAAATATGAACGGAAAAGATTTATTGGTGGATAAAATATCAACCCCTAATGATACATCTAAGGAAGGGGTTGTGGTCTTGGATTATAATGTACAGTTTAAGGCAGTGGAAAGGGTAATTGGAAATTATTGGCAAATATTAAAACAAGACAAAACCATAGGTCATCTAATTCCAGATAAACCAAAATGTGTTTACAGAAGGGCCCCCAACATTAGGGACAAAGTAATAAAAAAACATCATAAAAACTCCAAAAATTATCAAGTTTTTTACGTGGGAAATTAAAGGATTTAGAGGGTGTAGAAGGTGCTACAGTTGTGTAAGGGTTCCCACAAATATAAAAAAGTGACTCTCATCAATCCTAGGAACCAACAAATTTATGAAATTAAGGATTTGATCACATGTGATACCAAGGGGGTGGTTTATGCATTAAAGTGCCCATGCAACCTATATATATATATATATATATATATATATAGGTCGTACAAAAAGATCCCTGGGGGAAAGAATTAGAGAGCACGTACATAACATCAATATTGGCTTTTATAAACACCATTTATGTAAGCACTTAAAGGACAAATATGGTCAAAGTTGTAGGGGTCTACAGTTTTGGGGCATAGAGGCACCTAAAAAACATTGGAGGGGGAAGGAATTACCTGCAGAAAATTAGCAAAAGAGAATCCTGGTGCATACACCAACTAGGATCTCTTATACCGGGGGGATTTAATAAGGATTTTGACCTTGGATGCTTTATTGGAAATTATTAGTTAAGGTACACCTTTATATGTGGTCAATTATGATTGAGATGCATCCATACAAATTGTGGACCAATGAATTTTGCCCATTATAGATATATGCCATCATCTTGATTTATGAGGAATAGACCCATACCTCATAAAATAGTTATGATTTATCAATAATGGTATCTGTCATCATTATATATTTTAACTGTCAACTGGGCTATATATTTAAATTACAATTAATAATAATGGGCCTATTCCATCTACTTTATATAATAGCTTAAATTAATATCCATTTATGATTGTAATAATAGGACCCCCCAAGCAGTTTGAGGTAAAATAAAAAATATATATACCATTCAGGAGCTCTAACAATATTTTTAGCCACTATTTCTCCCCGTTATCCAGTTTATTTAATAAACAACAATTTCATATATAAGTGTAGCACTGCCCCATATCGAGCTGCTGAGATTGGATTCCCCTGGATTACCCGTAGCAACAGTCCGTAGAAACTTGTCATTTTAACACTTGGCTCAGACAATGAACAGTCCAGGGGATTTTTTTTTTTTTTGTGTTTTTATTTTAGAACTTGGATGTGAGAAGGGAATGAGTGGGATACTCCAACTTAGAATTATGCACAACGTAGAAGACATCTAGCTGTAGTGTGTGCGGCAAGGCCCCTGCTTCACCTTGCCAGTGAAGTGAAGATAGGAAATATGGGGTCTAACTTGGCACCCCCTTTCTCAGTGACTGTGTGCACTGACACCTGTCCACTGACTCTCCTGGAGTCGTCCCCGTCCTGGGCAGACCCCTGGCAAGCTCCCTGGTTCTCATGGACACTGTTTTTCCTCAGGTCGCTCTGCCACTTGCTCCACTGTCAGTATCCACCAGACCTCTTGGCTCGGCACCACACTTCTGGTCCACTAGGCCGGCTGCCTGTGACCACCTTCCTCAGCAACAGGAGGAGAGACAGCCATCAGCCTCCTCCTGGGACCTGGCTTCCCACCCAAAGTTGCCCTGTCACATGTGACCCTGGCTTATATAAAGTATCCCAGGATGCACCACTGTTGTGCCTACCCACTGGGATAATCATACAAGCCTGTGTGTCACTGATGCGGCGCTGTCCCTCTGAAGTTCGGCCCCCTCCTTCTTCCCTCGCGGCCGAGCTAATTAGAATGCGCAGCGCGCTTTGCTCATGCGCAGTAGGGAACTGGCTGTGAAGCCAAAAGGCTTCATTGCCAGTTTCCCTTAGAATGAATGGCAGCGACAGCACCCGGGCACCAATCCGAAAATTCGCTGGGGTGCTGACCTCACGGATACAGGTAAGTGTCTATAAATTAAAAGTAAGCAGCTACAGTATTTGTAGCTGCTGACTTTAAATTTTTTTTTTCCCCAAGTGGAACACCGCTTTAAGTCCTGGCTCCCACTGGTGCGATGCGGAAAACCCTGCCATTCAGTGCCGGTTCCTGCATCGCCCCTGAATCGCACACTGGTTCACACTGACATCTGCGAACTGCTGGGGGTGTCAATGTAAAGTTAATGACACTCTTAGATCAGTTCAAACAAAGCACAAACTCTTGAAGTCTTACTAGACCTCTAAGGAGGGAGCTTCTCCACAAATAAATGCACAAATGAAAAAACAAAAGTAAATAGATAAATAGATAGTAAATAACAGCTCTACCGAGTCACAGCTATATAAAAAATATATATATACCTATAATGACAAATGTAAAACACATATAGTAAGCTCAAGGCAATCACATGTGTGCTGTGAATAAATGCTAATCGACAAGGCTACGCCTGGTAATTTTGATGCTCCTTTAATCTTGTCCATAAATAAAACCGTACACATAAAATATCACAAAAGACATTTAAAACCACTAAACCCCATGAGGCTCGCCCCTCCCCCTTTTCATATATATTCTTGCATAATAGAGTCTGTGTACAGATGAATGAACATCGCTGTTTGCATCTCACATGCCCACTAATGGGTCGCAAGATTTGTATACATTCCCATGGAATATGAAACATATGATGAATGAATGAAAAACCAAAGTATAATTGATAGAGAAACAGGCAAAGGACTTTGTTTGTGATAAGTTCGGCTCCTTTCACACGGTCCGCTGTCCGGTGCGGTCGGTTCTCTGCTCAGCGGGGGATCGATCTGCTGATCCCCACTGAGCAGGCAGGTGACAGTTCCGTCTCCGCTCTGTGTGCGGAGAGGGAGGTGTCAGAGCCCCGCTGCTCTCTATGGGGGAATCGGATGAGAACGGACCGCCTGTCCGCTCTCATCTGATCCCATCCCCTTCCGATCCGATCTCCTGGACAGATGAAAAATAGGGTTTCCATCCGTCCGAATTTCACGGACAGGATCGGAATCGGATAGCAGCGGGTGTCAGCGGACATGTCTCCGCTGACATCCTCTGCCCCATAGGGATGCATGGAGGATCCGATCAGATCCGTCTAAAAAACTGACAGACGAGTCTGATCGGATCCTTCGTGTGAAAGGGGCCTTCCTCAAAAAATGATAATGGAAAAATCCTTGGCAGCTGATGGCAAGCTGTATCCGAAACTCCAATTGTCATTTTATGGAGAGTGAAAAGAAGCCATAGAAAGCACTGCTCCTAATCCTGATATCAACAGTATAAATGAGGCTCAGCAGTTTCAAATAAACAGAGCAGTATGAAAATGGATACTCATCACAAATCCCAATTGAGCTGGTGTCCTCTTTCAAATAGTTGCAGTCCATGAGAAGCCCATCCACTACCGATCCAAAGTTTCACGAGGGGGAAGATAGTGAGCCAAACATGCGAGCTTCCGCCTGACGGGTTTCACCAGGAGACCCGGCTGCTTCAGAGGCTCTCAGATCAGTTCACAGATCACAGTGCGAACTGTCAAATGGTGCAGGAATCAGATCGCATAGGTGTGAACACCTATTCATTCCGATTCCAGTGCGGACCAAAAAAAAGGTCCTGCATTATTTTGGCGTGATTGCGATGCGATTTCAGCCATATGGCTGAATTTGCATCACACAGACATCCCACAGATCTGCACAGCAATGTGGTGTGAATCACATGCGATGTCTGTGATCACACAAGTGTGAACCCAGCCTTAAGCCCCGTACACACGTACCGATCGTCGGCGAACGATTGGCCGTCTTTTGTCCAGGGCTGTCGGTGTCTGTTGAAAAGTGCAAAAGACTGCACAAGAATTTTGTCCACCGACTATAGCCGACTGCAGAAGTGATGTCATGTAATGGTTAACTTTCCCTGTGTTTTTCCTTTTCTGAGCATGCCCAGTCTTGCAAATCTGCGGTCTGTCGGCCGAAATCTGTACTGGCTGGCGAACAATCGGCCGCTCTGGTGTCGGCATACAAAAATTTTAATGCTTGCATGACAGATTCTTTTCGGCCGAATGTGCGCTGTCGGCTGTCGGAGGCATCATACTAACAAGCCTACAATCGGTAGATCGGTCGTCGGCCAAAGCTTTTCGGCCGACGATCGGTACCTGTGTACGGGGCTTTAAGCTGGATACACACTATCCAACTTTTGTGGTTAGATTTCCTTCAGATTTACCTTTTCTATGTAGTGCAAGGGCCTGCCAGATTGCATACAAATTGAAAGTGTTTAGGTTTGACCTCATATTATCTGGTTTTGGTAAATCTAAAGGAAAAAGTCTTCAGAAAATCTTATAGTGTGTATGGCCCATTAGTGTTGTACATGGGAGATACACTCATACCAGCAACTGCGGAGAGCGCATACATCATACGTATATATCATGTACCAGTTAAAGTATACAATACAATAGAATATATTCCTCCCTGCTGTACCCCATTGGCACCCGTCATGCCATATATCAGTCCACAGAGAGCCAAGTGCACATACTATGTCATTTTTTTTCAGAGGTTGTCCTATAGTATACAGTACGTATGGGGCGTTATCCTAACGATAAAAGGCACTCAGCTCAGCACACGCCCCAACAGCTGCATCGCCACCACTACATACCGGAGCTGCCAGACCTTATTTTATATGTTTTATTCTTTTATTAACCTTTATGGAAAAAAAGGAAAAGCACATACATATTAAACGCAGTATTAACTGTATTGCAACTGTACCTTCTTTCTCCATTTTGTAAAGCGCTGCGAAGACTGCTGGCTCTACATCAATCCTGTATAATAATAATAACAAAACAGTAAGACCCCGTTCACACTGGGGCGACCAGTCAGATGACCTGGTCGCCTGACAGGTTTCCGTAGGTCGCCTGCCATAGAGTAGCTGTGGACCCGTTCTAATAGGAGCGACACAAGTCGCTCCGACTTAGAAAAAGGGTCCGGAGCTTCTTTGGGGCGACCTGGAGCGACCTGCATTGACTTCAATGATATGAAGTCCGTGCCGGCCGCTCCGAGGTCGCGGTGTGAGCTGCGCACCGTGACTTCACAGGTCGCCACCGCAAGTCGGCTCGCCCCAGTGTGAAGGGGGTCTTAATTGAACTAAAACTATTTCACTCTACATAATCCTTCAACACCTTCCCACTTAAAAAAAGGAGTTAAGGCCCGTACACACGTAGCGATTGTCGGCCATAAATATTCGGCCACCGACCAATCGGCCGATTGTCGGCTTGTTAGTATGATGCTTCCGACAACCGACTGCGACTTTTCGGCCGAACAGAATCTGGTGTGCAGGCTTTAAAATTTTTGTTGGCCAACACCAGAACGGCCGATTGTTCCTCAGGCAGTACAGAATTCGGCCGACAAACAGCAGATGAGCAAGACTGGGCATGCTCAGAGAAGAAAAAACACACGGAAAGTTAACCATCACATGACATCACTTCTGCAGTCGGCTGTTGTTGGCCGACAAAATTCGTGTGCAGTCTTTAGCACTTTTCAACCGACAGGACAGCACCGGACAAAAGACGGCCGATCGTTCGGCCGACAATCGCTACGTGTGTACGGGGCTTTACTGAGAAAAAATGACAACTTGGAAAGAAGAAAACATGGTGCATGGAGTGCCACTGCATGAAGTGGATGTGGCTAAATGGCGCTGGATATTGGACTTGACAACACATGCAATCAGCGGTGTTCTGACTTATCCACAGTTCTTGCTTGGAAGCAGGGCTGTTACAACTCTGGGTGACTGGCTTCTGGGTCGGTAGTCACCCCCTGCCCAGTATGACCCGTCTGTACATACTGCAGCTCACACTGAGGGCTGTGCATTCACTGCTACAGTCACTGACCAATCAGCACATAACGACTGGGGGCATGGATGGCTTATTGCTCTGAATCAGTATTAATGCCTTTAAGCCTAGTACACACCAGTAGTGTATTTTTCTTTTCCTTCAACCCAGCAGGGCTGAACGAGGAGCCGCCGTAATAATTTTTTGTGTTCTAATAGGGGGACACCCCCGCCAGAACACTCTGGTCAGCAATCTTGGTCATTGGCTGAGAGCGTTGATCAGGAGCAGATCGGCAGACCTTCTTAGGTCATGCCCCTTCGACGGAAGCCAGCCAAATGGCCGGCTTCTGACGGACCGACTCCAGTATACACAGGCCGAATGTCGGACAGTTTCTATTGAACCCGCTGATGCCGCCCAACATTCGGACTATGTGTACTAGGCTTTATTCACAATTCCTGTATGTGGGAGAAAAACATAGGGAACTTTAAGTACCTGACAAGCAACCACCCAGGTTCATGGGTTGTCAAGATACTGTATTTTTTAAACTCCCAGGACAGTCCTACGGAATCCTGCTCTAAAAGTTCCTTACCATTCCCTCAAACATCTTACATATTATTGATGTTGAGCTGACTGGCCTGTAGCTTCCTTGTATACAGTGCCTTGAAAAAGTATTCACACCCTTTGAAATTTTCCACATTTTTCATGTTACAACCAAAAACGTAAATGTATTTTATTGGGATTTTATGTGATAGACCGACACAAAGTAGCACATACTTGTGAAGTGGAAGGAAAATTATAAATGGTTTTCAAATTTTTTTTACAAATAAATATGTGAAAAGTGCCGCGTGCATTTGTATTCAGACCCCCTGAGTCAATACTTTGTTGAACCACCTTTTGCTGCAATTACAGCTGCAAGTCTTTTTGGGGGTGTCTCTACCAGATTTGCACATCTAGAGAGTGACATTTTGCCCATTCTTCTTTGCAAAATAACTCAAGCTCTGTCAGATTGGATGGAGAGCATCTGTGAACAGCAATTTTCAAGTCTTGCCACAGATTCTCAATTAGATTTAGGTCTATCGACCTATTGTTCAACACTTCTCCCCTTGGAGGTTTTTTGGGACCTGACGCACAATTACTGGCATATGTGCATATCCTGTGCAATCTCCTGTGGCATTATTAAACTTATGTTCAAACTAAAGTGTTGAACAATAGGTACGATATCAACCCTGTGTAGCATCAAATTATTTCTCTTTGCTTTGACTATACCTGGTGATGGTGAAGAAAATAGAAATATGAATGGCTGTATGTAGATACACCTTTTGTCATCTGTCACTATCCAGCTAACTTTGCATGATACATTACTGTATACCCGCTCCCGCACTCGTCCCTGGGGAAACTTTGCGGGACATGTCCTTTCAGCCTATGCCCTTTTCCATCTGGCTACTGGTGATGGGGTCTATTTGGTGAGAGGGCACAGCATGCTTTTGGTGGCTCACTCAGCGGAATATATATCTATATACATGTTTATGAACAATAACAACATATCTATCTTTCAACGTAGAACCTTAGAGATCATCTCATTACAGCTACATGCCCCTGAAGAAGCAACAGCGAAACATGTCGGGCATTATCTGTTGGATTTAGCCGTGCTGACTGATCACTGAAGGTTATATTGAGCCTGTGTTTTTAAATGTATCAAACTCTGTGTTAATTGTATGTTCTTTTTGCTCTGTGCACATTTGTTTTATGTAATAGCATGAAATGAACATTGTATTGAATTTTTACTTGTTGGTGGTTATAACCAATTATTGGGTACCATTAAAGTCCCCCCTTCCCTTCCCTTTTTCAAGCCCTCAGACTGCCACTATGTGGTAGGACTTACTAGTCCTGGATTTTTCATTCACTTGTATGGGATGTAGGTACCATTATATGTGCTTCTATGTTCTAGTCAATACCATAAACACAACCTTACTTAACAGAGCAGGTAAGTATAACATGTTTGTTAATTAACCCCCCCCCCCCCCAAAAAAAAAAAACAGGATTTACAATCATTTTAAGGCATTGATCACACAGATAGCGGGGACAGTAAAACTAGGTGGTTGAGACACAATTTTACCACCTCCTGACTGTCCAGCCAGAAGTTATCCAGTGGCTGTGTTAGTGCATTCTGCAACGATCACAGTGCAACACATTTTTTACCACACAGGGCTGGCCTAAGACATTGTGCTGCCTGGGTCTAAGAATGGAATGCTGCCCCCCCCCCCCCCAAAAAAAAAAATAAATAATGCCCAACAAAAGGGTACGGTTATCTTCTTCCATAACTCATCATGGGACTCACCATGGGACCGGTCCACCAAACACCCACTGTCTGTCCTCAGTCCTCCTGTCACTCCTGTATCTGCTGAGCCCACTGCTCTAGAAGATCCAGCCTGCCCTGCGTGAGATGGAGTACGCTGATGTCTGACTTCATTGCTCACACCATGATCACATGAGGGACGTTCCCCGGAGGAGACACTCCACCTCCTCATACTCATCAGTTTGTACTACGGGCGGCAGTACAAGATGGGAAAACGCTGCCGTAATGCACTGCAAACTAATGACACACAAAACTGCAGGAAAAACAATCTAAGGAGTCAATTTTCTGCCCTTCCCCAAGTCCTGCATGGGTCCAATGGGGCCCATGGTAGGGCCGGTCCGGATACCACAGCTTGCCTTTTTTCAGGCAGTACCTCTGCCCGAACGCGACCCTATAGTGCTTTGGCACTAAAGTGAATAAAGCCTTCCCACAACCACCCTGCAACCACATATAATGCAGGTAGTCTAGCATGGTGCTGTGGATTTTCAAAGGTTAAAACAGGTGGTAAGGAGATGACACCTCCAAGCCATCTGCCAGATGCCTCTGAACAGTAGTCCACTGTAGATTACTTTTCAGAGGGGCGGTGAACACCACCACATAGGTAAACACAGCCTGAAAATCAGTTTTACTTACCTTGCTTCAATAGGCCTTTTGACGGTACTCACCGTCACTGGGAGTGAAATACAGATACTTAATGGTTTGGACAGGCCAGACTGGGCTTCTTGGTCACCCTGTGTCCCTAATAGACACAGGGTGACTTACAGATAAGAGCAACCTATTGGGCTGAGAGAGGTATTTCCTAACCTCTCTAAGGTAAGCTGTGTTCCATGGGCCCCCCAACCAAAGTGACTCCCGTCACAGGCCTCCTTTTCTCTGTGCAACTGATCCCCCAAAGCCATTAGTCACCTATCACATATAAAGCAGTCCTGCGTTGTAAGGACGTTGAGGACCCACCCACAACCTGGGGCATGGAAGAGAAGAGAACGCCAGGTACCAGAGGAATGAGAGATAAGGTAAGTAAAACTTCTTTTTAATGGTACCTTAGACAAACACAAGCATCTAATCCTTGCAGTGCAGGGGGAACCTCACTGCAAGGGTAATTTTGGAATTTCCCCAGATTTCAGCTTCACCTGCCTGTTCCACTATGCCCAGGGAGGTGTTTTTATTGCGTTGGGAAACCAAAGACGGGATCTTGTACTAACTGGTATGACTGAACTCGTAGACGTGTAGGTTTCAGAGAAACCAAGAGTCTGAAATAATCACAGTATAAGTAATTAAAGAAACAACAATGCCACAAATAATACAACAAGCAAGTAAAACAAATACAAGAACAGAACAGCATAATATAGCAGGACACACAGACCCAGAAAGTGACGCCAAGTAGATACAATGAAATTACCTCTCTGCAGCCAGGATCAGGCGGTTACTGATGACAAAATCCTTTTGCTGTGGAGAGACACCTGCTGGTGGCTAGTAGAATTACCTTCTGTCAGCCACATGGGCGTACTGCCCCCAAAAGGTAAAATAAGGGATTACTGATCCTTGACCCCTTTCTGTTTCTTTCATTCTCTCTTTTTTTCTCTCCGTTATATTTATGTGCTATGCCTGCAAGTATTCGTTTGCTATTTTTTAAAATATCTGAAGCAGTTTACTTTGATCCTTATTTTGTTAGGTAAATTCTTACAATTTGTTTTCTTTAGAAAGAAGTCACAGCCTGAGTAGAAAAGCCTGCTTCCTGTCAGCATGCAGCAGACCAAATACCCTCACTCTCTTTGTGAAAGCAGTGGTCTCTATGCAGAGGTCTGACAGCTTTAGCTTTGCTGATTGAAGAGCTCTGGCCCTGACTTAGCTGGGGGTGTGTCAGACCTCTACAGAGGAACTTCTGCTTCCATAAAGAAAACAAGGATCCCTCTCTGCATTATGCTTACAGGGGACAGGACAAGTTGTAGCTGATTTCTAAAGAAACTAAGCTGTAAAACTTTAAACACTTTATTGCACCTGGAATGTATTTAGCTGTAACATGCAATATGTGCCATGGAAGAGAGGGTGGACCTTATTACCCAGCTGGCTCACATATGTGTTCATGGTGCTCCAAGGCTGCATGCTACCAGGACACTGACCAAGCTGTCACATTGACTGAACTGTCACCCAATCATGTAACCAATGTTATAGCAAATCGCAGTGATCATGAGATCAGAAAGCCACCTCCCCTTCCCAGTGTTAATGCCCCTGAAAAGGGCCACTGGGAGGAGCTGGAAGGGGTTAAACTGAAAGTACAATTGCCCTTGAAAGATAATTGTCACTTTGACTGATTTAGAAAAGTGACAGGTTCTCTTGATAGGGTACACGCCAACTAACACTCACCTTCCCCATTCTCTCCAGCACTCCATTCCTCTGCAGGAGCCCTATACAATACACTATATTACCATAAGTATTGGGATGCCTGCCTTTACACCCACATGAACTTTAATGGCATCCCAGTCTTAGTCTGTAGGGTTCAATATTGAGTTGGCCCACCCTTTGCATCTATAACAGCTTCAACTCTTCTGGGAAGGCTGTCCACAAGGTTTAGGAGTGTGTCTATGGGAATGTTTGACCATTCTTCCAGAAGCGCATTTGTGAGGTCAGGCACTGATAAGGATGAGAGGGCCTGGCTCACAGTCTCTGCGCTAATTCATCCCAAAGGTGTTCTATCAGGTTGAGGTCAGGACTCTGTGCAGGCCAAGTCAAGTTCCTCCACCCTAAACCTGCTCATCCAAGTCTTTATGGATCTTGCTTTGTGCACTGGTCCGATCCTGTCCGTAAAATCCAGACAGAGGGAAACCCTATTTTTCATCCGTCTGGAGGATCGATTCGAATAGGATAGGTGGTCCGTTTTCATCCGATCTCCCATAGAGGAGAGCGGGGATCAGCAGATCGATCCCCGCTGAGCAAATCGGTGTCTTCTGAGCGGAAAGCCCTTGTGAAAGGAACACTAAAGCTGGATACACACTATCCAACTTTTGTGGTTAGATTTCCTTCAGATTTACCTTTTCTATGTAGTGCAAGGGCCTGCCAGATTGCATACAAATTGAAAGTGTTTAGGTTTGACCTCATATTATATGGTTTTGGTAAGTCTAAAGGAAAAAGTCTTCAGAAAATCTTATAGTGTGTATGGCCCATTAGGCCTTGGCTTATAATGAGTGATCTGTGCAATACTGTAAGCTCCTGGGACAGGACAACACCGATAAGGACCTGTTCTACCTGATAATGAGGAAGCACAACTGCTTGTCTATAAAACAGATCGGAAAGCTATGGAGTGAGTTTACTTATTACTATTACAATTGTTTCTTTAATTTTGGCAACTTAAACTAGATACAAGCCCTGAATGGATGATCTTTTAACTTGCTCCCATGATCAACTGCCATGTTATATTTTTATTTATAAAATAATATTTTCACTCTTTTTTTCTCATCCTTTGTGTCATCTCAGTTCTGCTGATCTCCCTCAACTTCTTTCAGCCGCTTCCTGTCTACAGGCATTCCCTCCAACTGCACATTGCTGCTGTGGACCGTCTTCCTGATATGAAGGACCATAGTTGTGGAATGTGCATCAGCATGGCCATTTGTAGTCATCAGTAGGGATGCATGTGTCTAAAGAATGAAACTGGGTGACAGCAACAGAGCATTTTCACAGAATAAAAGTAAACGTCGCTATGAGAACCTTCATGGCAGCATTACCAGTGATCCTGCCTGCTACACTATTGTATTCTGACAGCCCTGCAGCTAGATGGATGTAGCGCTGGTCAGAAATAAAAGTTCCAACAAGCCTGTTCAAGAGGAGTCGATCTTGATTGCTCATTCAGATACTGCTGGCCAGTAACCCTCTTGATGCAGCAATTAGCATCACTACACAAATTCACACAAGGGAAAGCTCTATTTGGTCCCCCGAGAGGCAATCACATTTTTCCTGGATCAATTTCATCAGCCAGGCATATCGGCATGTAGATAGAAACAAGGCTGTGGCGTCCTGCAGATGCAATGGAAGCTCGGACCGAATGTTTGGGGCGTGGCTGCGTCACATCTGGAACCACCCGACTAGTTTCGTCATAGGTTGACTTCTTCCGGGGCGTGGAAGAAGTCAACCTATGACGAAACTAGTCGGGTGGTTCCAGACGTGACGCAGCTACGCCCCCAACATTCGGTCCGAGCTTCCATTGCATCTGCGGGACGCCGCAGCCTTGTTTCTATCTACATGCCGATACACGCTGATATGTCTTTCTATTTAGTAAGTGCAATTTTTTAATAAACGGTGTCATATTTTAAAACGGTATCACGCTATGTGCCCCTTTATTTTTCTCCTTGACCCATATATGGGCTATATTCTCATGAGAACTTCCCATCTTACTATCATTGGAACCTGGTGCCCCACACATGAGAAGTGTATTCCTGATGAATCCTTTGCTTATGAGATCTGCCTGTCTGTGATTGCCTATATGCCTGTAGACCTTATGGGTCTGGTAAGCAGCTCACTGTATTAATTTTTCACGGGTGATACAAGGATCGTCTTATTGAATTCTATTGGGACTATTTTGCTATCTTCTTTTTGAGCACAACTTTTTCTTTGGAATATTTATTACAGAACTGTTATTCATTTTGAAATTTTCACTACTTTTTACTGAGTGGTATTTATATTTTTGAGTGTTATCATTTATATAATTTGGTTTCACATGCCAATGGTATATGTATTAGCGCTACACAATTTGTATATTTATATCTAGGGATGTGATCAGATTGGGGGTATCTGGGGTGGGGGTGTAATCAGGGTAGGGGTATCTGGGGAGGCGTGATCAGGGTGGAGGGGTTATCTAGGGGTTTGAGGAGAGTGGGGGTTATCTGGGGATGTAATCGGGGTAGGGGTATCTGGGGAGGTGTGATTAGGATGGGGGGTTATCTAGAGGTGTGATCAGAGTGGGGGGTATATGGGGGTGTAATCAGGGAAGGGGTATCTGGAGAGTAGTGATCAGGGTGAGGGTGTTATATATATATATATCAGGGTGGGTAAATCTGGGAGGTGTGATCAAAGTGGGAGTATCTGGGGAGGGGGCGATTTGTGAGAGTTTGCTAATGGGGGTAACCCAGCTATTGGATGTTTTAGTTGGCCTCAACTGCCAGCTGGCTGTAGCCAGTGAGGAAAAGGAGGAATACATAACCCCAACCCCTCATTACACACTGCCTTTTAGTGGAAGTTCAGCACAGCTCCATTTTCAATGGTGTGTGACGTCCTTCACGTTGCACCCTATCACATTACTGGAGCAATATGACGGAGATGCCAGCTTGATTTTAGACTGGGAGTAGCAAGAGGACGATGGGGATGAGTTGGGTGGGTGGGGGGGCGGGAAAATGCATCTTGGCCTATGTTGACAAAAATCCTTGTACCGGCCCTGTGTAGCCTGAAGAGTAGTGCGCCCTCCAGGCCTAGGCCAAGAGAGAAACTCCATGTGAAGACCCACAGCTGGGGGACTCACAAAAAAGCATTTGGGAAGATGGCTGAACTTTTTTTTGCTTTGGTGGTAAAAAAAATGTTCTGCACTGTAACTGAGAAAAAGGTCAAGATGTTAAACTGTTTGCCGCAAATTGTTCTACAATAAATCATTGGAAAAGCATTCTGTATGGACATTCTTTTTTCTAGAAGGTGGGTCTCGGACTGGAAAAAATGTGAGTATTGGGAAAAGGGTGAGCCTCAGACCTCAAGTATCTGTGACACAATATGCTTTTCTCCAAAAGGCAGGTACACATGTGCTCTATCTGAGAAAGAAGCGGGACGGGGCCTAGGCCTGCTTTTGTCCAGTTCAGGTCCCTTACACGTCTTACAAGAGAAACTGTCATGTTGGAGCTTACCTCTAGGTTACAGGTGACTGCTAAAGATTTCCTGTGTCATGGAGCACACTCATGATGCAATCCCACTGGCAAAATGTACTGATGCACCCCTTGCATAGTCAAAGGCACACTTCAATTAAACTCCCACTCTACCCTAAAAGTACCCTATGACCCTAGATGAAACACAATACAACTTTCTGTTAGGTCATTATGTGGTAATGTCCCCACCCTCATATTTGTGTATACTTGAAATCAATAAACCTTTATTCTTTAAAAAAAAGTTACAAGAGACTGCTATGGGTTTCTGTTATGTTACAAGAGACACAATATTATAGCTTAGGTAATAAGAGCATGCAGAAATCTCCCTGGGGCTTGTCAAGTTTTTTTGAAACCATGATTCAACCTGAATCCAGCTCACAGCAGCATCCCAATTCATCTTATTCTCAAAAGTAAGGAAAAGGAAGAGACCCTATCACCCACTTAAAAAAATGCAGATAGAATCTGAAATTTTAATTCCCTTGCAATGTGCCTCTGAACTTGCCAACTAGCCCTGAAAATGTTAGGAAAAGAGTAGGTTTCTTGGATACAGAGACAGAGACCTTAGATCATACATGGGTGACATCTGGTGTTGAATCTTCCCTGGGATCTCCAATGGAAGCAGCTTGTTATATAGTATATATATACTGCATGTACACTATGGCATGTGCTCCTGGAGCAACTGGGCTGCTCAGTTCTGATTAAAAGTTTATGTAAAGCCTAAAAATAAACTTTTATTTTCTTCCTTTTGGTCTATCAAATATGTAATTAAAAGTGTTTTGGTATATCTGTTCAATAAGTGCAAAAACACACAAAAAACAAAAATAAAAGAAATTGTGACTTACCTTTAAATTCCATATCTACAGTACAGTACAGGACACAGGCAATGTTTTATACACCATGGGTTATAGGCTCGTACCTTCAGGTGATTGAACACTGGCAAGCTTTTAAGGTCACTCAGCCCTGGGGCACCTCCCCATAACGCTACCCCACTTTGTGAGTCCTAAGTTTTGAGCAAGCAATGGGGAGTAAGCAAAGAGAGTTAGAGAGGCTGGCCTGTGTTCTTTACTTTACTCAAAGATATGGAATTTACAGGGATGTGTAAGGAGGGTTTGAATGGTTGTCCGTTACGTCCTCCATGCTTCCCTTTCTCATTGGGTGACAAGCAAGGGTCACATGAGAGGCTTACTGTGTGTTGACTTCTTAGGGCTCCCTCAGATTACCTGCGATTTACATATTCCTTCTTACTCTCGTCTTGCTCGTTACTCAATAAATAGTCCATGGTATTTGATTTTTATTTTTTCTTTGTGGAACTTAGATGGGAGAAGGGAATAGTGGGATACTCCAACTGAACAATTCACAATAGATAAGGACAACTTACTCACTTGGCCTCACCAGATTATTTGTGGAAGAAGACACACTGCTTTGACCATACTGCCACTTGTATAGAGGAATTACGTCTTCTTGCTCTCTTTAGCAGCAGACTTGATGCAACTACTTTATCTTCAGGACACTCTCTAGCATCCTTTTGACTGACACCCATCCACTGACTCTTCCACCTGAAGGAATAGCTCTAACATGACACGCCCCATGACACAGATCTGTAGGACATCTGGATTCAGTTCCTATCTGACTTTAAGGATACCCAAGGCCGCATGGCAACTTCTACAGAGGAGGGGCAGCTGCCCCTCCCTCCAGGACCCCGCTGTCTAGCCGAAGACCCCCAGAACATGTGCCCTTACATTTATACAGTCACCCAGAATGTACTGAGGCACTTTCCTCTGCTAATCACCAGGGCTGTAACAATGCCTGTGCACTCACTTGTCAGGTTTTCTCCCACTGTCCAATATGCCTCCCTAATGGACCAGTGTGAGACATTCAGACAAGTTGAGCTACACCTGAGCACCATGAGCAGACCCTACCAATGGATTCTGCTCCCTGGTAGGCAGAGAGCACTCTAAATGTACCTAGTAATTTTCTTTGTAAGCAGAAAGACCCAAAAACTATACTCTCTTATAGCACCTATCTAGGAAGGTGCTACATACACATACCCCATATTGTGGTTAGGGACCCAAGTTCTTTAATAAAATGCTGGAACCTCACATGCAAACCATGGAATAACTTCAGACCAGGCTCTGAGCAGTTGAGTCAACATTTACTGTAAACTTGGCAATGTGTATAACATGCAAAAAGATTCTGTTCCAAACTGAACCTAACTGTGGCTTCCCCAGGTTACCTGTGCAGGTGCAGTCTCCTAGAGGAAAGTCCAAACTTGGCGGTACTCTAACAGAGAAGAGCATGTTCAAGGTTTCTTCAAGCGTATCGGTGCTCCAGAACAGACCATAGGTCCCAGCAAGTCTTTAGCTTAGGTTTCCCATGCGTTTCCCCAGGTGTTCCCCAGAGCCCCACCATAGGATCTGGACCTCTTCCCTGTTAAAGAACATGGGAGGTAAGTCTGGACCCCAGCGAAAGCCCACGCACACACTGGGGAAAAGGTGACAAAAATATTAATCGCTTACCCCTGACCTAGGCAGCCTGGTTCCAACTACACGCACAGTAGGCAACCTGTCTACAGAAGTCCTCTTATCCTAATCATACAGTACAGGCCCCAGGAAACTTTTTTCATACATCATGGGATGTCCCCAAGAAATGAATACAAAGGGTGGGGAAACAACTAGTTAAACTGAACTGTGTCAACAGACCCAGAACACCATAGGGGTCAAGGACCCAGGTTCAGAGTGCCGCTGCAAGAACATTGTGGTCAAAAGCTGCATTCACAGAAGATTGAACATCAGTCTGGTAAATATTTGAAAAAGTATGAACAGAAGACAAGGTGGTTGTCTTACACAGCTGGGCAACAGAGGCTTGGTGCTTAAAAGAGAAATTTGGGGATTTTTTTTTAATTTATACTTACCTAGGTGGATGCAGCATCGGTCCGATGCTGCATCTGTCCCCCGAAACCTCTGCTCTGCTCGGCCCCTTCTCGCTCACTGGAGTGCTGGGCTGTGGAGGGGCAGGGAGTGGCTGGCTCAGGCTGAGGCGGGTGTGGGTGTCGGTCCATGCACCTGGGGAGATCCCGACTTCCATTGTCGTGATGATGCAGTGCCTGGGCCGACTTCTGTAACGTCAGCAAAGAGCAGACTTTAGCCTTTGCTTTAGACTTTGGCTGTACATCTCCTTTAAAGACCAGGATACTCCTACAGATCCAGTGAAGTGGCTGCGCAACAGCACAGAAGAAAGTTTTTGTTTAAGAATTTAAGAAATTGGGGGCGTGGCCAGGAACGGCATGTGAGAAGACGTGTCTCACGGAGCTCCCTCAGTATACCCAGCATTGATCCTGTTTCTAGCTCCTACTTTGCCATGCTTTTGGGTCTATAGTGCCCTGCTTCACCTGTACTTACCTCCGGCACCAATCGGACCTGTCATCTTCCCATGGGCTCCCGTCAGAACAAGTCTGAAGTGAACATGCCAAACAGTCAAAATGGCGCAGCGGAGGCCCTTTGTCAGCGGGAGCCACGTGGTGGCACTGGAGATAAAGACGCTGCTAGCAAACTGCCAAAGCTGACAAAGAAAGCCCCTAAAGACCACACCAGGGACATGCGATTCTATGCTCAGAAAGTGCCCTCTCCCGGGGGGGGGGGATGTGGGACGCTCTTGGTGTGTGCAGCAGGCTGACCGGGGGGCAGGGGGGATGGATCTCTCCTCTTCTGAGTCGCAGGACTGTGACTCTGTACATGGATGTGGCTAGCCCGGGGCAGACCCCTCAGACCAACCTACCCTGGCTGAAACCCTCAGAGTGCTCCACAAATGCACCGCATCGGTCGAACTGCTGAAAGAACAGTTTGGGGGCCTTAGAGAGACTGCATCTTTGATTCGGCAGGACCTGCAGAAGGTCAGGGAACGCACGACTGCAGTGGAGAGCAGAGTCAGCAGTCTGGAGGACCAGCGCCCCCCTGCTGAGAGATGTTCAACTCACTTCCAGACTGGCAAGAGCCATGGATCTTAGGGCTGAAGACATCGAAAACCGGCTGAGGCGTAACAACGTGCGCATTGTATGCCTACAAGAAAAGGTGGAGGCCAGAGACCCCATGGCCTTTATCGAGCAGTGGCTCCTGGATGTCTTTGGGAACACATCCTTCTCGTCTCTCTATGCGGTCGAGAGGGCCCACAGAGTCCCCCGCAGGCCCCTACCCCCCTCGCACTATACTTGCACGCCTATTGAACTATAGGGATAAGGAAGCCATACTGCGAATGGCGAGGGAACGGCAAAACATACTGTACAGTTCAACGGTGCCCGTGTCTCCTTCTTTCCAGACTTCTCTGCCGAGGTCCAGAAGAACAGGGCGCGCTTCTCGTCGGTGAAACAACAATTGCAGAGGCTGGGAGCTACATATGCCAAGCTTTATCTGGCCAAGTTGCGGATCACGGCCAGGGGGCAGGCCCATTTCTTTGAGACCACTGAGGAGGCCTCATCCTGGCTTGACAACAACGAACACCTCCTGCGGCCAGCTGTGCGAGAGAGCGGAGGAAGCCTGACAGTTGCCCTTGTTGTGCACTTTATCCCAGGATAAGATACTTATCTTGGTGTCTGGAGGATTTCTGTTTTCATGGTGTGGAGTTCTGGAGGAATGTATCCTTTCTTTTCTTCATCGAGTGCGTGAAGGTGCTTTCAAAAAATGCTACTGGAGTATTCTTTCAAGTGATTGAAAGTGGTTCTGGATGATACTTCTCTTTGTTCTGTGAAAGATGCCGCATGATCGGTGGGAGCAGCCTGTTGTCCTCCGTTTAGCCTCTTTGTTCTATGAACCTAAGGATGTTTTTATTTTTCCCTGCAGAGCTCAGTTGAGCTCCCAGTTTGAACTCCTTACTGTTCGTGCTTTATCCACAACTACATGTCCTCTGGGATTAGGTGGGATTCTTCCATAACTCCTACCCTGTTCTCGGACTCAGGACATACCTACCAGTCTACACCATAACGACCGTTCCAATAGTTTCCTGGAATGTTCGGGGTATTCATGATCCCCTGAAGCGCACCAGGGTGTCTACATATTTGCGTAAGCATTTGCCAGCCATTTGTGCGCTTCAGGAGACACACCTTACAAAAGACTTCCTGTCTTCCCTGGACTTTGCTTGGGTGGACAAGGCTTACCATGCCACTCACACTTGCTACTCCAGGGGGGTTAGTGTGTTGATACACAGGTCACTAAACTTCCAAGAGATTGCTCATTCCATAGACTCTGAGGGTAGATACGTGTTTCTAACTTGTTGGTTGTATAATTTGAACTGTATACTTGCCTTTGTTTATGTTCCTCCACCTATCCACACGGCAATATTGCGAGCTCTGCTTATGTACCAGGTGGGCTTCCCCGGTATTCCCCTGTTAGTTATGGGTGACTTTAATGGTTACCTGGATCATACCTTGGATAAACATCCCTCTGTGACTGTAGTTCACCACACTAGCTCCACTCCCTTGTGTAAATTTATTGCTGAGGTCAGCTGGACTGACCACTGGCGCAATACTCACCCCCAAGAAAGAGAATTTTCCAAATCTCTCCATGTCCAGGATAGATCTCTGTCTCTGCTCGCAAAACACAACATGTATCAAGCATCACGTATGCCCCTAGATGTGTTTCGGACCACTATCTCCGCTGGTGGTGGCTCTGGAGGCTACACCTACTGGTTTGCCCAGTGCACCGTGGAGCGCAGATTGCTGCATTTTGGCAGGCAAATTGGGACCACCATCCCTTGAGCGCCACCTGGGAGTCCTTTAAGGCCTTCCTGAGGGGTCAACTTGAAAGTGAAGTTCAAGCCATCAAGCGTAATACGGCAGCCCAGGGGGAGAGGTTAGCCTGCCTGGTACAGCAACTAGAAAATAGGTTTACTGCAGATCCTACTGATGAAAACAAAAACAGTTGGTTGTCTGCTCAGGAGGCTTTATCCCATGGTACAACCTCAGCTGTTGAGAGGAAGAATTTAGGAACTTAAGCTCTTTTAATCAAGTTCCTGATCCACCATACAATGGTGGTGGATTTTGAAGCAAGGTCCAGAGGAAAGAACAAACAGGAAATGTGTTTGTCTAATGAAAGCACTCTAATATCTCTGACTACGCCCAACAATGTAGACAGATTTCCATTGGGTGCTTAAGAGCAGGGCACAAGAATTGCAAAAGAAAGTCATCATTGAGATGGAATGCTGGAATCCTTTGGAAGAATGGATGGTCTTGAGCGTAATACGTATTTGACGTTGTGAAGTAGGAGACTCTTTACAGAAAAGGGCCACCAGTTAAGATACTCGTCTGATAGACGTGATGGCTATCCAAAAAAGCTACTTTGCTGGCAAGAATCCCCAAGGGAATATCCATAATGGCTTTAAAATTTGGTTTCTGCTGGGCAAAGGGAACCAAATCAAGTCACAGGGAAGCACAACGTGCTGCAAGGTGGGCTTACCATGAGAAACACCTGGAGTAAAGGTTTACACGAGGGAGTGTGAAGGCAGAGGTCTTTGAAAAAGGATGTATAAGACTGATACCCGCCCTTTTAGGGTGCTAAGTGCTAAATTCTGGTCAAGACCTATATGTAGGAAGACCAGAATGCAAGACACAGAGAAATATCTGGGAATGAATTGACTGTGCTCACACCAGGCAAAGTAAGATATTGAGGTATGATAATTAACCACTTTACCACCGGAGGATTTTGCTGTCTTACGTCTGGGCCACTTTTTGCGATTCGGCACTGTGCAACTTTAACTGACAATTGCGCGGTCGTGCGATACCGTACCCAAATGAAATTGACGTCCATTTTTTCCCACAAACAGAGCTTTCTTTTGGTGGTATTTGATCACCTGTGCGATTTTTACTTTTTGCGCTATAAACAAAAAAAGAGCGTAAATTTTTTAAAAATAACAATATTTTTCACATTTTTTTATATGAAATTCCCCCCCAAAAAAATGTAAAAATCAAATTTTTTTTAAATTTTTGGCCAATTTGTTTTCTGCTACCTATGTTTGATAAAAAAAATCGCAATAAGCATATTTTGATTGGTTTGAGCAAAAGTTATAGCGTTTACTAACTAAGGGAAAGATTTCTGTCATTTTTGGTGTTTTTTATTTTAACGAGTAATGACTGACATTTTTGACACTTTTGGGGGTACCAGTGACATTACTGCAGTAATCAGTGCTATAAATATGCACTGTTACTGTAAAAATGACACTGGCAGTGAAGGGGTTAATTTTATTGGAGAGGGAGGGGTTAATGTATGCCTGGTGCTTACTGACGTTTGTGGGGGGAGGTGACTGTGTGACACAAGGACAGATATGCTGAACCCTGCAATCTGACCCTGCCTGTCACTTCGGAGATCCGCCCGCTTGTGTTTACACAGAGGGGCGGATCTCCACACTCGATTCCCTGACGATCGGGGAAGAGCAGTGGCGATCGCCGCTGCTCCTCCCCTGGCCCGACTCCCGCTGTGACTGAACACAGCGGGAGCGCGCCGCCTAGAAGGGGGAGGGTCTGCCGACGTAGGTCTACGTCGTCAGACCTACAAGAGCCACTTTGCCGCAGTAGCATCAACATAAGCAGCGGTAAAGTGGTTAATATTTGGCCTGACCTGAATCCAAGGGATAATCATTGTGAAGAGGGCTTTGGACAGGGGCCTACCTAGGGCATTTGGCACCCGGGGCGTATCCTATATCTGGCACACACCCCCCCCCCCCAAAAAAAAATTAACTCAGTTGCAGCAAGGTGGTACAGGTTTTTAGGGATTAAATCAGATAGTGAGGAGGCAATAAAATGCTTCCTTGCGCCTGTCAAGCATCCTCTGAAAAGTGATCCACTGTGGTTCACTCTTCAGAGGGCAACACTAGTTTACCCTTATCTACAGCAATGCCCCTCGCAGGGCCAATTCTAGGTGTCACAGACACCTGGGTGCAGAAATATTTCTGGCGACCCCCACATGGGTGTAGTCCTCTTACTAACTCCTCCCGTTTACAAATGTTTCTATGGCCCATCTGTGCCCATCAATCCAACCCTTACCAGTGCCCATCCATGCAGCCTCACCAGTGCCCATCAGCCCAGTCTCACCAGTGCCCATCAGCCCAGCCTCATCAGTGCCCCTCACCAATGTAACCATTTTAGAAAACTGTTGAATTAATGGGTTAATTTACGCTAAATCATAAATACTTGTTGCCTTGCTGATCCAGAGTAAGAGTGTGTAGATCACAAGAGACCACTCTGACTTCAGCAGCTACATGACTCTTCCAGTGAGCCTGACTTTAACGTGCCTGGCATTTGGAATCAACCTGGTCAAAGGGATTTAAAAGTGCATTTGACCATTTATATGATGGTCCACTGTATCCGGTAAGAAGCTAATTTATCTGGTGTCAATTGATGGTGGAAGCACTGAATATTTGGAACATGGGGACACTTAAATGATAACTGGATTGTGAACTGATCATCTTTATTTGAACTTTTGTTTCTCAATGCCCTTGTTTATAGGCTCCTACGGACTGATTCTTATTCCTCGCATATTAGTTTGGTGTCACTTTATATTTGTCACATAATAAGTCTGGTGTCACTTCAAACACATGTTTTTATTTGCTTTTATATTTTCAAATGTTGGCTCAGGCTTGAATTACCGGTTTATTATAATTTTAGCGCTGCTTCTTTATATTACTATACTTTTGCTGTTGGTGTCACAACTGCTTATTCTGAGATATATGATCCAGCGCAGATTTTTCCATATCGTTTTTGATATACACAAAAAAGCAGAGCAGAAAGCAATTGTTGCAATTGCTCTATAATAGCACGATCCTGAAAACAGGGTCATGATAATTGATTTCAGTCCAGTAATTTGTAGTTTGACATACAGAAATAGCAGCAAGAGCTGGTTACAGGGCTGGGCCTGCCAGGTTAAAGGCAGCTCTTGAGAGGAAGGGACGCATCATCACTCTGAGTGTTGGGTGGGCCTTCAGCAGAGCGAATGTTCACCTGCTGTTTTGCATTGGCTCCCTTTCACCTGGTCTCTGCCATAACTACAAGTGAGGTTATTCCGGTGTGGGGTATTCACAGAATAGGTTGCAGCATATAGAGTAAGCATGTGCGGAAGGAGCATGCAATAACTCATGTTTAGACCGTCCTGCAATAATCCTCAGGGAGCATTTTCTTACCTTAATAGGGCACTAGGTGGAAGTGGCACTAAAGTGTGTGACCAGTGGTGCGATGTAACACCTGGTCATCCACCTGGGACTTAGCTGAGTGGTTGAATTTTAGTGCCAAATTTCAAAAGTTCCCACTTTGAAGGATACACATTCCAAACATAGCCCTGTTTTTTTACAGTAATGGGTGACCCTGTCTTACCTGTACATGATGTTGCACTGCGTATAAAGTCCAGGCTTCGCCTATCATGGAGGGTATATCCCCAAAGGGTTTTCAGGGACTGGGTTCTATAGGGATGGATCATGGTCTGGGACCTGTATAGCACCCTGCTTTTACCTCAGCATGTTGCACCAAGTGCCAAGATGAGTGCTCACGCAGGATCCAATACCTGAAGCAACATTACAGACCATCTCACAGGGTGGGGTCACGGTACAGCTCACAAGGTTTTACTGAAGTTGCACCGATTCTGATACACTGCTTCTGTTTAGGCATTAGAAGAAATCAAAAATAATTTCCCCACAAAGGAGAAAAGGTCCATCACCTTAAGACACTAGAGAAAAACTGATGACATATTAAGTGGGTTAGGGTATACTGGAGGCACCCCAGGAGGGCTGTCCTCAAAAGCTTTTTGTCAATGTCCAATCAACTAAATGTACAGCACTATAACCCATGGCATATGAATACGTTTCCTGTGTTCTGTACTGTGCAACTAGGATATATCTGTTTATCTTGCATGAAATCTTGGCAGCTAACTTCCTGTATGCTCTGCCTATGTTGCACTCTTATCAGTTACATCTTCTTCCTCTGCTCCTCCTCAACCTATCCTTATGCTGATCATTCATAGAATAATTTTCAACCACATTCATCTAGTGTTTGATTGCTAATACAATTGAAAGGTGCTTGTAGCACTTCTGACAGTGCACCATACTGCACCACAACACATACATACATTGGCATGAAACTTTGTTGGCAAGGTGTGCAGGGCAACATTTAGAATGAATGGCACCACTTTGCAATAACACTTGTAACACGGGTCCAGTGTGAAGGAGTCCTTAAGGCATGTATCCTGTACGATTCTTTATGAACGTGGCAGGGGGTTTAAGGGGTCAGTATACTGTTTGGCTAAAATTGGAAATCTGCTTTAATACATGGGAAGAATAAATGCAAGCAAATAAACATGTACCAAAAACAGGAACCTTGTCACGCAATCTAGAATTTAAAAAGCTATAGGTTTTTTGCCGTTATCAAACAGGTTTTCTTAAACTCTCAGTCGCAGTTTTATTGACTCGCAGTCAATAAAAATATGTGTATTATTCATTTGATTCTTTTTCAGAGCTGATGAAAAATCAGAAATTGAAATCAAACAAAAGGATTTCTATATTATTTCTGAAGTATGGCCACCTTCCAACTCATAACTCCATTATAGGAGACTGCACATAGAACACCCAGCAGGACTCCCTTGGACAGTCACTGGGGGGGAATCAGCTGGGAAAGGACCACAAGAGATTTCTTTACCATAGACAATGTAAGAGCATTCCTTAGAGTTTCCCTCTGTAGTTCAGGGGGAAATCACTCCAGACTGTGTCACACCATTGACAGCAGAGATTGGACGATTGTTTCCCATATTAATCTCACACTTCTGTATTTGGGAAGATGACATTTGTCTGACATGTAAAGAAGACTTTTTTTAAGAGAACAAATCAGTTTGGGTCAAACCCAAACGATGAGCTTTACTTATTTGGTCCCATTAGGTCTGTTAAATATACCATTTAAAGTAGTTTGTTACATCTGGGGGTACAGGTAGCCCTCCCGTACTGAGCCCCATTGGGTCAGCAGGGGAATCTGGGTCTAGAACAAACTGCCTGTGGGCGACCTGCACAGCTCCCCCCCATCAGAACTCCCTGCATAGACTGTGTGCATGTTACAGAGCAGAGCTATATAGGCTGTCTCCTCTGGGCCACTGTTCTGCTTGCTCTCAATTAGCAGAGCAAAGGTTTCCATAGTGATAGGGGAAGTGGCCACACATTTGTGGGAGTGATGGATAACTGGACTGAGGGTGTACTGTTGTAAATACAGAGTTATAGATTAGGGGGTCTGGATTGCTGGTAGAGCGCACAGTTTTCAGTAGACCAGTAATATAGGGTCTAATAGGAGGGTAAAGAGAATCCTGACCCGTGCACTGTGTACATTACACACATCTGACCCCTGCACTCTGTGAGTTATCCACCCCTGACTCCTGCACTAGGCACATCACACACAGCTGACCCCTGCACTCTGTGAGTTACCCACTCTTGACTCCTGCACTGTGTACATTAAACACAGCTGACCCCTGCACTCTGTGAGTTACTCACTCCTGACACCTGCACTAAGTACATCACACACAGCTGACCCCTGCACTCTGTGAGTTACTCACTCCTGACACCTGCACTAAGTACATCACACACAGCTGACCCCTGCACTCTGTGAGTTACTCACTGCTGACGCCTGCACGAAGTACATCACACATAGCTGACCCCTGCACTCCGAGTTACCCACTCCTGCAGTGTGTACATTAATGACCGCTGACCCCTGCACTCTGTGAGTTAGGCACTCTTGCACTAGGCACATTACACACAGGTGACGCCTGCATTGTATGCACTACCCACTCCTGAACCCTGTACATTGCACACACCTGACCTCTGCAATCTGTGCGTTATGTACTCTTAACATGTGCACCTCTTTCTGTTCCTTCATGGGTTCTTCCATCAATCATCTAAAGCAATAAAAGAAAGTTCACAAAATAAAACTGTAGTTAGCATACTTAAAAGAAATGAATTTGTGTGATATTTTCCCATTTAGGTATATGAATATATCTCACGGTGAAGAGATGATGATGCAGTCGTAATGAAAACTTACCATTAAGAATTCACAAAAAACATAAAACAAAGGATGACAGAAAGACACATATATTCAACTGTTTTATTTTTCTTTATTTTTCTGGGCACCAAAAAATAATAATGAGGTGAAGATACAGACTGGACCATCTGCTGCAGGCAGAGAGCCCCCATATGTCATATACAGCTATACCACGAGCATCAAGTACACAGAGAAACAACAGAATGCCAGTAAAAGAAGGCTCCGTATTCTAAAACATATCTCTTATTTAAAAAAATGCCAACGTCCCCACTGAATTTCTCCTCTCTCCACCTGCGCGCCACCTTCCAGCAACCACTTGGTGAAATGTACATTATTAATGTCAATAAATAGCAGATCTGGTACAAAAAAACGGGAACTAACGCTGTTCTATGACGGAGCGGGTTTCCTTATTAAAAGGACTAAAGCATCAATGCGAGAGAGAGAGAGAGGACACAGGCTCACCCACTGTCTTCTACATTCCTGGAAGAACACACCTGTGGGGACACTCCAACATATCCCAGGGTGGCTTTGAAGGGTAACTCCAGTTTTGCTTTGTAGTCAACCATGCTTTTCTAGGTCAATAAGTTAAGTTCTAAAAATGTATTAACACACTTTATTGATATTTAAAAATATCTGTGAAAGTTCCAGGTCATGGTATATCTAGTACTAATAAGTCACATTCAACTGGACTTGTTCTGTAATGTTGAAGACATTTTTTAGCTTCTCAAAGACACTTCTTTAGTCATGGGTGTCAGGAAAATACTCCAGCCTTTATATCCACACAGGTAGCACAGACCCTTTAATACAATTACTATGGGAAGACAGTTGTTATTGTCCAAAACCTGGATGGGAGTTGTGAAAATTTAGGAACCACCTAGTTCTAGTTACATAATCCCATCCTTGGTGTCAGGAAGATTTCATAAGTGTTAATCCTTCTATTTACCTGGTTGAAGGTGTAAATTGTTGTCAAATTGCCAGGATGAAGAGATGTTAGGATGGCATTATATGTGGAAGACAGATGGTGTTGAAGATGGTATCGAAGACTAGAACAGGGTGCTTCCACAAGTTCCCATTCTGTTCTTGGACAATAACATCTGACTTTCCATAATGATTGGATTAAGGGGTCTGTGCAACCTGTGTGGAAATAAGTGCTGGGGTATTTTCCTGGCAATCATTAGGGACTGATTGAGATTCAAACCGTGTATGGGCAGGCTGATTGTACCAAAGTCGACCCATCGGGAGAACCCAATAGCTCAGTGGGAGGGAATGGGGAAACCAGTGTCAATGTGGGAAACCAGTGATTTTCTTAAGGAAATAGTATCATCTATGGCCGGGTTAAGGAAGTGACTTGGATAAAGGCTGGTACACACTATTAGTTTGTTTTTCGTTCAACCCAGTATACTGAACGACAAAAACTGAAAAGAGCTTAGGAGGAGCTGCTGTACGAACTATCCGATGTTAGTACAGCAATCTCCCCCGCTGAGCTATTGTGCTCTGACAGGTGGACTGCCCCCCGCCAGAACACACCAGTGTTCGGGGGATACCGATCAGCAGACTTTTTTTTTGGTCATGCCTAGTCGACAAAAGACGCTCGAACGCCCACTTCTGTCGTACCAGCTTCTGTACACATGGACCGAATGTTGGATGGTTTCTATTGAACCGGTCAATATTCGGCCCGTGTTTACGGCTCGTAAGTCATTAAATGTCTTCAACATTACAGAACAAGTCCATGTGACCAATTACTACCTCCAACCATAGTTTTATTATCTATTGATCCGGCCAGTAGATATGCTATTATTCACTTCCTTTAATAGCATGAAACCTTTTTTTTCTGCAATGAGAAATCGCATTTTAAATGGCTTTTTGTGTTTTCTTATATAAATGACAGTAGTTTTGCTGTAGCCACTCTATTACAAAATGGCTTTTTAGTAAGAAGAAAATCTATCAAAAGCCTTTAAAGCCAAGAAAGCTGCCATCTTAGTTTCTGTTTGATATGTGGTTGTCTTGGTAGTCAGCTATGACACCAGCCATTTCATGGGTTGACAGTTTGGTTCAGAGCTGACATAAGCACTCTTTTTATTAAAAGAACAGTTATCATTAAAAGTATGCCTAACTGTTTTGGGAAACAGTTCAATCAGTAAGTTTAGTTTAGTTTTTAAGTGGACCTAAACCCTCATAACCTTTTTCAGCCAAGGAAGCTGACATTTTAGCCACTGTTTGATCTTCAACTGCCATAATGCTGCACATTTGATCATTTATGACACCAGTTATTTGATGGTTTGATAGTTTGGTTGGGGGCACAAACAAATGTGACAGTTAATGCAACTGTTTTTGAAACCGTTAAATCAATGGGTTTAGATCTGCTTTATAGCGCAACTCCAGCTTATATGTTTTAAGCAGTTACAGCAAGTTTCTTTTCACTTTTGGAAAAAAAGAAGGTTTGAATCACATGAATAAAAGCGGATCATTATAGCCCCTGGCAGTATAATATGGTTTGTCCCAACACTTGTAACATTTGCTCAACAGTGTCATTTGCATGTAAATGTGGAGAAAATTATAATGGCCTGTAACATATTAAACAAGGAATTCATATACTGAATATTATTATAGGTATTAACCCTGATACAGTTACAAAAATACAGTGTTTCTTGCTTTAGTGGGCCTTCAAATAGAATACTCCAAGGAAACTGCTAAGCCCTGTATAATATGGCCTGAAGCTGTAGCCAATGCTCCTCTCGTTTAACATTACTTCCTAATGTAAGGAAGGTTTTCTTACTTAAAACAAAACTGGCCACTACCGTCTGTCTTTTGTGCCTTCTTCTGGACCAAAATTGTTGGTGACTGGTTGAACATGATGGACATATACCTCTTTGGTAGACTAGCCAACCAAAACTATAAGTTATTGGGAGTATCTGTATAAAGAGTAAAAGTAGATATTTAGCATGGTTACATCTCAAACTTCTGTCTGTTGGAAAGTGACAACCAAGCTATAGTTTGTGTTTTTTTAAAGTCCTTGATCTCATTGGCCCTCTTACCACACTGAGCAAACAGTACAAGGACAGGTTTTATACAATTATATTAAATAAGACATTCCTGAATGTTCTTTATCGTGCTGTGCGTTCCTGTGCAATTCACATACGATCCAGATGCAGTGCAATTTCAAACTATTCATTTGGAAGGGCTGAAATTGCGCCGGACCCCAGGAAAAATAGTTCATGCACTTCTTTACAAAACGCAGAGCAACCGGATCGCATGGTACAGAAGTATCATGTGATCTGGTGCAGACAAACGCACTGCACTGCGACCTGTGTTTGGGGTGTTGTTAGAGTTGCACTGACACCTTCTGCAGAATGCAAATGCAGTGCGTTTTCAACATGGTGCTGGAAAAGCACATGGAATCCAGGTTTTCCATACTGCGTTCTGGTGTGAATTGGCTCTTATAGCACTTGAACTTTTGTCTCATTGGAGATGGCTAATGGGGATGTACCAGATGCAATATTTTTATACCTCTGTAATTGTGTTTATATTATATGAAGAACCCTCACTTGTCATGTCTGCATTGAAATGTCTGTATATTTTTAAAACAGGAGTTAGTAGATATTAGGTATAAAGTCCATTCAATGGTTTCATATTCAAAAGTGGATCAGATCCTATGCAGATAGCGAAAGACAAACAAGGCTATGATCCTCAAGCCCAGAAAAAATTCTTCTGACAGGCAAAAATCAAGCTGCCAACAGTTATTATTTTTATGCTAATCAAGATATATTGACGACATTCAAAGCCACCACTGCATGTTTTTACCCCACAGCTGACTCTTATTAAAATGCTACGTCCTTTGGACAGTTGTTCACCTGTGCCACTCACCTCCCCAGGCTTACCTGGCAAATGCTCAAGCTGTAAACCTGTAGCTTTACATAATAGCAGACCGGAGATTCAGACTCTGGCCTTCGACACTTAAAACATTCTAACTTCACACGTGGAAATACGATCTGTTCAGCAACACGCACAAGAAACAGCTTTTATCTCCAGCCAGACTACCACAGTTTGACTAATTTTTATTTTTTTTTACATTTTTTTAATATTTTTTTGGTGTCATCACCTGTCAAGCAATTGGAGTAAGCATGACGCACATATAGAAGTCACAGTCATAACATGGGCAGGTTAAAACAGGGATGAGAGGACATAATATGGTAAAAAGGAAAGTAAACACACGTATGTATCTTTGTGTGCATGGAATGTGGGGTATAAAAAAACAGAAACCAGCTTCTAACATGGATAAAACATGATACATTTGTCATATGTAACAGTAAAAGTTATCAAATGCTCTACATAGTTTAATTTTCAGTTCAGTATACATCATTGTCACAAAGAGTTAAAGCACCAACTATTTCAATGTCTAGGCTAAAACACATAAAATCTTTTGCTTGCTCTTTTTTTAAGATTTTTTGTGTATTTATTTCAAGTACAAAGTTAAAATGCCTTTTTATTTTTCCCCTAATAATAATATAGAAGAGTAAAATAACAGTGCCTTCTTGGAATAGCACTAGAATAATTCCCCCTCAGAAAATTAAAGAGAAAAATATATAACCAAGATAAAGAAAAAAATAAAGAGAAAGAAAAAAAAAAACAGTCGTCAACCAGATAGTAGATTTAATTTAACAATATATATTTCTCATAAAATGTTTAGCACCTTTTAAAATCACCGCCCACCTTCTGCTTATTTTAAGGAACTTAGGCATTTTATTTTTTTAAGGTTTTTCTATTTTTTTTTTCACTCAGGACTGTGCCAAAAGAAAAATAAAGTAAAGAATGTGGAAAACAGTAATTTTTCAGCTCCATTCAGATTCCCAATGGCCTGTCTAATGAGGGACTTTGGGCTCAAGATTGGAGCTGAATTGCAGACCATCCTAAGGAACATGACTCACACTGGTGGGATTCTGGTGTTTTGTGAACTTGTAAAAGTAAAAAAAAAAAAGAAAAAGATTGGTAAGACTATATTACAAGAGAATTATTGTTTTTGTACAAAGGCAGTGTTTCACGGTAGGAAGATTTTTTTTGTACTTTTGTTTTTCTGGATCATGTCAATGTATAATGTTAAAATTGCACCTTATTTTGTTAATGTTGACAAACTAGCTCTGTAGCTGAGGTGAAGACCCTGAAAACAGCAGATTAGTCCAACATTGGGTTGAAATTATGGGCAGATTTTGTGAAGACCCCTAATATCTGCCCATCTTTTGGGGAGCTAAGGCCAAACTGTTTACTATTATCCACAGGTCATGGTACTAATGACCATAGGAATTTGACTACATAGCTTAATGTCAAGATCTTCCACCAGCAAAACAACAACAAAGCAGATCCAATAATCGGTAGGAGTACAGGTTTTTTGCATCAACACTGGAGTCTTTTAAACATGCCGAACACACAGGTGATATTCAGACTAAGTGGACCTGCATGAGGCTCAAAGATACAGTGATACAAGCATTTGTTAAAAAAAAAAAGAAGGATTTTGTTAAGTGAGAATTTCTTTAAGGTGATAAAGAACACACCTAATCTTCGAAAAAGGAATAGGAAAATTGTGTTTATCTACATTGATATTTCCCTTTTCTCCCATTGCCAAATCCACCTATCACCCACATATGGGGCAGGTTACACTTGGTTTGGGCATGCACAATAAAGCATAGACATATGGATAACTAAAGCTTGCCATATACATTACAATGTGATAGTACAATATTCTCCAGATATACTAAAACTAAAGTAAGCCTAGTATCATGAATGTGATGTCACATTATGAAGGGCCCATGTTAACGTGTATTGCATTAAGGCAGCCCATTCAGACAGGTCAGGGGTGTGTTTCTATAGTGTTTTGGGATGTCATTCGAAGGGTATCCCACCATAAGACATTAAGTGCATAGCACATTGCCACAATGCATAGCTGTGAAGCTGGCCTACGTGATAAAGCTGCAAGGCCTGGTTGTGTTTTTCTCTCGCACATCACTACGCACACTTAACATAGATATCCAGTTGTAACATTTCAACACACCCACGTAAAGAATTTCCTAGTGAATTTCAGAAAGACTCTGATCCCTTCAGGTCCACAAACAATATATACTTTGATGATGATGTAATATAATCCCCTGCTGCTGGTTGGGAAATGTGCATGGTTTACAGTGACCTGATTGGAAGTTGCCACTACATTACTCAGATGCGTCTATTGGCGCTTTTCCACTTCATGGTATGGCTCGGTTTGGCCCTTTTCCACTGCATGGTACCACATGGTACGTGTTAGAACGGTTCGGTACGGTTTGGTACAGCGGCGCTTTTCCACTACATGGTACGGCTCGCTTAAATAGTACCACCTCAGTTGGGGTTCCAAGCCGGCCGTACCTATACCATATCCCACAATCCTTTGCATGCAGCCTTGATTGTTTGTCACTACTAGCCACTGATTGGTCAGAGAATCATTGTAATCCCACCCACTTACTACTTTAGTGGAAAAGCAAACCGAGCAGAGTAGAGCCTATACAGTGCTGAAACGTGCCAACTCGTACCACACAGTGGAAAAGCAAACCAAGCCGAACAGGGCCAAGCAGTGCTGAGTGGAGCCGAGCCTGTACTTGCAGTGGAAAAGTGCCATATGATAAAGGGAGTACATACTCAAAATATTATTCATCTGTACTTCTGCATGCTTACTAAATCATCAAAGCACTACTGCAGTCTTGTATCATGATTGGATCGCACTGCCTATAGAATGTTTGGGCAATTGATTGTACTGTACATAATTGGAGGGATCTAAAACTCAGTTTTTTAAAGACATTTTCGATGGTTCCACACTGGCTGCTTTCATGGAGGAAGCTTCATTAATTTCTATAGAAGTGCTGTTTACTGTTGAGATGCATAACAAATGACCTTTCCATAGTAACAGATGTAGATATTCCATCTGGAGACTTTGCAGTGGCAGCTGTGCATCTCTCCGTAAAAATCTGGCAGAATTAAAAAACGTGAATATTAGATCTTTGTGGGGGGGGGGGGGGGTCCTGAGAGCTTATGGAGGTCATTTAACCTCCTAGGCGGTAATCCCGAGAGTGACTCGGGGTTGGTTTTTCATATCAGGAGCGGTAACCCCGAGTCACGCTTGGGGTGGATTACAGAGAGCGCAGCGGTGTTCTCTTACCTTATCCTGGCGATCCAGCGATGATCTCTCATTGCTGAGATCGCCAGCCGAGAGTCCCGCCGCTCCTCCGTCGGTCTGATCACTTCCTAGTTCCGTTCCCTGCAGCAGCAATGCTGCATGGGAGCGGAACTAGGGAGGGAAATTCAAAAAAAAAAAAAAAAAAAACGTTGCACAAAACACATTTTGTATTATATATATGCATATATATATATGCATATATATATATATATATATATATATATATATATATATATGCATATACATATATGCATATATATATATATACCGGTATATATATATATATGCATATATATATATATATGTATATACATATATATATATATATATATATATATATGCACACACACACACATATATATATATATAAAATTATATTATTGATTCAATTATAATTCATGCGTTATATATTTTATATATATATATATACACACATATATCTATAATATATAATGCATGAATTATAATCTAATCAATAATATAATTTTATTATATATATTATATATTAAATAATAAAATAATATTATTGATTCGATTATAATTCACATGTTTGTGTTTCAAATTTATCACATCTGGGATGTCTACTAGAGTCTTGTTTTGGTCAGGTTTAAGTCAGTAATTACTAAGAATTGTAGGCCTATAATACATAACGCCAAATTTCCATGAAAACAATTGTACCGCTTTTGGTATGTAATTCCTGACATAATCATACCGCCAGGGAGGTTAAAGAATAACTATACTAAAAGTGCTGTTACTCTTTAACTACCCATGCTCCACCTATCAGCAAATAAATAGTTTTTATTAGAGAAAACTTTGAGAGAAATTCATACAGTAAATTTTTCCTAAGAGAAGTTTAGGGTGCTGCATTGCTAACCTCCTGAAAATGTTAATTGTTAGTCTGTCTGCTTGAACAACCCACAACAAGTATGCAAATCCAGAAAGCCAAAGAAAAGTCTGAAATCCTTGTCTCCATACTTGCCCTGGGTCAGTGACAGTATTGAAGCCACTGGATCAGCATGACAGTCAGGAAATCTACATTTTCAGAACGAGAGCAATGACTGCCATAATGTTTCTTTCAAGAGAGGTTTCCTTTTACACAATGATGGCAGAACTTCCAACATCTTAAAGTCCAGAAAACACAAATATTTCAGGGTTTTACAAAATGCTTGATTCTGCCATGGCTTGAAGAATAAATTCTTAGCAATAGCGGACAAGTGACAACGTATCCTGTAAGCACCACGGCATTGAACATGAGAAGTCACGGACTCACATCAGTAATTCGGTCATGTACGCTGCAGGTAATGTTTTAGTTGAGGTTAACTTCCTAGAGCTCAAAGTCCATGACAGCTGTATATTGTACATTTAAAGTGTTTGCTTTGTCCTGATGGGATTTATTACTATAGGATTATACAAATGCCACAATGCAAAGTGTGTTGGAATTAATCCATGTTGTAGCAGCCGTGTGTGCTGTATTGCCTTTACACCTGGCACGTGACTCACCAGACTATGGCCCGCCCTCCTCCACCCCAGGCTCTGCAAACCTCACTGGAGATTCATTGTGAGTGAAGTTTTGCAGCAGCTTCTCTCTCCCTCAAGTGTATACACTATATGGCTAAAGGTTTGTGGACACCTGACCACTACACCTACTATATGGTCAAATGTATGTGGAGACCCCTCCAAATGACTTGAGTTCAGTTGTCTCCAGTGGAGGGTACTATGAATGCAACAGAATACAAGAAATGTTTATACATTTGCATTCTTCCACCCTTGTGGTAAGTTTGGGGAATGCACTTTTCTGTTACATTTGACCCCATTTACAATTCCACCTTTATAAATACACAGTTTGATGAGTCTGGTGTGGAGGAATTTTGGTAGCCTGCACAGATTCATAATCTCAACCCTACTTAATACTTCTGCGATTAATTAAAATGTGGATTGCAAGCCTGGTCCTCTTGTCTTAGATCACTACTTAACCTCACAAATGCTATTTTGCCATAGACACACTCCAAAATCATGTGGCAAGCCTTCCATGAAAATTGGAGGCTGTTATTGCTACAGGAGGGTCAGCCAATTAGTGGCCTTGACTTTGGAATAGGATATCCAACAAGCCCATATGGGGTAACGGTCAGATTTGCACAAGCTTGACAGGGATATACAAACTGTGGCCCTCCTGCTGTTGCAAAACTACAAGTCCCATCATGCCTCTGGGTGTCATGCTTGAGGCTGTCAGTCTTGCTATGCCTCATGGGACTTGTAGTTCTGCAATTAGAGGGTCACAGTTTGCATATCCCTGACGTAGTGTATATGCCTCATATGTGAGCATTGGAAGTTTGTTGTGGCTTTAAACCTAGAAACATCTTCCACAGAGGCCTATCTGTATATACCACTTCCTCCCCAATGTAACCTTTCATTCCCTTTAGAATGATTCTTCCACTTCAGTCTCCATAAATGTTTGTTGATAATTTGGAACCTGAAATTGGCTTCATTTCTCTTGGCCTGCAAACTTTGTGATGCCATCTTCTCCAACCCGTTTTGCAAAGGTTTATCTGTCACTGTCACTGATCAAATACACACCTGACCCCAGATCAGTGCAGCATGTGGCATAAAATGGATGTGGAAATGCTTAGAAAGTCAGGTCCATGCTTTACAAGTAATAAACTATGGCTGCTCGCAAAGCCTTTATTTCATCATAGGCAATGTATGGGTTTATGTGCATCACAGTGTTGATATGTTGCATTAAAATTTAACTTTAGGTTAAAAAATCTGCACAGAGACTGTACTTACATTTACATAGTTAGGGAGGTTGAAAAAAGACATCAGTCCATCCAGTTCAACCTATGATGCGTGTGTGTGTGTTTGCTGTTAACCGTACATTGTATACGCCTGTATGTTTTGGTCTTTAAGGTGCCCATCTAATACATTTTTGAAACTATCGATGCTCCCTGCTGATACGACTGTTTGCGGAAAAGAATTCCACATCCTTACTGCTCTTACAGTGAAGAACCCCCTACGTATTTTAAGGTTAAAACGCCTTTCCTCTAGTTTTAGTGAGTGGCCACGTGTCTTATTGTATCTCCTTTCTCTGAATAGTTTGTTCCTTATGCTAAGGTCGCCAGTACAGTATTTGTACATTGATATCATATCCCCCCTCAATCATCTCTTCTCCAGAGAGAATAAGTTCAGTGCTTGTAGTCTTTCCTCATAGCTGATGTCCTCCATTCCCCTAATTATTTTTGTTGCCCTTCTCTGGACTTTCTCCAGTTCCAGCACATCCTTCCTGAGGACCGGTGCCCAGAACTGGACAGACTACTCCAGATGTGTCCGGACCAGAGTCTTGTAGAGTGGGAGAATAATCTCTTTATTTCTGGAGTGAATCCCCTTTTTTTATACATCCCAGTATTCTGTTGGCTTTGCTTGCAGCGGCTTGGCATTGCTTGCCACTGCCAAGCCTGTTGTCTACCAGTACCCCCAGGTCCTTTTCCATCTTAGATTCACCCAGAGGTTCCCCCTCTAGTGAGTAGCTTGCTTTCTGGTTTCTGGCCCCCAAGTGCATTATTTTACATTTTTCAACATTAAACCTCATCTGCCATGTAGTTGCCCACCCCATTATTTTGTTCAGGTCCGCTTGTAAGGTTTCCACATCCTGCGTAGAAGATATTGGCATGCTTAGTTTAGTATCATCTGCAAATACTGAGATTGTACTAGATATCCCCTCCTCTAGATCATTTATGAATAAATTAAACAGGATTGGCCCCAGGACAGAACCCTGGGGGACCCCACTTTCCACACCCGCCCAATCCGAGTGCTCCCCATTAATCACCACCATCTGTACTAATCGGAAGTGTCCCTTGTGATGGTGCCGGCTATTTTAATGGAAATGTTCCGTCCTCTGCACCCATCCCATACCCAACATCTGTAATCTGCTGGCGCATGGATTATTAAAGCTGATGGACCTTTCACAGGTACTCCTCAAGAGTGCCAAATATGCCCTTCCTTTCAGCCCCCCCTCTTCATTCATAGAAGCTGTAGCTCCCATGAATAAAAAGCACTTTACAAATGGAAGACAGGCAGATGAATATAAGGTCTGCCTCCTACATTCATAGAGTACTTTTCATTCATGGATCCTGTAGCACAGCTTCTATAGAGAAGTGATCTACTAAAAGAGGGGGTGGACCTTTTTTCATCTGCCTGTCCTCCATTCATACAGTAATTTTCATTTATGGGAGCTGCAAAGGCGGGCATGGTTGGCACTCTTGATAAGCATGTGCGGATATCCTTTCTGCACCCAACCACCTGACCCTAAGACCCACCTCAGATGTATACCTATCTGCATTCTACACCCGGTGTTGCTATCCACTGATGTTATTGATCTACATAGCCTTTTATTGGATCTTCTCTGGGGATAACCCTCAATGCTTTGAGTCATTGACAATAAAAAGTATGCAAATTAGTCCCTTTCTCTGTCTTTTATCTGTATGCTTATTCTAGGTCAGGGGTCTTCAAACTATGGCCCTCCAGTTGTTCAGGAACTAAAATTCCCATCATGCCTGGTCATGTCTGTGAATGTCAGAGTTTTACAATGCCTAATGGGATGTGTAGTTCCACAACAGCTGGAGGGCCGTAGTTTGAGGATCCCTGTTCTAGGTCAGACTCAGAAAGAATTGAAGCCAATCGTTTAGCAAATCGGACAGGAATCCTGCATCTTTAAAAAAACATTGAGAACCACTGCTGCATCTGATGTTTGGTTGCTTGGAGGTCCAACGGAGATGAACATGTTATGCAGATGCTACACGAGATGTATCAAGCACACTCTAATAGAGAGAAGACCAGAGCAGCTGGTGGAATTATACCTTTTAGCTGGCCTGGAAAGGTCTTTGAATTCTTTAGGAAAAGCTAGTCAATGGCTGGGCAAAGAGAACCTTTGTTTTCCCAGTACAAGACCAGACAAAGTAGAACTTACCAGTAGCCACAGCAGGCATTGCCTACAGGTGGCAAGAGGCAGCAGTTTCTGTACAGGTACGCATTTCCCCCATCATTGCTAGAAATAGCCATGTCATAGATGTTTTTTTGTTTTGTACACACTGCACTTTATTCATTAAGATGTAATAGCACTTAAGGAGAGAAAAAAGTGTCTCTCATGAAATGGTAGAACATTGACTGCAAAGCTTAAATAACCAGTTTAACATGCAGCATTCCTTCAGCATTACTGCAACTTAAAGAATTAGGCCAACAACATCAATTCTTCTAAACCAGGGTAGGACCAAGTGATATTCTGTGTAGAAGAGAAGGTCCTAGTAGTCTCCGAGTTGTGTGCCTACAGGCTCCAATAAAGTACATCCGGCCTTGAGGCCAGAGCAGGGGGTATTCTCACATTGCAGACTTACAGATTTTTGGCCAATACGAGTATGAATGTTTTTTTTTTTAAATCACATCATCTTATATTATATTATATTATTGGCTGTCTAAAGACACCCAAAGAAACTAGTGAAGATGTCCTTAGTGTTTGTGCCTTTTTACACTGTTAGACCTCTGATTTGGGTTTACAAGGTTTTACTAAATCCCTGGATTAGTAGTTACCTGAGAGGTGACACCAGCTTAGGTTCCTGACTCACCTAAATCATACACAGTAACACGTCTTCTAGCTCAGTACCTAGGAATGACACCGTGGAGCATATAGTGAACATATACCACATAAACCCTTTTGTCTGTCTCACAAATCTAAATTTTATCTAAAGAGGTTCAATAGATTACACAGAACTGCTCTGCTTTTTTTGAACCTGACTAAATCCTGGCAACTCCTACTTCTGCATATAGTCTTTATATCTATATAAAAAGTGATAGCGAGCGCTATTTGTAATCATTATGACACGTACCAGGCACAACTATAATTCTTTTTTTCCATATAACACTGAATGATCATCAAAAGCTTTATTTTTTTTTTCTACGCACCCTGTGATTTATACTTTCTCACTGAATAAATTTACCATTTTCTAGGTGCATTAAAATATTAAGGTCTCGTGCACACGGGACGTTTTTTACAGCTACCGTTTTTGGCTTCAGGCATGAACTCCCCAGCATGTTATCCTATGTATCCATGCACAAATAGGCTGTTATCAGCGTTTTTTGGGGTATTTTCTCACCTAAACAAAATTGACGTCCTTTTTCCCCACAAACAGAACTTTCTTTTGGTGGTATTTGATCACCTGTGCGATTTTTATTTTTTGCGCTATAAACAAAAAAAGAGCGTCAATTTTGAAAAAATATTTTTCACATTTTTTATATGAAATTCTCAAAAAAAAAAAGGTAAAAAACAAATTTGGCCAATTTGTTTTCTGCTACATATTTTTGGTAAAAAAAAAATCGCAATAAGCGTATTTTGATTGGCTTGCGCAAAAGTTATTGCGTTTAATAACTACAGGAAAGATTTATGTCATTTTTATTGTTTTTTTTTTTAACGAGTAACTGCGGCGATCTGCTATTTTTTTGCGGGACTGCGACATTGCGGGGGACAGATCAAACCCCTGATTGACATTTTTGGGAATACCAGTGACATTACTACAGTAATCAGTGCTATACATATGCACTGTTACTGTAAAAATGACACTGGCAGGGAAGGGGTTAACTTTATTAGAGATCCAGGGGTTAAGTGTGTCCCTAGGGGCGTGCTTCTAACTGTCAAGGGGTGTGGCTTTTGATGTAACCACAGAGACATACGATCCTACATAGCAGGATCGTATGATCTCTGCAGTTACACCAGGGAGAATGACAGGCGGCTTTGTTTACATTAGCCTTTCTTACATTAGCCTTTCTACCTCTCCGGACATCAGAGCCGCCAGTCACTCACGCGGGGATGCCTGTGAACAAGCGGGGGCGGGAGCGCGACTCCGGCGGCGTGCTCGCCCCCTGCAGGCTCCTGGGCGAGCAACGTAGTACTACGTCCCTTTGCCCAGGAGGGGCTGACCGCCGCAGTAAATGTACTTCCGGCGGTTCGGTAAGTGGTTAAAAAAAATAACAAACATATTATACTTACCTCCTCTGGATTTGCACAGGGCAGCCTGGATCCTCCTCTTCTTGGGTCCCTCTTTGCTGCTCCTGGCCCCTCCCTCCTATTGAGTGCCCCCACAGCAAGCAGCTTACTATGGGGGCACCCAAGCTGAGCTGCAGCTCCATGTGTCCATTCAGACACGGAGCTGCCGTTCGGTCCCACCCCCTCTCTCCTGATTTGCTAACTGACTTTGCCAGCCGTGGGAGCCAATGGCGCCCTCAGCCAATCAGGAGAGAGAGTCCCGAACGGCCGAGGGACTCGTGGACATCGCTGGACAGAGAGGGGGGCTCAGGTAAGTATTAAGGGGGGCTGATACACACAGGTTTTTTATCCTAATGCATAAAATGCATTAAGATTAAAAATCTTCTGCCTTTATAACGCCTTTAAAAATGTGGGTCATCTGAATTTATCAGCATTTTTGAGCCATAAAAAAACGCAGCACCTAAAAAAGCTCATTCTACAGCTGTTACTGGCTTTTTTATAACGTCCAGTGTGCATGAGGCCTAAAGCACACCTTGGATGATTATTGAAGTACTAGCGTCTGGTCAGTCTGCGGACAAATAGAAGACACATAATAGCCCAACTATGGAGCTTTTTAAGTCTGAATTGTCTTTTGTAGACTGTTCAGGTAAAAGTTTAAACCCCTATCACATCTGACTAAATATATTTACACAATTTTAGACATTAAATGTTGTCTACATCTCATTTGACATATACAATATGTACTTACTATATTAAAGGATTTACCCATCCATGATTCCAAATGAACTGTTACAGGACAACGGTACAATTGTGAACACTGGGCACCATGTGCTGCCAAATGTCACGGTCATGTTACTAATATGTCTCTGGCATTGCCTGATAAGGATCAATGACCAGCATCCGGCTAGTCCAGCGCAGGTTTCACCCCCAACATATGATATTGTAATAAAAGCAGCATCAGCCTTGTATAATACCATTCAGTGCAGCTGATACTTTTCTAACATGAAGAGGTGCCAGTTTACCATGGAAGCACATGGTCTGCTATGACTGCCATATGCTCCCAGTTGTTCAGTTACATTTCTCTCCTTAAAGACAACACAGTGATTGGATGTTTAAGCTGCCTGTCAGCTAACGCAGCCACAGCAAAGAAAATGGAGCTCCAACATGACTGATGTCAAGTGAACTGATGAACTTATTTCAAGACACTGCATATCCGAAATTGAGAAAGCCAATTATATAAAGAGAATTGTGTAATATTACAAAATATTGAACTAATGGACAATTACTAAACCCCCTTTATCATAGTAGAAGTCTGCAGAAGTTTTGACGATTTCAGACACTGATGTGCTTTTTATAATATTAGAGACACCATTTTACAATGTGCATTTTTTTTAAATGTATCTAGAAAGAATTTAAGCAGAAATGGAATACATTTTTTGTGATTTAAGATAAAATGTCCTGACACAACTGAGTTTAACTATACTGGATTATGTGGTTTTGGATGTCTGTGATGTGCTTCAGAAGGTAAGCGCTAAAACAGCATGAGAGCCACAGAGTGTTCATACAAAGCCTTAGCATAATACCTCTGGATTTATGAAACAAGTGCCCATAAATGTCCAACTATATACGGAATGCCTGGAGAGCCCCAAAACCTAGACCTGCTATGGCCACATTCTTTACCATGCTCCACTGCACACCACCCACAGTGACTCTCTGTTGGCCACATACAGTAACCTTCATTACACTGGCAGATGTCTTGGGTGTATCAGAGTTATACGTAGAGCTAAGTTGAACACAGTTCTGTGGCTTTCTAAATATATTTCCTGACATCTAAAGTGATTAAGCACTGTTTGGTACCATATCTTTTATGCAAGGTCTCAATTAAAAAAAATAAAAACCTGGTATCTGCCAAGGTGGGCTGAATAAGTGCTAAACCTCCCCTTTGTAGGTGGCACAGTTTAGGACATGTAAGCAGGACAGCTCTGTAAGAAAGCATGGTCATGGTATGGCACGGGGCATGTAAGCAGGTCGGCTCTGTAGGAGACCATGGTCAATCTAATATTAGATATTAGGGACAAGTACCATATAGAGCAGGGGTTTCCAAACTTTATAAACAAAGAGCCAAACTTTAGGGGGGCCAGTGGGAGAAAATATCCTGGCGTCAGGGGGATGGGAGTACCCCCATCATTGGCATAAGGGGGAGTAATATAACCCCATTGTTGGTATCGGTGAGAGATATATTGAACCATCATTGGTGTCAGTAATATTGCCTCATCATTGGTGTCAGTGGGAGATATATTGCACCATCATTTGTGTCAGTGAGAGAAATAGTGTCCCATCATTGGTGTCAGTAGTAGTGCCCCCTCATTGGTGTCAGTGGGAGATATAGTGCCCCATCATTGGTATCAGTGAAAGGAATAGTGTCTCATCATTGGTGTCAGTGGGAGAAATAGTGCCTTATCACTGATATCAATAAAATAAATAGTGTCCCATCAATAGTTACATAGTTGGTGAGGTTGAAAAAAAAGATACAAGTCCATCCAGTTCAACCTATGATGTGTCTGTGTTTATGTCAATAGTACATTGTATACCCCTGTATGTTGTGGTCATTAAGGTTCCCATCTAACAGTTTTTTTAAACTATCAACGCTCCCTGCTGATACCACTGCTTGTGGAAGAGAATTCCACATCCTTACCGCTCTGACACTAAAGAACCCTCCACGCAGTTTAAGGTTAAACCACTTTTCTTCCAATTTTAGTGAATGGCCACATGTCTTTTTAAATTTCCTTTCAATGAAAAGTTTTTTCCCTATGCTAGGGTCACCAGTAAGGTATATGTACATTGATATCATATCCCCTCTCAAGCATCTCTTCTCAGAGAGAATAAGTCCAATGCTTGTAGTATTTCCCCATAGCTGAAGTCCTCCATTCCCTTTATTAGCTTTGTTGCCCTTCTCTGGACTCTCTCCAGTTCCAGCACATCCTTCCTGAGGACTGGTGCCCAGTACTGGACGGCATACGCAAGATGCAGATGGACCAGAGTCTTGTAGAGTGGGATTTATCGTTTTATCTCTGGAGTGAATCCCCTTTTTAATGCATGCCAATATTCTGTTGGCTTTGCTTGCAGCAGCCTGGCATTGCATGCCATTGTCATGTAATGCCACAAGGGCCGGATAAAAACAACCAAAGGGCAAAATCTGGCCTCAAAGCCACAGTTTGGGGAGCATTGATATAGAGCATGGGTCTCCAAACTATGGCCCCCCAGTTGTTCAGGAACTACAATTACCATCACGCTTAGTCATGTCTGTGATTGTGAAAGTTTTACAATACCTTATGGGATGTGTAGTTGCACAACAGCTGGAGGGCTGGAGTTTGGAGATCCCTGATATAGAGCATGGTGATTTAACCAGCAACCTCACTGTATTTGCTTTTCTGGCTTTTGGGACATTTTTCCATGGTCATAAAATAGGCTTAGAATTGTCTGTTTCATATGAAATTCTTCTAATATTTTCCTAGAGTTGTGAGAGGGTCTACCAGGTTAAAAAATAATTAGTGTAATTCAAAGATATTTAAATATTCCCCGTAATAGTGAGATCACGTAGTACTTTATTCAAATAAGGGTGGTCAGATCCCTCCAAGTATGTTTAGCTTTATGTAACTTCAATGGAATTTTTTTCATTGGCCGATCTTCATCTAAGAAGCGGACTTAAAATGTACTTTAAGAACCAATGTACTTTAAGAACCAATACTAAAACATGCAAAAAGATTTTTTTTATAATGTTCAGCATGAAGACCAAAACTTTGTCCATACTGTTTAAGAAGCATTAACAAAAAAAGCAATAAACCTGAGTGTTCTGGCATGAGATAAAAGACACAAGTGACTCCATTCTATAAGTTCCATAGCAATGGTGGAGGAGACCTGTACATCCTTTCAGCCAAAGAGTAAGGACTTATTCCCCAACTCAGAGCCATCAATGGTGGACTCTGGGGCAGTAAAAGACAATGGTGGATGGTCACAGGCATAAAGAAAGTTATATTTAGTAGAGTCTGAGTGTTTAGAGCACAGCCCCGTCTACATCAAGTAATTGGACACAAAATCAAAAATGTTCACATCATAAACAATGGATAAAAGAGTGGAGGGGCTTTGACCCCCTGACAACACAAAACACCACTGATAATTGAGATTACTGTAAGCGAGAAGAATCAGAGGAGGCTCTGATAAGGTTACATACTGTATAAAATATCAGCATAGAAGGACAAGGCTTCTGACTCTCTCTTGAGGCTCAGGTGCCTTCTCTTGAACTCTAAAATTCTACAATCCCATATTTAGTAAGTCTGAAAACCAAAAAGAAACACTGGTTCCCCCTTCTGATGTTGGGGGTAGCCGGTGCCTGCTGAAGACTTGTGTATAAATAGTTGTAAAAAATGCAGCTTGGGTTGTTAGCGGTTAAGGGATGACTAAAAACATGGCTGATCCTCTCGCCAATGGTGCTTGAGGGCTGATATCGCCTGAGTAGCTCTGATGGAAGCTCTGGTAAAAGAAAGCACCATGGGAATACAGTAACTGGATGTCATTCTTGACAGCTGGTCCTTAGTGGTGTAACTATTACACCTTCTGTAGACTGACGATGCAAGATTAGCTACCACCAGCAAAGACCACATGATCCACTGCCTCACATTGTGCCACAGGCTTGCAAACCTGATGGAACATCTGCATTTATTGCATAGTTTGGAGACACTTGAACATACAGGCCGGAGATCGCAAAGTTGGCATCTTTTTCGCCATGGCGTCAGCTTGGCAGCTCACCAGAATCCTTGGATTGAGAATGGAAGGAATGTTGGCGCCAATAAAACGTGAGCTTGTTGGCAATAAGGCACCATATACAGCTTGTACCTAACATGGAGCTGGTAAGAGATAACCTGGAAGCGAGTCAGTTCACTATACTGGCAGCCATACTGTCTGATGCCTAACTTTGAGCTAATACTTCAAAGTGGCACTACAGGCTGTAAATGGCAGGAATGCTTAAAAAAGGCAGTCTACAAAAAAATGTGATATTTCAGTTATGGTTAGAGGAAGTTGGGCTGAACCACCCAATTCTTTGTCCTCCAGAATCTCTGTCCCACTTGTGTTCTTCAAAATTAAAAAAAACAACATAAGAAAAATCTGATGGTTAATGGCCAAGACAGGTTGGTGGTCATGGAAACAGTGTAAGATCTGATGGGTAATGGCCCAGGTAGATAATTACATTTTCCGCCAGATACTGAAATATCACTTTTTAAGTAGAGTGACCACCTAAAACATAATATGTGAATGGAATATGAAATAGCACCAGTTTCTTAGCTAGACAGACAGAAGTATTAATAAAATGTAAGGCTGTTTCTTGAAAAGCACCATGGAAATGGCTGACAAAGTATATCTTCTCTGCCCTACCCTAAATACAGCTCTGCATGATGGGGTGTGTTTGGGGTTCCTATGCTCTAGTTTTAAGAAGGCAGTCCAAACAAAACGAAATGTTTCTTTTTGTTGGAGAGAATCACAGTCTCCGAAATGTACAATAGTTTGTTGGCTGAATCGACCATCCAAAACTATAATATTGGTTTCAAATGGAGATGACCTTTAAAGTAAACTTTTCCTGTGTCTATGTAGAGTAGAGTGCTTTACTCGTCGTTGTCCCCACCACCCCGGCAGCATGTACTATCAGTCTCCCACTGCTCCATTTAGTCATTAGTACCAGGGACAGAAAGCCCTGTGCAAGATCCAAACCAACTTGTTGGATCTCACACACTATGCACCCCCCCCCCCCCCATGGGACAGTGCTGGGCCAATGACAAGACACCAACACTGACAAATAGGTGAGGGGGAGGAAATCACATACTACCCTATACCCCAAGGTACCGGGTATTTTACTTTGCTCCTGTGGCCTAATCTAATGTCGGGAGAGCAAGGAAAGGTAAATACATGCTGCTGAGAAAGAGGGGTAGCTAACTGAACCTTTTACTTTGCAATGCAAAGTCATAGCAAAGAGTCACTTTAAATAACAGTTTTGGTTGGAAATATTCTTTAATTATAAAAGCTTGGCATGTCCACTTGCAGCTCCAGGGATACTAGGGGGTTGTAGCTCCACGCTGCCTGGACTGTGGCATCTGCTCACCATCTGTGCCCTGAAGGAAAGGTTTGTGATATGGACATTGGCCTGAACATAAAACACAGACCACATTAGGGAATATTATGGTCTGTGGTGACATTGTATCTCTTGTCTTAGAAGCTCCAGAGGATCTCCCTGTGTTTTTAGGCACGTGTCTTGTATAGAAGCACCAGGTCATTGCACAAGTTCAAAGGGGCAACAAGTTCTCCGCACAGCATTTCGCTAAGGCACCATGGATGCCAATGTTTTTAATCATCCCACTTTTGGAAAGCACCATGTGAAGTTGTTGTACAGTAGTAGTAAGTAGTACCATGATTTGTGTATGTCACCTCTGCAAGTACACGCACATGTTCAGTTATAAACACACGACTTAACCGAACGAGACAGACAAACATGGCGGGCTCTTTTGCTCCATTAGCTAAACTGCTTCAGGATGCGCCAGAGACACGTTCTAGCAACAGCCATGAAATCCAACATGGATGCCTGTAGAGGAAAAGTCTAATATATATGTTTGTTAGGAGTGGGACTTATACAGCAGATGTAATAGTCCAACATGTTTTCAATGATTCTCTATAGGTGCGGCCTGTTAACCCTTCCAGTGGCTGCTATTGGTCAAGGAGATGGCATACTGAGGAAGATCAAATAACAATAATAAGATATAAGCACCGTTATAGGACCTCAAAGTCCACCGGAAACCAATGGGATATGGGACACCAGGCCGCAATCAGAAGATACAGAATAGGATGGAATGCATGCACTTGCAGAGTTTATATATCCTGTGATTCCCCATACAGTATATCTGTAAACAGTGTTAGAGGTCTGAGCTGTTTGCAAGAGCTGCTTTATCCTGGCCATGAGGCACGGGGCACCTGAAATACTGTAAAAAAAAAAAAAAAATATTGTGTAATTTTTACCTAAATTGTAACAATTATCCTGCATGAAAAAATCTGAAATGAAAATCTGTATTCTTTTCTTTTTTTTTCTACACATTGCTTGAAATGTTGAACCAGACTATGAAGACACAGACATCGTATGACGACATCAGGAGGTTACGTCTGCTAAAGTGCACCTGTTTCAGCTTAGAAGACGCAGCCTCGGTGTGCTAGAGAAGGAGTCTTAGGTTACACAATGTGCGATTCACGTAGATCACCATACTTGTGCTGCAAGGTACGTTTGGGTTTCCTGTCCGCGAGCTGTGGCTCTGCGGTCTGGTTTGCATTGCGCTGTAGTTTAGACTTAACCCTCTTTGCAGCCACTTATTCCAGGCACCCCTCGGCAGGAAAGCGGGTAAAGCACATTAAAAGACCTAGAAAACTAAACATGAACATCTAAAACGCTTAGCACCGGGGCAGAAGAGAACAAAAATATATATATATAAAAAAAAAAAAACAACAAAACTAGGGGGAACTTGAGAGCCCGCCAATGACTGGTGGACCCTGTAGTTCCTCAGCTCGAGGTTGCCCGACCCTGCCCTAAACTGCACTAAAATTTAAAACCGGAACCTGTGCACGCATCATGGTGACGTCTTAAAAAAGACCCACAGGCTCCTATATTACTAAAACATGGGGCTGTGGGGGGTTAAAATATTTCCCCCTCCCCCTACAAAATATCAAAGTAAAAACTTAAAAAAATAAACTTAGACGTATGTAAAGGAGAGTGTAACATGGAACGAGAAGTTACATAGAAGTGTCCATTCGGATATCAGACGCTCCCAGCCGCTCCTGGTCGCTGGTGGTCCGGTTTTTACCACCGGGTGATTGATTCTTTCCCAGTTTTCAATCCATCCTCTGGTAGAGCTGTGAGACTTGGTGAGGGTTGGTAAAGGTTCTGGGGAGCCGGAAGGTTGGGGTGGGGTAGGGGGGGGGGGAAGGGCGGTCAGCTTCAGGTCCCTTTTACCTTGTGAGTTAAACGCAGGCAAAAAATTCCTTAAGAGGGGCGAAGAGGTGACGGATGACAGGGACGCTCCAGGATCTTCCCAGAAGCCTTTGCCTGGCTAAACGGCTCATGTTAGAAACATCTGTGTAGTGGACTGGGAAGCCAAAGACCCTGCATATAAAAGGCAAGTTGGTGAATTACTGTAACAAAGGCAGAGCCTAAATATGTTCTCTTCTTATAGTCTTAACATTAAAGTATTTCAAAAGCTAAAACATTTTCAGTTGAAACTGAGTAGGAGAGGGTTAAAACTGATGTTAGTAGATTTGCCATCTGTGGCTTATTGGGCAGATTTCCACTCACTTTCTGTGTTGCAGACTTACCTGTCTTTCCAATGTAAATGAAATCCCCTCATGCGCTAGGTTCACACCTATGCGTGTGGCTGTGGGTGCAGGAATCACCCACAACCAAATCGCCCTGCTCTGAGGTGTGCGGGGCTGTCATTAATTCTAATGTCACCCCACGCATTTCAGCGTGTTTGCTGGTACCGCATGGAAATTGCGTAGTCAAATAGACCATGCAATTTCCCTGCAGCCACGTTTTGAACAGGTGCATGCACTTTTTTTTGCGTAAACACAGGTACAGCAGCCCATTGATTTGAATAGGCTGCCATGCCCACGCAAACAAGGGCCTTGAAAAGGTTAAGGTTTGAACCTAGGACTCTTTCACATGGGGTGGGCTCTGTTGGACTCCATCTGCTCAGCAGGGAATCTGTCTGCTGTTCCCCACTGAGCAAGCAGATGGCTGGTGCATGTCTGCTCCACTGATGCAGAGCTGACACAGACACAGCCTGCTCTCCTCTATGGGTGGTCTGATGTAAACGGACCACCTGTCTGTTTACACCCCGTTGCCATTTGATCCACCAGACTGATCTGCCATCTGTCTGTTTTTTAGCCGATTGGATTAGATTGTAAGTCACCGCTCCTTAGAGGAGACTGGAGGGTTCTATTGGGTCCGTCTGAGAAAATGACAGGCAGACCTAATCAGTCCACCTTGTGAAGGGCCCTAAGAAATCTCTCAGTGTCCCCATTACTAAATTTCTGTTCTGGTGGCAATTCAAAATATTTGATTTACCATCACTTTCATTCCCTGGGCCACTGGAGAGCAGAAAAAATTAGGGAAATCAAATCACCCTAGAGGGGACAGAGGCAGTAATAAAAACCCAACAAATGTTCTAAGCCTCACAGTTGTATCCAAGCAAAAAAAAAAAAAAAAAAAAGGATTTTTGACTTACTGTAAAATCCATTTCTCTGATGTTCATTGACGGACACAGCTCTTGATCTTAACCATTGGGTTATACTGCCCCCTACGTGAGTTATACTGCCCCCTACACTAGTCAGAACAAAAGTCTGGCTAAGCCTATGGGCAGTCCCATGGGGTATACTCCCTCTCTCTGCTATAGGTACTCAGTTTTGTTACAAGCAGTGTCAGAAGAATTACAACTCCACAGAGGGGTGGGTGCTGTGTCCGCCAATGAACATAAGAGAAATAGATTTTATGGTAAGTCCAAAAATCCCATTTTCTCTTTTGTTAATTGATTGACACAGCTGCTGATCTTCTTAACCATTGAGACGTCCCAGGTGGCCACCTTGCAAACCTGGGTCACTGACGCCTGATGACGAAAGGCCCAGGAGGCACTGAGCGCCCAAATAGAATGCGCCTTAACAGGGAAAGGAGGAACCTGACCCTTGATGGAATAGGCCTGAATCGCTGTCTGTCTGATCCATCTGGAAATGGTCACAGAGGAAGCGGACAACCCTTTCTGAGGCCCATCCCTGAGCACAAATAGTGAGTCTGATTTCCTAAAAGACTCCATAGCTGCCAGGTACACCCAAATCACCCGGACTTCATATAAGGCATGCAAAGCAATTTGCTTTGGATGTTTTGGCCTGGGACACAGGGAAGGCAACAGAATGTCTTCATTCAAATGAAAATCAGAGACAACCTTTGGAAGGAACGACGGACAGGGGCGAAGAACCACCTTATCACTGTGAACCACCAAATAAGGTGAATGACAGGATAACGCCGCCAATTCCGGCACCCTGCGCACAGAAGTGAAAGCCACTAAAAAGGCCATTTTCTGGGACAATGTAAGCAGAGGAATCTCCCAAATAATTTCAAAAGGAGGCTTCTACATAGTTGAATGTCCAAATTAAGATCCCAAGGCGGCATCGGAGCCCGCATTGGAGGAACCAAATGTCGGACACCCTGAAGAAAGGTACGCACCAGGGAGTGTGTGGCCAAAGGTCATCGGAAGAGGACCTCCAAAGCCGACACCTGGCCCTTGATGGTACTCAAGGCCAATTTCTTTAACCCCCTGTTGAAGGAAGGTTAAGATCCGAGCCACTGAGCAGGAGCGAGGATGAGCCCCAAGAGACTCACACTACGCAATGTACATCTACCACGTACGATAGTTCATCTTTCTAGAATTAGATTTCCTAGCTTTCAACAGGGTAGAAATCATGACTCAGATAAACCTCTATCCTTCAGCACCTGGAGTTCAACAGCCAAGCCGTTAAAGCCAGCGACTGTAAAGCAGGATGGAAGATCGGTCCTTGGGACAGAAGATCCTCCCTGAGAGGAAGCTTGCAAGAAACATTGGCAGCCAGATGCACCAGATCGGCGTACCAAGCCCGGCGAGGCCAGTCCGGAGCCACTAAGACAACTGGAATCCCTTCTGCCTTTATCCTGCGTAGAAGTCTGGGCAAAAGCTTGAGAAGAGGGAAGGCGTAGATCAGCCGATACTGACCACACAAAGCCACCAGCGCGTCTGTGGTGTCCGCCAGAGGATCCCTTGACCGAGCCACAAACCTCTGCACCTTTCTGTTGAGCCAAAACGCCAACAGATCCACCTCGGCGGTGCTCCACCGAAGACATAGCTGATGAAACACCTCCGGATGAAGGGACCACTCCCTGTGGTCCAACACCTGCCAACTAAGAAAATCGGCCTGACAATTTTCCACCCCAGGAATGTGTACAGTGGAAAGGGCTGGAATGAACCATTCTTCCCACCTTAGGATGCTGGCTACCTCCAGAGCTGCCAGAACACTTCTTGTGCCCCATTGATGGTTGACATAAGCCCCAGCCATGGCATTGTCCAATTGAATGAGCACTGGACAACCATGAAGGCGATCCGTCCAATGTTTCAGTCACAGTCTGTTTGCTCGGAGTTCCAAGACATTGATTGGTAGTCTGGATTCTTCCAGCGTCCAGATCCCCTGACCAGAATGTTTGCCGAGGACGCCTCCCGAGCCGGACAGGCTGGCATCCGTAGTGACCACTGTCCAATACAAGAGAAGGAATGTTTGCCCAGCCGATGCGCCGGAGAATGAAGCCACCATATTAAAGACTCCCCGACTTAGCCGGATCTGATTGTCCAGAGACTGCGGATTCTTGTCCCATTTGGCCAGAAGCTCCCTTTGCAGGGACCTCATATGGAACTGTGCAAATGGATCCGCCTCAAAGGTAGACACCATCAGGTCCAGCACCCGCCTCCAAATCCAAAGGGATGACCATCTGTTGGACAGCAGGAGGTGAAATGCAGCCTGCAACTGTTGAAGTTTGTCCACAGGAAGAAGCACTCTGGCAAAGGCTGAGTCCAGAGTCAGGCCCAGATAGTCCAGCTTTGTGGACGGAACCAGAGCTGAGTTCTGAAGGTTCAGAATCCAGCAGAACTCCTGCAGAGTTATTATTATTGTGATCAGGTTGTCCACCAGAGCAGAGGGAGACTCTGCTCGCAGAAGGAGATTGTCCAGGTAGGCCAGTACCGCATCCCACAATGACGTAGCAAGGCTAGCACTAGGGCTAACACTTTTGTGAAGACCCAAGGAGCAGAGGCAAGACCAAAGGTAACGCCGCAAACTGATAATGCTTCTCTCCCACAGCAAAGCGGAGAAAACACTGGTGACTGGCACATATTGGAATGTGATGGTAGGCATCCTTGATATCGATAGAAGCTAGGAAATCCCCCTGACGCAGGGATGCCACCACCGTTCGAATGGACTCCATTCTAAACTTCTGTACCCTCACAAAGTAGTTTAGCGTCTTGAGGTCCAAGATTTGACGCACTTTGGAACCGGGACAATCACCCCTTGAAGGAACAGGTCTTGTACCGCCCCAAACAGTCCCTGTAAGCGGTCTGGGGACAGGCGCAAGTTGGAAGGAAAAAACCTTGCCGGGGGACAAGAGCAAAACTCGGATCGCCCATCGCCTGCAAGCCAACTCCACTCAGGATACAAGGGACTGTCGTCAGTGCATGGATGGATGGTTGTGACCCATAGGGCCCTGCAGTCTCAGAGAGGGGATCAGGTGGGGAAATTTGCTCTAAAAACTCCATGAGTCACCAGGGGGACCCCACAAATAGGTGTAAAACACTGCTAAGGGACAACCCCCACAGTATTGGCCAGGCACAAAGCACCAAGCGATCCTCAGCAGAGAGGGAGAGGACCCCACCAGACTCACCACCCACAGAGACAAGCACCTGCAGCCACCCGGATAATCTACACTACACGTGCGGCGATCAGGAAGTAAAATGATCCAGGAGTCAACACCAGGGGATGAGAAGGGGCTCCCACCACCGAAATCGCTGCCCACAGGGCTCCACTGTCATGGCTGCCCCTATTTTCAATGGCAAACCACAGCAAAATGGCCAGCGGACTACACAAACATGGTCGCCGTCTACACAAACATGGCCGCTGTATAGAACACATAGGCTACAACAAAATGAGGGCACCAGGTGGCATAAAGGGACCCAGGGTTAGGAGATCAGGCCTCAAGGACAGATCCAGGCAGGCCGGGGGGCCCTAACAGGAGCCCCCATCAGGTACAACTCCCCCCCCGCACAGTCGATCATCCGGTCGCCGGCAGCACAACCCCCCTCATCCCCCAGGCCCACAGCCAGTCCGCGCCCTGCCCCCACTCCTGCAAAGTGGCCAGACCAGCCAAACAGCCCCAGCGTATGTGGAGGGGGGGGGGTGCCTGCGGAAAGGAGGGGAACCCGGGGAACTGACCATCCTGAGGAGGGGGCCAATGTCCACCACAAAACCCTCCAGGGGGAGAGGGGGGACATCTATTAACCATACCAGGAACCAGGCGGACACCACTCCAGACAGAATCCCTCTCCATCGAAATGGGGGGCTGTCGGCCAGGAGGAACGCTGCGACTTGGGCCAAACCCCGGTCGTATTTGACCTTGCAAGGCATTTAACTCGCAGGCCAGCCCCCCTCTAGTGGGGCTATGTCGCGACTGACCTAGCCTGTCGCTCAGTCCAGCAGTTGATTGTAGATCTCACAAAATAAAATCCAGGAAGAAAAAATTTCCTATCTAAACATTTTTGCCAGGACCAAAGATTCCAGCAAGGAACTAGGTCCTTACTCCTGACTAGGCAGAAAAAAACTGAGTAGCTATAGCACAGAGAGGGAGTATACACTCTGGGACTTCCCATGGGTGTAGCAATAATTTATATCTACATAGTGTCCTACTACTATAGGGGGCAGTATAACCAATGGTTATGTATACCAGAAGCTGTGTCCGTCAATGAACTAAAGAGAAAAATAAGATTATTCCTCATTTTATGATCATGGAAATGGTTCTGGATGCATGGCTGGCCCAGTCATAAAGCGATGATTTGTATGGCTTCACCATGACCATGGACACATAGGAAAACAAATACTCCTTATAATGCATGACAAATTTCACAACCCGACTGGCATTAGTATGCTGCTGGAATTTATCTGTCATTAGGGAGATTTTTACCAAATGTTTATACCACATGCCCTCCCCAGCCAAGGTGCCTCTTCTGAAGTTTAAGAAATCCCAGCAAACCTTTATCCCTTTTGGCTTGAACATTACATTTTTATTCACACTCACCGTTCCATCTCGGTGCACCAGAGAATGTCTTCCTTCTCGTTCATGAAGACAGGGAAGTGTTGGTCTTTGCCCTGCTTGATGGAGTTTGACCTAGTGGTGATGGTTCGGACTTTGCTAAACTGAAGCAGAGAGTTTGGCATTATTGAATCAAAATTAACTCAGAACTTCATGATAAATCTCTGGTTTGTTACAGGTCACCTATGTCTGAAATTGAGAAGCTAAGCTGAATGATTGACCGGGATGTCAATATACCTTATATGTGTTGGGAAGACCGCAGAGCTGACTATACAGACCTTGGGTGGGGACATGATACCTCATCTCTTCTTTATCATGTTCAGGTTTGCCACAACCCTTAAAACTTACCCTAGCACTTAATTCTCTTCCTGCCCTTAAACCTAAAGTAAACCTGTGCTCTACCCATGCAGGGCAAAGCCAAAGGTTCACTTTAATATTGGCTCCTAGGTTTAGTTCTTAATGCTGACAGCTTTAATACCATCATGAAGGTAGGATAAGGGTTGAGTACCACGTACATCTAACCTGAATCCAGTTCAGAAGTCACATGGTCTGAATCAGGTCACCAGGCTGAGATCAACAGAGTCTTTATAAGAAGTGAATGAAGATACTTCTACAATGCAAAGCTGCTGAAAGTTATGTGGCCACAACATGTTGGCTTCAACAGGCAGAATAAACTGGAGGTCCTCGTGACCTTATTTTTACAGTCACTGGTAAAAGTTTGATTCGTTTCTCAATCCCTGTTTACTTGACATTTGTTTCAAACCACTTGACCACCGGAAAATGTAACTCCCCTTCATGACCAGGCCATTTTTTGCGATACAGCACTGCGTACTTCATCAATTTAGGCCAATATGTATTCTGCTACATGTTTTTGGTTAAAAAAAATCCCAATAAGCCTATACTGATTGGTTTACCTGAACGTTATAGCCTCTACAAACTATGGGATATATTCATGGAATTTTTATTTATTTATTTTATAATAGTAATGGAAGAAATCAGCGACTTATAGCGGGACTGTGATAATGCGGCAGACTATCGGTCAGTAACTGACACTTTGTGGGAACCAGTGACACTCGTACAGTGATCAGTGCTAAAAATATGCACTGTCACTGTACTAAGGAAACTGGCTGGGAAGGGGTTAAACATCTAGGGGGATCAAAATGGTTAACTGTGTGCCTAGCCAGTGTTTTTGTGTACAGTGTGCTGCTTTTACTAGGGGAAAAGATTGATTCTCGTCTCTACTTTGCAGAAACACAGGGTCATCACTTTCCCCTGTCAGAACTGAGATAAGATAAGATTAGATTTTTTATTATTAAGGTATATTTTGGTATGTGGGGTATTTTTTTATGTACATGAGGATATGTTTGTGAGATGTTTGTATAAAAAAAAAAGGTTTAATGAAAAAAAAGACGCGTTTAAAAAAAAAAAACTGAGATAAGTCTTGTTTAAAAAAGAACTGAGATAAGTCTTGTTTACATAGGCATATCTCAAATCTGTGTGTTTTACCAACGATCATCGAGTCCTTGGGAGCCGCAGATCGGTTTCTGCTGGGAATTATCACAGCAGAAGCAGCCCACCAGCGGCACGTGCCCCCTGCAGTAAAAGTGCTATAGGGTGGTCAGTAAGTGGTTAGGAACCCTGATTCAGCAATGATCCTTTTATGACTACAGGTAAAATATTGTCTGTCTTCCAGTAAGAAACAGGTGGACTAAACCACAACTCATCTAAATTATGACTATGTTTGTACAGATTTGGTCTCAGACCATGCATGGCCTTATTCCCCCATGGATGATTTCTACATATGGGGATCACACAACTTTGGCATGCCAACAAAGTTTATGAACAACTTTATTTGCACAACCATACAATTTTTCAGGACAAGTTTTCAGGGTATGTCCCTTTCTTCAAGCTCCAAGCAGTGCTGCTTGGACCTTGAAGAAGGGGACATACCCCAAAAGCTTGTCCTGAAAAATTGTATGTTCGTGCAAAAGTATCACGTACAGTACTCAATTGTTTCTGTCACAAGTGCACTAATATGACCACAATCACCTCAAACATCCTGATACAACTAAAGAAGAGGAAAAGTATTCCTCAAACAAGCTGCTGCACAGCAATTATCAAAAGTGTATTTATACAATAATAAAAAATCAGAGTATACAAAAGTACAAAAAGCACACCCTCGACCATAAAAACACTAAAAAACAAACCAACATGTATGTTATAACCAGTGGCGGCTGGTGCTTGGTAATTCGGGGTGAGGGCATCAAACCAATGCAACCCGCCACGATCGGTCGGTAACACATTCCCTCCCCCCCAACGGCCTGCCTCCTTACCTCCTCCTGTCAGGCCGGGGAGTGCTGGATGTGCTTCTCCTCCAGCTGTGTGTCTTCTGCCTCTCCCAGTAAGATCGCTTCTCCTTTTGGCCGATCGGGAAAAGGGTCTCACAACCCTCTTCCTGATTGGCTGGGAGGAGAGTCAGTGTGACAATAGCGAATATTTATTCGCTATTGCCATACAACTGGGTGGGCTCAGGGCGCAGTGCTCTGCGCCCCGAGCCCACCCTTTTTGAAGTCTATTAGAGGCTCTGGCTCTAATCACGTGCTTAAAAAAAAAAAAAAATCCCCTATTGGAGTCCATGCGTCTGGCGCCCTGCATGTAGATTAGGGGGCCGGACGCATGGATGGGGGGGGCGCGCCCCTGCATCCCCATTGGACGGGCCGCCACTGGTTATAACGGTATACCCACAATAAATACTAACCTGCCTCCGTATTACTTACATTGGTTTCTGTGAAAAACTCAGGTCTTATTGCAAAGAATTATCAAAATCAATAAACAAAAAATACTCACTTTAGAACTCAGTAATAATTACAATAGTAAACTTGTAGAGAGCTGTTGCTGCAATGGCTCTGCCACAATACATGTGGAGTATGGGATTGTTGGTTTGACTCTTTAGCTACTCCTCCTTTTGCCTCCCTGGTGTTTGCACTTACTTTTACCCTATCCAGTTCATGCAAATTTTCTCTTTAGCTCAGTACTGATATTCTTTTACTCTCTACTATACATGTTTACTCCTGCACATAAACCAATACTCACCTTCAGGCTCAGTAATGTGCAATAGTAAATATTGAGAGAGCTACTGCTGATGAATTGGTTCTGTCTCAATACACGTGGAATATGGGCAAATATAGCGATTGGCTGAGCGGACCTGACGTCACTTCCGGTCGGTGAGGCGCACGCTGCGTGAGCAGCAACCACCGAACCGAGTCTACATGTTGCTTTTAATTCATGTTTGTTTGACATATGAGGACATATGAAGCACGCAGGACCAGAGAAGGATCTATGCCTACAGCACTGGCAAGGAAAGCTGCCACGGATTACTAAACAGCTGATGACCTAGCGTGTTGTGGTGAGTACAATACCACAAGGGGGAGCACACCCTATTGATTACATAGAGGAATCACCAGCACTTGAATGGACATTTATGAATTGTTGTTTTGCACAATATGCACAAGTCACTAGCACTTTGATGTTCATGTCTGATGATTATTGATTTATGTATCTATTTCATTTTATATGATCAGTGGTTTTAGCAACTTGAGAAATTTGCATATCCCTGGGTCATATTCATTGCTATATTTGCACATATACTCTTTTCATTAATTTTAAGCAGCGCTGCCTGGTTTCACAATTTTAACGGCACTTGCACTTTATTTGCGGCTAGCAGCTTATGACACATTATACTCATATTTATTTGTCAATTAAGTTATATATTTATTTATTAATTATTAATGAATTATTTATTTATTTAATACACCTAAAGCGCGGTGTCTTTTTCCGTTATACAGTCGGTTTACTAGCCTCTTTGACTTAATCTTAATCTTCCTTTAGCCTCTCTGGTGTCTGCATTCACTTACTTCACTTACACACTTACTCACCACCGCATTATAGAGACAGGATATAGTTTACTATGAGTTTGCCTATATGATTTCAAAGTAGGTTTGTTTTTGAATATTTTTATAGGTGAGGCTGTACTGTTTGTATTTTTTAATACTCAATTTTTTTGGTCAATTTTGCAAACACATTTTTGATAATGGCTAGGCAAAAACTAGGAGTAAATATGGATGAAATGTGATCTCTCACCTTTGCTATTCTACCATGCTCCAGGCAGTCCTGTAGATCAAGTCGGTCATTCACCATGGACGCCAGAGGTCTGGTAAAAAGACATAGAAGTGCAATCAGTCTAGAGACATACTGCTTGGGTATGACAGGACACCGTCCTTTGTACAGCAATACAGTTTATGTATGGAACGCAATACATCCTAACAATTTTTTTTTCATTTAAAAAAAAGAAAAGTATGGAATAGTTTAAAGATTTAGGTAATCACTGCACTTAGAAAAAAAAGCAGCTAACACAACATGATAATAATAATCAAACCGTGCTAAATCATATAATACCACAAAAAAAGCCACTCATGAGCAGGAATTCTCACTCATACAAAAGAATTGTGCATACAAAATGAATTGAGCATACAAAAGAGCATACAAAATGAATTGTGCCTGCCAACACACTGATTTTGCAACAATACAAACAATATACTCAATATAAACCCTCCTATATTGAATTGTATTGTAAGTATACTGCCCCCCCCCCCCCATGTTGTAAAGGGCTGCGCAAACTGTTGGCACTATATAAATCCTGTATATTAAAATAAAAACCCATGTGTATGAAAAGAGTCGTGAAATAAAATGAAATAATAGTCTAAAAATGGAAAGTTTAATCTCCCACGTAATATAGATCAGATCTGTGCATCAAGGTAGCTTAGCCTGTCCTACTGACGACATCATCTGTGACAAAACACGTAGGATAAAGGCCTACGAGGGTGATGTCATTATGCATGCCAAGTTTGATTGGTCAGCTCGGTCTGGAGGAGCACTATCCTTTAATTTTAAATAAATGGGTTTATAAGCTTTCACGCTATGGTTCTGCCTTTTATCCTTTATTTCTGAGATGTACTGAGTACTGAGTACTCTTATATGAACCACAGAGGAGTGGTTCATGCGGGATAGGAGCAGTTGTTGGGTGAGAATAACCACTTAAGCGCTTTTTGACCACTTACTAATAGTAATGGTCAACAAGATCTGGTAAGAAGCTGGAGTGTTTTATGTTTGTGAGGGAACACCTTTCTTGTCTTATTACACACAGCCCTGGGCAAAGGTAAACCCTTATGTGTTGTATGGTTATTTTAATCTGGTAAGAAGCTGAAGTGTGTCCGTTCTACCTTGATACACAGATCTGACCTATATCATGTGGGACATCAAGCTTTCCATTTTTGGATTATTATTTTATTATATTTCACAAGCTCTTTCTTACATATTGAGTATAAACCCCTGTCAGGTTGCCAACTGTTTGCCATCAGTGATATTTCAGTAACCGTAAACCCCTATCTCAAAACACATTTTCAACTCAGTAACATATAAATGTTCACCTCATTGTTTACTATGCAGAATAAGCTTGCGAAAGTGTGTCGCTCATAAACTTCCAGCTCAGGGACTTGAGAAGTGCATGTATCACAGTCACATGCACTGCAAGCCTCAGACTAGATGTCCAGTAATGTGCCTGTGTTGTACAATGTACATGCAAGCCCAAATTATTGTTAGCAACATGCTATACAATGGCTGTACTGTAAATGAAACAGCCTGCTTACTATTTGTAGAAGGTTGTATGAGCCGGCACTAGCTGCCTTGGTGCGTTATGGTTCAGATAAACTCCAACAGCTTTAACAATATCCAATGAAACACTTTCTCCTAAGGATTCTTAGGATTAGGACAAAAAAATGGCAACACAATGCCCTGCTTCAGGTGGAACCAATAAACGACAATAGATAAGAAAGAGACCAGAGGCTAGACACCAAATTATCCAGGTGAAGAACCAGGAAAGGTTCCCTGCAGGAAAGCACCGCCAACTCTGAGATCCTGCAAGCTGAGCAATGGAAACTAAAAAGACAACTTTGTGAATACAGGTGTGTAAGTACTTCCACCTTTTCACATCCCAGCTCCCCCCGGTGCTCAGACCTACAGGCTGCGGAAGCCTCAGGTAAAACCAATCACAAGAGGAGAAGTCAGTACTAGGAATGGCATCCAACAATGGTTATCCTTTATTGCAAAAATATGTATAACAGCTGTTAAACAGCCAATGCATTAGTCATGATGCGCGTTGGCTGTTTTACAGCTGTTATACATGTTTTCCATTGTTGGATGCCATTCCAAGTGCCATCTTGTGATTCGTAAAAAGACAACCTTGAACACAAGGAGCAACAAGGAAATCTCTAGAAGATATTCAAAAAAGAAGTCTGCAAAACATACAAGACGGAATTAAGGTCCCACAAAAAACAAGGGGGTACCCTGCACAGAGTGGGACATGTCCATGTGCCGCCCTGCACAATTACCAAGGAATGAGATGCAATAGGACTCTGAAACAGAACAATTGAGGCTAATATCTGTCCCAAAATGGTACTTAAAGCCAGAGACATCTCCACACCAGACTGGAGAAAACCCAAAATGCACCCCCGCAACATACTGTTGGGGATGAAACATACAAGCCTCACACCAGGGGAAAAAAACTTTCCATGCACGGGGGTTCATCTTCCAGAAGGTTGACTTTGTTGCCATAAGGAGTAGGCACTACGGAGTCAGAAACACCCCTCAGAACTTGAGCTTCAAAAGCAATGCCATCAAAGTCAGGGACTGTAAAGCAGGATGGGAGATCGAACCCTGTGGCAGCAAATCCGGCTGATCTGGAAGAAGCCCATGACTCGTTTGCTTAGAGAATTATAATGTGTGTATACCATTCTTGGCCAAGGTGCGATCAGAATCAAAACCACAATGCCTTCTTCATTTATCCTGTGCAGTAGACGTGGAAGAAGCTCACCAAGGACACATGGCAAACGCCTAAGGATCCCTGGTTCAGTTTGTTGTTGAATGTAAGAACCAAGAGGTCCACAGCTGACATCCCCCAGCGCAGACAAATCTCGGTGAATATCCCAGGATGAAGTAACCATTTAAGGACTCCTGATGTTTGTCCCATAAAGACAGGATAATGAGCTGAAGAGCTCTGGAGTTGAACTTGGTATTGGGGGAACAGATCAAACTGTCCCCTATATCATCTTCCCCAGCACCTTCATGTAGACCCAAATCAAGGCACTTTCCAACAACCTCAAGGACTCCTACCTAGGATCAAAGAGAAAGACATTTCTACTACAAAGGCCGTACCTTCAGCTGAGCTGTGTCAAGGACCAAGCCTAGGTACTACAGACAATCTATCAAAATTATAGCTGACTTCTGAAGGTCTGACACTCAACCAAACCTTTCTGTCTGGTTGTTCATCCAGGTAGCCCTCAATGGGGATATCCTGGGTCCCTAACAACTCAAGAACATTAGCCAACACCTTGGTAAACACATGGACAGGCCAAAAGGCAATGCCACAGACTGGCAGTGGTGAACCTTTACTGTGAATTGCAGAAACCATTGGTGAGGCCAGAAAATTGGAATATGTAGGTAGGAAACCTTGATATCCACTAATGGCAAGAGGGTCTCCTGATGAAGTAAAGCCACTGCCAACTGGGTGGACTCCATCCTGAATTTCTAAACCTTCAGAAACTTATTGAGATCCTTGAGGTCCAGGATAGGCTGAACATCTCCTTTTGACTTAGAAAGTATAAACAGGTTGGAATAGAAGCCGTGAGACCTCTCCCCCTCCAGTATGGGTGCAATGAACCTTCAGGACAGCAGTCTTTTCAGGGCTGCATAGAAAACTGGAAAAACTCTTGTACAGAACTCATGAAGGGAGAAAGTAGCAGAACTCTAGTTTGAAGCCTCTAGACAACACACTAAAGACCCATTTGTTTGTGACTTCCTGGGTCCAGGCTGCTGCAAAGCCGATAGATGTTCCCCCATCTATGCAAGTATGGGAGAGCCTGCATTAAGAGGAAGATTTGCCTCTGCAACAGGAGGACTTGAGGGCCAAGTTCCTCTTACAGAACTGGGAACTAGGCTTTTGCTTAGAGTCTAAGGCTTATGAAAGGAACTCCTGGGTTCTACAGGCATCGTCGATTTCTGACCCATCAACTTCACCTTTCTCCTTAAGGGCTAAGACCGTGTTTCTAACCACAGTCACCTTCTGGGCGAAGACAAAGACATTTTAAACAAGCGTTTACCTTCAAATGGCAGCCTTTTGATTTGCTTCCTGTAGGAAGTTCCACTGACCAACACCTCAGCCATAAGATCTTTCTCATATGGACAGACATGGTGCCCATCTGTGAAAGCTGCAGTATGTAATCTTCCAAGGCATCTACTGAGTAACTTAAAGCTCATAAAAAGTCAATAAAGACAGTGCCAAATGGCAGGATCCTCTGGGTCTGATTCTCTGAAAGGGAGCATAAGCTTCGCCCAGACTTTAAAGTTTAATCCAGGTTTACTTTAAATAGTTCATATTTCCTTTACTGATAGATGCAACCACTGTATAAACTATATGTAGAATCAGCTCATACATTATGCACAGTTCTATTCTGGCAGCGGTACAGACACTTCCACCTGCTGCCGAAAAAAAATTGAGTTGACTGAGGGCTGCTTAGCCATTCACAGGAAGTCTTGTATTTCGTCAATGCATACAAAGCTTCCTCTGATTGGCAGAGGTAGAGATCAAGATGTTATCTGCCCAGCTCTCCAACCTCACCCATTGCAGTGTGAACTGTGGGATTTGGGAGCTTATCTCAACGTGCTTTCCCCCAGCTCTCTGCCTGCACAAAGTCATGGTTTGCTGGGGGTAATGGACTAGGCCTTTGACACCCAGTAAGGGAACGTCCACCCAACAGAGAAGAATTTCAGGCTAAGCCAGAATACTAAGGTGGCAAGTCATGCCAAGATAGACAAGTGTTCCAATACTTTCTGTGCCCGGTGTCCAACGAAAAATCTTCTGCAGTTATGCGGGGCTAAATATGTAGCTAAAACGTGGAAATATGTAGCTAATACGCTGGAGCCATTCTGCTCTGTGCAATGAAATTGCCAGGGGTACTAGGAGCTCTGAGAGGTACATATTTCCATGCCTGGGAACTAATAGAATGGTACCCATACATGATCAGACCCACACATTTTCTTTGCGCAAGCCCCTGCAGGGCCCCATCTTAGCTTTATCATTAATCATTGCTCTCGGCACTGAAAAATTTCCTTTTTTGTTTCCCTCGCATACTAACAGGGGAAAGACTGCTGCGTGCATCATCATATCAGAAGCACTCCCCAGTCCAGCTGCAGGGCCAGGAGGACCAATCTTCACCCCTCATGGTAAGCTTGCTCCACAGCGCATTTAGGGACTAAACTTCCCACCATGGGAGGTCACTGCTCTTAAACCTGTAAAGCACCATGCCAGTGAGGTAACCAGATACATTCTACCGTAGAGATCACTGCATGCAGGATCCAGCACCTAACGTTAATATTACAGGCCATCCCCATTTCTGAATGTGGGGTCTGGGCACAGTAGTCCCTCTTAGCCATTAGGCCGTAGCAACCGATCTGAATGCAACCCTCCTCTACCCTAGCAGGAGTGTTAAGAAAAGGTCAGGAATGGAGAAACGAAGTCCCTGAAATAGATCTTCAGAGAGTCATCTGTAAGCATATCCATCACCTAAGAACTAAAAAAATTGAGGCTTAGTTAAGCTGGGAGGGTTATGTCTGGGTGGTTATTCCTGTCAGTTTTGGCTAGTGTCCCATTCATTCGAAGGTGGCAGCATAACCCAAGTAGTCATGAATATCAAGTCCTGGGTGCCCTGCAATGTAGGTTTAAGACATTATTGCTTAGACAAAAAGGAGAAACCAAGCGTAATTACATATTCAGATGTGTGCACTGGACAAGGTAATGGAAATTAATTATCTGGGTTTAGCTACACTTCATTTTCCTGTCCTGTAGACACGTCAGGAAGTGAAAGGAAATCTTTCCAAAGTGAGGGAAGTTCTTACACAGTCACTGGAACAAGTGAAAGAAAGAAATGCTTATAGAACCAGAAGCAGTCAGTAGGGAGTGTTCCTTGAGTCGGTTCATATGCAACATTTTTATGTTTGGTTGCTGCAAGTGTTTTTAACAGAAGGCACTACAAAGCTAAAAATATTATGCATCAAGTATTATAAAACTTGTATATTTCTGGCTCAGACGTCCTTAGACACTGCCACCATGTTTTTGGAGCAGGACAGACTGCAATTCTAAACTAATTTTTCCCCCTCGCTTGCTTGGACTAACCTGTTCATACCGGGAAGGTTACCCCAGAAGTAACGGGCCCTGTGTGCAGCTGAAACTTCCCTTGCATCGATCATAACTGGATTTGACTGAAAGAGAAAGGAGAAATGACACCTTCAGAGATCACCCTTGACAAAAACAAATGCTATGGAGCCTTAAAGTGCACCCTGTATAAACATGTAAAGTCTGATTAGCTTAGCCCCCCCCCATGTAAAAATGCAGACTTAAATGTAACAAAGAGGTCAAACATTAGTGGTTTAAATATTTGTTTCTGTGTGGTAAGCTGTCTCTTGATTAGTCTGGCAAAGACACTGCAATAACCTTTTATAAGGCATCTGAAGACCCCACTAATGAACCTCTGGCTCTTACCTCTAGGAAGCGGGAGATGTCCCTTTTATCGCTAATGCCCATGGCCACCACATTCTCGAACAACCAGAAGAATGGCCGGTCCTCTCCTTCTTTCGGCCGCGCTTCATGCAGCAAGCGGTAAAACTCGAAGAAAAGGCGTCCGGTGCCCTCTGCAGGAGAGAGAGGGTTTCTGTCACTTGGTTAGATGGAGGTCATGGCTAGAACATGCTGAGATCAATGCACAGGACTGTTCTTCTGTGCTCTCTATATCTACCTGTATCAAATGCTGAGGCCAAAAATAACTGACCATGTCTATGGTGACCACTGGGTGGCACTGTATCATCATACTTCTTTCAGAATGCAAAGGGAATAAAGGCTTTTGGTAGTGAATCAGACCTATACTTAAAGAGACCCTGTCACCACCTGCTACTTTAAAGTCATTGTAAGTGATCAGCTTGTAAAACAACCTATTCAGTTTTAAACAGAGTTGAACATTTTTTTGTATAGAAAAAAAAAACATATAAATACATTTTTTCCCTTTTTAATAAGTGATCACATTCCCTCTGTTCCCAGCTGCATAAGAGCTGGGGGAGGATAAGCAGCAGCACCCTGAGCTTCCCTGTAAATGGTTGTACAGCGGGGGAGTTACAGGACATGTCTGATCATTGGAGGACAGTACACTGAGTTCCCAGCATAGCTAGAGAACTGACCAAAGTGTGCTCCCCTGCTTAGTGTGGTCAATTTTTAATAGAAAAGCAGAGGGACTAGCAGGAACATCAGGGATTTCACACAAAGCAAGCAATACAAAGAGTAACAAACGCTTTAACAAGTAAACGCAGGCAAGCAATCTGTATTTTACGGAAGCTTCGCCCGCTGCAGGATATTCGTGTCAAATTTCTGCCAGAAAATGGTCACATCCTACAGTGCTGGGCCATAAGACTTCAGCAGAAACAATCCTATGATGTAAAGGCTTAGGTGTTTAGGGCTGTAGGCAGCCTACAAGTCCTACTATCTAATGTATCAACTTTCTGGCAAAATGTAATCTCTAAAATCTCTTCCTAGTCAAGTCAAATTGCTGTAATAGATAAAGCTCCTGTAAATATACCTAATACAAATTACCTGCCTTTGTTTAATTGTCAGTATAGCAGGTGATGATAGGGCCTCTCTAAAATCTAAAGTTGGGCTAACAGGGATCATTAGCACAGTTTGCTGTGACAAAGTGATTAGTAGAGTGCACTTTCAGCATACAAATATCATCTTAGTGGTTACCACTTCTTCTAATTTGCAGACGGACCGCACCATATCTCCCCCCCCCCCTGGACCACACCAGGCCGCACACCATACCTCCCCCCCCCCCCCCCCAGGACCACAGCAGGACCTCCGTCTCACTCACCCTGCCTGGACACCTGCGGCCGCGGTTTCGGCTTCTTCTCCACTCCTCTTCTGCGTCTCCTCCCTCCTTCTACATGCCATGCTCAATGGCATGGCTTCTCCTTTCGGCCAATCAGGAAACTGGTCTCAGGACACGCTTCCTGATTCGCCAGGAGGAGGATCCGTATGACAACAGCGAATTGTCATTCGTTATTGTCACACAACTGGGTGGGCTTGGGGCGCAGTGTTGTTTTTTTTTTTTAGCCTATTAGAGCCTCTGGCTCTAATCACATGGCTAAAAAAAAAGCCCCATTAAACTCCATGCATCCGGCGCCCCTGCATGCAGATTAGGGGGCCGGACGCATGAATGGGGGGGGGGTGCCCCTGCTCCCCCAATGCACCAGCCGCCACTGAGTCTCACAGGGGCAAATCAGGGGTTTTATATCACTCACCCACTTCTGCCTCCGATGACTAAATTAGGGTGTATTTACACTTGTAAATGCACCCGCACTCCAAATATATGTGCATTAAATGCAAGCGATCAGCCCTAGATGCAAGGTGATTACATGCGAGTGACCACGATTAGCTGTGAGAGCCGACAGCCTCCTATTGCTTTCAATGGGGCTGCCTCTTGCAGAGTTTCGCAGGATCCCCCCCTCTGGCGTTCTTGCATGTAATCATAGTTTGGGTGCATTCAGTGATGATGTCATTAGGGGACAGGGTATAGGAATAAGAAGAGCTGCCTGTTGATAGGTCACACCTTTCCCAATATGTCAGCCTCCTGACAGACACACAGCACTGTAAAATGAAAGCAGTAGTAGGCCTGGGCAAAAGAGCAGCTGCACAATGCCAGCTGTCAGAGCTATATCACTTGCAGATGACTTGTCTCACATTGCCTGAGGGATAAGGTTACCCGAGTGTACCTCTACTTTATATTTTTCACGTAGACACACTGTCTTGGGTTATTTTTACTAAAATAATGTAGCAGAGTACATTTTGGCCGAATTTCATGAAAAAAAGATTATTTATTTGCAAAATTTTAAACCAAAAAATAAGAAAAAAAGGGGGGGCTTTTTTTCAAAAGTTTGGGTCATTTTTCGTTTATATAGCAAAAAATAAAAAAACCCAGTGGTGAATAAATACCACCAACAGAAAGCACTAACTGGCTCAAAAAAATGACAAAAATGTATTTTGAGTACAGTAATTGTTACTCAAAGTGTGACAGCGCTGAAAGCTGAAAATTGGCCTGGACTGGAAGGGGGTGAAAATGTCTGGACTTGAAGTGGTTAACTAGCAGGCATAAAAATACCCTTCAATCTATATGTGCTTTGTTAAAGTGGTTGTAAACCCCATTCATGAAATTTGACCTAGGCACATACATCTGTAGTGTTTACTTATCTCTCTCCAAAGCACTAAGTGTCTTTCTGCTGCTCCATTCCTCTGTTATCAGCATGATAACCTGTGATAAGCTCTCCAACACGTGAGATAAATGCAGCTGAATATTTGTGTTGGGGAGGGAGCGTTGAGACAGATAACCTCTGATAAGGTCTAGATAAACGCAGCTGAAAATCTGTGTTGGGGAGGGAGCGTGGAGACAGATAACCTCTGATAAGGTCTCCAACACATGAGATAAACGCATCTGAATATTTGTGTCGGGGAGGGAGCGTGGAGACAGATAACCTCTGATAAGGTCTCCAACACATTAGATAAATGCATCTGAAAATCTGTGTTGGGGAGGGAACGTGGAGACAGATAACCTCTGATAAGGTCTAGATAAACGCAGCTGAAAATCTGTGTTGGGGAGGGAACGTGGAGACAGATAACCTCTGATAAGGTCTCCAACACATGAGATAAACGCAGCTGAAAATTTGTGTTGGGGAGGGAGCGTGGAGACAGATAACCTCTGATAAGGTCTCCAACACATGAGATAAACGCAGCTGAAAATTTGTGTTGGGGAGGGAGCGTGGAGACAGATAACCTCTGATAAGGTCTCCAACACATGAGATAAACGCAGCTGAAAATTTGTGTCGGGGAGGGAGCATGGAGACAGATAACCTCTGATAAGGTCTCCAACACATGAGATAAACGCAGCTAAAAATTTGTGTCGGGGAGGGAGCTTAGAGACAGATAAGCAGAGAGCTTGTCTATTCACACTACAGCTCAGCGAGTTTCTTCATTCCTCTGCCTATGTGGAGGGGGGTGTGCCTTTCCTCCAATCAGCTAACACACAGTGTAAGCCAAGACTCCACACCCAGTGCTGGAAGAAGAAACAAGATTCGTAACATAAGCTTCACTTTCTAAAGAGTGTAGAAAGCAGAAGACAGCCGATACACAAGTAAAACTTATGTAGGGAGACTTGTTTCACCTCTTTGTATCATCTGAGGCTGTTCACTTCACTGGGCATATGTGAGGGTTTACATCCACTTTAAGGTAAACCTATCATAGAAGAAATAGGTTGTTATTGCTTACCTCCTTCTGACAGGATACTTGCTTGGCTTTGATGCAGAGAATAGAAATAGGAAGAGCTGCTTGTGATTGCTCAACCCTTTACTAATGTGGCGGCCTCCTGATGGACACTGACTTCTGACCCAGAACAAGTTTACAGATCAGGAAACATTTTTTGTTCTAGGTCACTGATGCAAAGCACTGGTATCACAGCCAGGCAACTAGTATTATCAGGAGAGGTCAACAACGGTGGGGTGGGATACGGGGGTTTCATTAAAAGCAAAATTTTAGTCTGATACAAAGAAATTCCACCTATAAAGCAATAGGCTGTCTAGGATTCCCCGGACAGAGTAATAACAATAAAAATCATAAAATATCAATACAATTCTACTGTACCGAAAAATAAATAAAGATAAAGACAACCTAAAAAAAGAATGTTACAACGCTGCTGATTTCACTGTCAGCAATCCATTTAAACACAATATGGCTGCTGGCAACTGCAATTCAAGTGATCCTGTAAGTGAGCCTGCTATTTGTGACAGCCAAGGCTGACTGCTGGAAGTGGTGTTAGTTCCAATGCAGAGCACATCTCTGCAGTAATACAAGGTCACATGGTCTATACCAGAACTAGGTCTGCCCCTGGGAGTAAGGAGATGGCATCCTTGGCTGTGCCAGCAAGCAACCCCCTTCAGGTGCACTATGATGGGCCCACTCACTGTTATATTTACCTTCCATTTTCAGCCAAGAGTGAAGTGAAATATTTATAACTTCTGGGTATGGGGGGGGGGGGGGGGAGCATGGGACTCCCTCTCCCTCAATATATGCGACAGTAAAGGAACTTAGCATTCAGGCACCAGCCCATCTAATAGGGTAAGTGGGAAAGTCCGGTGAAAAATCCAGTCAGGATCAACTCTGAGCTCTACCTCGCTCGCAGTAGTGAATCGAAGAATGGGAAGTGAGGGTGAGTATATTCAATTGTGGGCGAGAGGGGGGTAGGGATGAATTCACTGGATTAAGTGGTACACATTGCAGAGATTCTGTAAAGATTTACATAAGGTGTATTAGGGGTGATTTACTAAAACTGGAGTGTGCAAAATCTGGTGCAGCTCTGCATAGAAACCAATCAGCTTTCAGGGTTTTTTTTTTGTCAAAGCTTAATTGAACAAGCTGAAGTTAGAAGCTGATTGGCTACCATGCACAGCCGCACCAGATTTTGCATTTTCCAGTCTTAGTAAATCAACCCCATTGTCTTTTCCCATAGGAGGTCATGCTCCTTGTATTCCCCAATATCTAAACTATAACCCTCACTCAGCAGCACTGAGCACCACATACCGAACAGACCTTTCCGAGCTGGGTTCACGATGGAAAGATCGTTACACGGGCTTCCCCCAATCACTAAGTCAAATGGACCCCATTCCTTAATCTGGAGACAGAAAGAGAGAGATAATTAATACCAAATGAAGGACAATATCTGCAGAGCACACAAAGATATCAAGACAAATACATAGGCAAACGTCTGAGGACACTTGATTATCACACCTATTTGAGCTTGTTGGACATCCCAATCCAAACCCCCTTCCCCCTCACACATACACTTTTTACACCTATACCAGCCTCCACTCTTCTGGGAAGGGTTTGGAGTGTGTCTGTGGGAGTGTGTGCTTGCCTAGGCAAAAGAGCATTTGTGAGGTCAGGTACTAATGAGAAGGCCTGGCTCCCATTCCAGTTGTTCAGTAGGGTTGAGGTCAAGTCACTTTATTTCAAGTATTTCTTTCTTTTAATTTTGAATCATCGCTGACTGTGGAAACATCACACTGGACCTCATGCAACTTGGATTATGTGCCTCTCCACTCCTCCTCGAGACTCTGGGACCTTGATTTCCAAATGAAATGCTAAATATTCCACAGTCAGTGATGATTTGGGGACCCATGTCATCTGCTGGTGTTGGTCCACTGTGCTTTATCAAGTCAAAAGTCAGCGCAGCCGTCTACCAGGAAAATCTAGAGCACTTCATGCTTCCCTCTGCTGACCAGCTTTATGGAGATGCTGATTTCATTTTCCAGCAGGACTTGGCACCTGCCCACACTGCCAAAAGTACCAATACCTGGTCACATGTTCATGGTATCACTGTGCTTGATTGGCCAGCAAACTCGCCTGACCTAAAACTATTGTCAAGAAGATTAGAGACACCAGACCCAACAATGCAGATGAGCTGAAAGCCACTACCAAAGAAACCTGGGCTTCCATAACACCTCAGCAGTGCCACAGGCTGATCGCCTCCATGCCACGCCGCATTGATGCAGTAATTCATGCAATATGAACCCCTGACCAAGTATTGAGTGCATACTATACTGTCCATACTTTCCAGTAAGCCAACATTTCTGTATTAAAACTTCTTTTTGTTATTGGTTTTATGTAATATTCAGATTTTCTGAGATACTGAATTTTAGGTTTTCACTAGCTGTAAGCCATAATCATCAAAATAAAAGAAAGAAACGCATGAACTATATCACTCTGTGAGTAATGCATCTATATAAAACATACGAGTTTCACTTTTTGAAGGTAATTACTGAAATAAATTAACTTTTTTAACATATTCTAATTTTTAATAAGATGCACCTGTATATCCTACTACTGTCACCAGGACAAAACATTTCCTGGAAAAATCTAAAGTTTTGTTACATTATGTGTGCAGTGATTTCCCACCACTTCCTGTCCTGACAGAAAGTGAATGAAATCTCTCCAATACAGATCACAGACTGCAGCAAAAACCAGACAAAGGCGCTCTCCTTTCCCCACTCTCTCCAATACAAAAAAATGGATTTTTGTAAAATCTTACCGTAAAATCCTTTTCTCTTAAGCTCATTGACAGACGTAGTACTCCTTGATTAATATCAACTCGGGTTATACTGCCCTCTACAGGAGTAGGACTAGACAGGAAAGAAAACGTTCTGGCCACACCTTAGGGGCAGTCCCAGAGGGTATATCCTCTCTCTCTCTCGGCTACAGCAAATCAGTTATGTCACAAAGCAATGTTTAGAGAATTTAACCCAACCCAACTCCAAAACAGAGGGGCGGGTACTACGTCTGTCAATGAGCTTAAGAGAAAAGGATTTTACGGTAAGATTTTACAAAAATCCATTTTTCTCTGTCGCTCATTGACAGACGTAGTCCTCCTTGATTAATATCAACTCGGGACGTCCCAAAGCAGTACCACAAATGAGGGGTGGGAAAATGGAAATCAAAATCCAATCTAGAAGGCCCAACCGGTGCCAACTAGAAGTTTTAAAGGCTCATCAATCAAAGGATGAGACTCAACTGAAATTCCAACGGAAAAAAACCCTCGAGGTCTCCTCAAATTGCGGCCTGCAAAACCTTGCCGCCAAATGAGGCATCCGCCGATGCCATCACATCAACTTTATAAAATTTTGTAAAGGTATGCACCGACGACCAGGTGGCCGCCTTGCACACCTGGACCACTGACGACTGATGGCGGTAGGCCCAGGAAGTACAGAGCGCTCGAGTGGAGTGCGCCTTAACAGGGAACGGAGGATTCCGACCCTTAATAGAATAAGCCTGTACCACCGTCTGCCTAATCCATTTGGAGATAGTCGCGGCAGATGCAGGCAACCCCTTTCTGGGGCCATCCGTGATCACAAAAAGTGAATCCGTCTTACGGAATGATTCCGTAGCCTTCAGGTATACCCTGATTGCCCGAACCACATCGAAGGAATGCAACGCATATTCCCGAGGATGATTGGGCTGAGGACACAAGGAAGGTAGCACAATATCTTCATTCAGATGAAAGTCTGAAACCACCTTAGGAAGAAAGGATGGCTTCGGATGAAGAACTACCTTATCCCTATGAACCACTAGATATGGGGAATGGCATGATAATGCAGCCAGTTCTGACACCCTGCGTGCAGAAGTGATAGCCACCAAGAAGGCCACCTTCTGGGATAATGTAAGCAAGGGAATCTCCCTGATATTTTCAAAGGGAGGTTTCTGCAGAACCGACAAAACCAAATTAAGATCCCAGGGCGGTAAGGGCGCGCGGACTGGCGGAGCCAAGTGCCGCACCCCCTGGATGAAATTCCGCACCAGGGAATGAGTAGCCAAAGGCTTCTGAAAGAAGATTGCTAATGCTGAAACCTGACCCTTGATAGTGCTCAAGGATAGTTTCTGCTCAACCCCCTTTTGCAGAAAAGCCAAGATTCGGGTCACCGAATAGGTACGTGGGGGAAATCCCAAAGATTCACACCATCTAAGTCTTCCATGTGCGATAATAGACTTTGCTGGAAGTCGCTTTCCTTGCTTTAATTAGAGTAGGAATAACTGAAGCTGACAACCCTCTGTCCTTCAGTACCTGGGTCTCAATGGCCAGGCCATTAAAACCAGCGACTGTAAAGCACGATGGAAGATTGGTCCTTGAGACCGCAGATCCTCCCTGAGAAGAAGTCTCCAAGGAGCGTTCGCGACTAGCATGTCCAAGTCGGCCTGACCGGCTTGACGAGGCTAGCCTAGAATTTCCAGGATAACTGGAGTTCCCTCCATCTCTATCCTGCGGGAAATCTCAGCAGCAATCTGAGAGGAGGGAAGACATATAGTAGCTGACACTGCCTTTACAGGCCGTTCAGCGCGCCTGCTGCGTCTGCTAGAGGTTTGCGAGCGCGCGTTACCAACCACCGCGCCTTCCTGTTGAGCAGATATGCCAACAGATCCACCTCCGGGATGCTCTGATGAAGACACAGATGGTGAAATCCTTGGTGATCGACCTAAGTCATCACCCTGATATTGTCTGACTGGATCCGAACCAGGCTGCCCTAGAGCTGTCTGGTCCAGGCAATCCGACAAAGTCTGATCGCTCTCTGTTCCCACACATTTATCAGAAACTTGATTCCTATCAGGAGTGATGATTTCTCCTGGTTGAGCATTAGAGACCGAAGTCACCCGACTAGAGGCTCCTTGGTCCGCTTGCTCAACCGGATCCGATTCCTGGAGGGAACTGAGAATGATCCTTGGAAAAGGTAAAGAAAATGATCTGTTCAGGGAACGGGAACTATCGCTCCCTGTAGCACCTTAATGTTGGAAGGGAAGAATCGCACCGGTAGCAGTGATCGACACTCGATCTTGTATCCTGATCGTATGATCTCCTGAACCCCTTAGTCCGGGATTCAGGAAAGTCCTAGATCTGAACACCGGTGAAGACGTCCCCCCACCCCTAAGCCGGGTGGGGGCGCACCTTCAAGCTATATTAGCCTTGACTTCAGGTTTGGCTGAGTCGGCCTTTTGTTTGCCCGACCAGCGCCTCTTGAACCCTCCTAGAGGGGCTTTGCCTTTCCCGCTCGCCCCAGCGGAGCGAACGAACCCTTTATGAGTGGCAAAGAAAGGTCCACGCTTGTTACGAGGTCCTTTAGCAGCCTGCGGCAAAAAAGTGCTCTTGCCCCCAGTGACATCCTTAATGATCTCATCTAGGGTGGCCCCAAATAGGCGATTCCCCTGAAAGGGGAGATTCGCCAAGGCTTTTTTGGAACCTAGATCCGCCGACCAGCACTTTAACCACAGCACACGTCTGAGGACTACCGCTGACATCGATGCATGCCCTAACAAGGGGGTGGCATCCAAGGCTGCGTCACAGACGAACTGCAGTCCTTGTATGATTTGCTCCATCAAATCAGACGCTGCCTGGGGGATACCTTCCCCCTTTAGGTCATGGCGTAACAATCTTGCCCATTCCGTTAATGTTTGTGAAACTAAACCAATGACAATCACTGGTCTAAAGGCTGACCCTATCAGGGAAAAAATGGTGCGGGACTCCGCTTCCATCTTCCGATCCACCATATCCTTAAAGGACGGAGCGTCCTCCAACGGGATAACAGTGGCTTTATTCAGTCTGGAAATGGTTGGATCCACCGCTGGTGGTACCGTCCATTTCTTAATGAGGGATTCCTCAAACGGATAGCGTCTAGCAATGCGCTTGGAAACAGTAAGGGTACGTTAAGGATGATCCCATTCCTCTTTAATTTTATTACCAAAACATTTAGGTAAGGGAAACACCTTAGCCATCTTGGTAGGCTTACTAGTACCAAAGGGAATTTCTATCTTGGTTATCTCTGCCGGTAAAACCTCAAGTCTTAAGGTTTCCCGGACCGCCACAACTAGTGCGTCCACCAATGCTGCTTCTTGTGCTATGGCGGAGGCAGGAACATCCTCCTCACTGTCTGAGGGACCTTTACCTGAGACAACAGCCCCTGCAGAGGGACCTGCAGCTGCAATGACCATCTCAGAATCTGAATCTGAAGTATCAGATGAAAATAGGGGTAGGCGGGGGTCGCTTTCTCCCCCGTCCCTGACAGGCCATCTCCACCCGGGATACCAAAGACTCCAAAACTGCTGTAAATGCATCAATATTCTGTGAACTGGAGGGTCCTGCGGTCACCTCGAGAGGATCAGGTGGGGGCACCTGTGTGGCAGGGTCCATGATTATTCCAGCACTTGCTGGAAAAAAAAAATAAAAATTATTTGCAAAAATAAAACTTTTTTTTTTATTTTTTTTCTTCAGACCCCCAGCGCCACAGTGCCCCTTAGTGTTACCTGCTCCCTACAGAGAGAGAGAGAGAGACCCCAAGGCTCACCACTTGATGCTCAGAAGTTTCAATACAACCTGTTCCAGCACTGTCTATTACAGACAGGAAGTCTTTGGCTTGCTTTCCCGGGTAAAAGGAGGCGGCTCCGCCCCTTTACACGCCTTCCGGCGCCTCCCCATAGCTCCTCGAGGTGTTTGGTCACCTCAAACATGGCCGCCCCCATGCTGGAGACACGAGGCTACGCCAATATGGCGGCCTCGTGCGATCTGCAAAACAATGGCGGTGGCCTGTGTAGGATAGCGGCGGCTAGCAGCGGCCTGCGGGAAGTATGTATTCGGCCTGGCGGCCTGCGGGAGTGCCTTGGCCCCACAAACTTCACCATGAATGGTGAAAAAGCCTGGCCGGCGGTATAGGACCCTGGTGGGCCGCATGCGGTCCGTGGGCCGTCGGGAGCTGTGCAGCCCGTGTAAGTGACCGGTTGCTGGAGGAATGGCGATCTGGACTGCAGTAACTCAGGCTGTGTACACACTCTGACAGGTAGGATACCTTTTACTTCAATAGTAATGCCCTATTAGTACTGCCACTGACTTCAGTCACCTTCAGAGTCTTACAATGACTCTAGATTGTCAGCTCCCAAACCAAGCCTCCTGGTTTCTATTCACAAACAATCACACTCAAATTGGGGGATCTGTGACCTGTAATAGGATAGAGGGGAGACCCATCCTACCATCCCAGAGAGGGGCCCGCGTCCACCACAAACCCGACAGGGGGGAGAGGGGGAACATTCTACTCACCATACCGGAACCAGGCGGGCGCCAACTCCTGACAGAACCCCTCTCCACCGGGGTGGGGGGGCTGTCGACCAATACGGACGCCGTGACTCTGTTGGTCATTGGCGTCCAGGCGAGACGTTTAACTCGCAGGGTCAGTCCCCATCCAGTGGGACTATGTTGCGGCCGACCCAGCGCGGAGCTATAGCCTGCACGCGCTCGTAGGCTGAACTGGGGTGACCACTGGATCTCAACATCCAGCCCGTCGCCCAGTTCCAGCTTTCTTGCTTGAAGATCTCACAGGAACACTGGAGAAAAAAGCTGTCTAAAAAAATCTTTCTAAGAAAAAAATCCTGCCAGGACCGAAGATCCTAGCAAGGCATCTAGGTCCTTACTCCTAACTAGACAGAAAAAAACTGATTTGCTGTAGCAGAGAGAGAGAGGATATACCCTCTGGGACTGCCCCTAAGGTGTGGCCAGAACGTTTTCTTTCCTGTCTAGTCCTACTCCTGTAGAGGGCAGTATAACCCGAGTTGATATTAATCAAGGAGTACTACGTCTGTCAATGAGCGACAGAGAAAAAATGTTATTTAGGCTACAGTTGTGCCTTAAAAGCACAGTCATCTTTCGAGAAATAAAATATATTTCAAACCTTTCCAGTGCAGAAAGGGTTTTGGACGTGGTTTCCATTAAATGGACAACCTGCTCATCCTTCAGAACTAGAATTTTATGAATGAAGGCGTGTTGGGAACACAATTAACATTTTACAAATCTCCATTTAATTTAAGGTGGTCACTAGGGGTACTTTATTAGTAACATCGCAACATACAGGACATCTTGCTATACCAAAAGATCAGCTTTGGAGATATGATTGGAATCAGCCCCATAAAATAATCATAAATTACCCTTCTCCCCATGACCATATTACCCTTGTAGGAGCACATCACTCACTGTAACTATATGAGGCAGACATGATATTAAAAAGGTAATAAAATCTGCCCATTTAGCAGAGCACGGTGTGAAGAATAGGAGCGCTCTGGCATTCCTCTTACATGTTGACTCCTCTATACCGAACATTTCTCATCAGTATGGGACTCTTCTCTCTGACCCTCCCAGGGTTCCTCAAACTATGGCCCTCCAGTTGTTCAGGAACTACAATTCCCATCATGCCTAGTCATGTCTGTGAATGTCAGAGTTTTACAATGCCTCATGGGATGTGTAGTTCCACAACAGCTGGAGGGCCGTAGTTTGAGGATCCCTGCTAGACATTACTACAGCTTTTGCTCAGTTTAATGAACAGCTATATAATGATATTCTCCTCATCTTTAAAGTTGACCTCAATACTGTCTTTACTTCACTATCTTCCCTTCAGCTTTCCCAGGACCAAAAACGATCTTTAGACAAACCAATTACTCAAAAGGAAATAGCTGAAAACATTTACTATCTCTCTCCCAACAAGACACCAAACCATAGTGGCCTACCTATTGATTGGTACAAATCCAACAGTGACATTCCCATTCCACTCCTTTATAGTTGTTGAGATTTTTGGAAATAAAAACCTGCTGGATTCTTTGAATAAGGCCCTCATTTTATTTCCTAAATAAATTATATGAATGTCAGGTTAGGCAGCTGTAACTCACATGCTTACGGGTGATGTTGCGTACATCTCCCACGTACATTATCTTGCCCTGATGTCGCACCATCCCCACTGTGATGGAGTCTTCGCACACCTCGGAGGCAATGTACCGATCTACCTGGATCCCGAGATCCTTTAGCACCAATAGACCTAGTGGGAAGATTGGACAGCTGAAAGTCAAGCCGCAGTTGATGATGAGGGGGACACCTGTACCGGAAAATTAATGATTCACATGAACGGGGTCAACTCACCTGTAGCAATGCCATCAAACAAAGAAAGTACACGGACAGGCTTCCGCTTGTCAGCTGGTATCGGAGGATAAAGCTTTGGTGGGGTCTTTATAAAAAAAAAAAGTCAAAGGAAACAATTAAAAATGGAGGTTCTAAAGAAACAGTGTTGATTTACTAAAGGAAAATAGACTATGAACTTTGCAAGTGCAGTTGCTCCAGAGTAGAGAGGCTGACTTCCATCACCCTATCATGTCCAAGCAAAAATGCTGTTTTTTTTTTTTTTTCCTTGCATGCGCGATTCGGCATTCTTTGTAAAGTAAAGCTTCACCTCATTTACTAAGCCTGGAGCAACTGCCCTTGCAGAGTACAAATGCACCTGCAAAGTGTACAGTCTATTCGCCTGTCTATTTATTAGTAAATCAACCCCAAAATATAAAAAATTACTAATATTGTAAGAAATTCAGCTGCAGAACTGACATTATCCGATTAAATCTGGAGATCGGGAAGCATTCTTTAAGATAACAGTAGACAAGTTGTTTTAAGCCTTCTGTATGAGACAAAAATCGATAACAGGATTTCATTTAAAGGTGTTCTCTAGACATTTTTTCTTTATTAGAGGAGAAAAAATGTCCCACCTTAACTACAAAACTTCCTCTTTTAGATGGAAGGGTCATAGGTAGCAATGAAAACCTGACAAGGAATCCTAACCCTTTCCTGCTCTATCCAAAACTAAAAGCAAAAAGATATTTTGGGTGGAGTTCGACTTTATTATAAAAGGTTTGAAGGGCTCACTTATACAGGGCAGCACAGTGGCTAAGTGGTTAGCACTTCAGCCTAGTAGCACTAGAGTTGTCAGTTCAAATCCCAACCCTGACACTACCTGTCTGGAGTTTGCATGTTGGTGCCTGCATGGGTTTCCTCCGGGTACTCCAATTTCCTCTCACACTCCAAAGACATGCTGGTAGGATAATTGGCTTTGGAATGCGAGTTAGGGATCTTAGATTGTAAGCTCCTTGAGGGCAGTGACTGATGTGAAAGTACAATATATGTAAAATCACTGTGTAAATTGACTGTAAAATAAAATACCAATAGGGTAAAGTTAGGCTTTTGAGGGATAAAAGGTATTAAAAAGTTAAGTGCACCTGTTCCCAGACTACTGGCATTAAACAGTAAAGGAGCTTTAAATTAAGACATCCATGACCTCTCTAGCTGCTTTTAATGTGAAGTTATTCTTTCCTTAATACTAAATGATTGTGGTATGCATATATGTGCTAGCATGGTGGTCTTCTTTGACGCCTTGCTATCGTATATATGTGTACAGACAACGTCACTGCTTTGTACTGGGAGCGCCCTTACTTGGTGTGAACGCACTGTCACCCACAACTCCTAGTCACTTAGCAATGGCTGGGAGTCAGTAGAACAAGCTCCCAATCGTGTGGTCACTGTGACAGCCAACTACTGTGATCAAATGATCAGGAAACACTTCCAGTCTTTAGATTTTCATTTAAGGCTAGGTTCCCGCCAGCAAGAAGAGTTAGAATTAAAGATCTCCAAAGATCACAAGTCTGGCTCCATCCCCCATTCGCATCGGCGCGATCGGTGCAACGCCGCACCGATTTCCAAAAGTAGTACTGCACTACTTTTGGCGACTTCGGGGGACGACTTTAATAGACATCTGTGAATGAACCCGCACAGATGTCTTTCAAGTCACCACCGAAGTCGGACTCAAATGCAGCTTTGAAATCGCGTGAGTTCAGATGAAGTCGCACGTATTTAAAGCCACGTTCAATGTGAACGAGGGCTTAGTCAATCTCTACAACTTAGATACATCCCCTTCGTGTTTACCAGAGGGCTGGCAGGCTGCCAAGATCCCGTTCTCAAAGAAAAAAAGCCGTTTTCTTCTACACAATGCTTAGAAATATGTAGATAAACAAGGGCTTGTTTAATGCGGAGTTCCACCCCCCCTCCAAAAATTAAAAGTCAGCAGCTACACATCCTGTAGCTGCTGACTTTTAATACTAGGACACTTACCTGTCATGGAGTCCAGCGATGTCGGCACCGCAGCCGATGTTTCCATCGGCTGTCGGGTGCTCCCGCCGCAATGGCTGGTAAGGGAACCCAGTAGTGAAGCCTTGTGGCTTCATGGGCAGGTCCCTACTGCGCATGAGCGAAGCAGGCTGCGCATTCAGATTGGCTCGGCGGTGGGGGAAGGGGCCACATTTCCGAGGGACAGCGCCGTCTCCCGGAATTAGGGAAGGGTACCTGTCAAAAACAGGTACCCATTCCCCCCTCCCCCTGAAGAATGCCAAATGTGGCACCGGAGGAGGGGGGGGGGGGGGGGACAAATGAGCGGAAGTTCCACTTTTAAGTTTTTTGTTTTTTTTTACAGAAACGTTTTATTGATATAAAAACAAACAATAATTTAACAGTGCCAGCAAGGTATGGATACATAGCAAGTAAAAGCAGAACAAGTAATATCCAAAGACAGCATATGCACATCAATGACAGGTATGGTAATAAAGTAAACAAAGATACTAGCCTTCATCCAGAGATACAGTACTACAGGGCCTCAGTAATCCACGGCCCCCCTAGACCCCAGGTCCCCCGGGAGGGGGGAGGTGTTGGGGGGAGTCCCAGGAGGCCGAGCCGCGGGGGGGCCGAGAGACAATGACGCCCCCACAGCACCCCACGACCCGCAGCCACACAGCAGCAACTTCACCACCAGGGCCCCCGGGAACAACGATCAACCTAATTTGGTTAGATCTGCAGGGGTCTAGCAGCAATCCAAACATCCCATATCTTCCCAAACTTTTGAGGGCACTGACGCCCCATATAGGTCAAATTGTAAAGGGGCAGAGCCGCATCCACCAACGCCCTCCATTGTGCAACCGTGGGGGGGGCAGCACCTCGCCATTTTTGCAGCAACGCCTTCCGGGCATAAAAACAGAGGAAAAATAATAGAAGCTTAGAGTATTTCGCCTGTGTCACCAGCAGTGGCGTAGCGTGAGTTGTCAGCGCCCGGGGCAAGGCAAGTAACCTGCGGACTTTTAGCACTCCCCGAGTCCCTTCCTACAATAGTACTGACCAGCCTGATTCCTATACTGACCTACCAGTCCACTACGCTAACCTACCTGATTCCTATACTGGCCACTACACTGACCTATCTGTCCACGACACTGACCCTTACACTGACCTACCTGATTCCTACCTGACCACTACACTACACTGTCCACTACACTACAGTTCCAACTACACTGCCCACTGCACTACACTGTCCACTACAATTCCCACTACACTACACTGCCCACTGCACTACCCACTACACTATGATACACTGCCCACTATACTACAGTTCCCACTACACTACACTACACTGTCCACTACAATGCCCACTATACTACCCACTACACTACGATCCACTGCACTACACTGCCCACTACACTACAATACACTGCCCACTATACTACACTACACTGTCCACTGCACTACACTACACTATCCACTACACAGTGCCCACTACACTACAATACACTGCCCACTATACTACACTACACTGCCCACTGCACTACACTGCCCACTACACTACACTGTCCACTACACTACTTTATACATAGTGAGGGCTCTCCACTCCAGTCCAGGCTGCTCCCCTCCCCCCTTTCTCTTCCCTCGATGCCTGCCAGTCTGCAGTCAGTGTTCTCCAGTCCAGGCTGCTCCCCCCCCCCCCAACTGTCTCACCTCACCTCTCGCAATGGCTGGCTGAGTGTTACGACAACAGGGAAAGATAGATAGATGAATGATTACTGACTCTGTGACAGTGCCAGGCTGCTGATTCGCTGACTGAGCTCTTCTGAACATGCGGCCGATTGTGAGGAGAGGCGGCACAGGCGGGGCTTGGCTTGCAACATTTCCACATGCACCGCAGCGCCACTCCACCCTACGCCAATGGACAGGTGATGCATAGTCCAGCTCCGCCCCTCCCCGCCATTTTCATCCATAGGGCGCCCGCTGGACATCTCCCAGCCTAAACATGGCGGCAACTGCAGACAGCGTGTGATACTGTGTCAGACAGAGTGACACTGCGAGAATGCGCCCCCCCCCCAGATGTTGCGCCCGGTGCGGCTGGCCCCCCCTGCACCCCCCACGCTACGCCACTGGTCACCAGCTCCCCCATCCCCAAAAGGAGGACCCTAGGATCCAAGGGCACCGGCAGCTTCAGCACCGCACTGAGCTCCCAGACGACGCCCCTCCAATAATCCTGAAGGAGCTGGCATTCCCATGTAACATGGAAAAAGGTGCCCACCGCCTGCTGACATTTAGTGCACAAGTCAGAGTGGGTGCTGTATATCCTAGCAAAACGTTGCGGGGTGTAGTATGTCCTATGCAAAAATCTTCAGTTGAATAAACCTATCTCTGGCCGAGATTACCGTGGGTATATAATGGGGAATACATTGATCCCAATCGTCCTCCAGCGTGGAACTCCGGTTTAAAAGTGATTTTGTTCAGAATATGTGAATACTTCAGTGGGCCTGACCTGAACAGGGTTGACTTTAATTGATATTATGTCTATATGTATCCAAGGTTATTATAACAATTTGTCACTGCTTTTCAACTGAGGTCTGTACAAAGAAGAATAGGGATTTAGGAATATGAAGAAAATGCATTACTATCAATACAAGAAAAGGTTGTTTACAGTAAGTAAGCAAAATTAAAAAAGAAAATAGGAAAAAGCCAACTGGGTGTACTTACAAATTCTTGGTCGTGATTATTGGCGAAGAAGAGCTGTAGACGGGCGGGCCAGTCGTCCCGGCGTCGCAGTAACCCGTACACCCCTTTGTGCCCACACATATAGCAATTCCAGGGGTCTTCTTTGATAGCTGCCTGAGCTGCGCCTGGTCCCACTAGCAGGTCCACACATTCTACACAGAAACACCTTGAAGAAGCAGAGGAGACATCACTACCTGGACAGTAATGACTTACCCATGTCCCAGCAGAGATCGTATAAATTACAGACAATTCAATGTTTCTCGAGCTTCAGAGACAGGCTGCACTGCGCGACACTAAAGCAAACCTTTACTCTTCCCATAGAACCAAATGACAAATTCACCTAAAGCAGACCAAACATCCGATATATCCATGGTAAGAATACGCATGCCAAGTATTGTTTCATTGCAACACTTTCAGATATTTATTACCTCTCACAGAGATCACAATACTCCACCTGACAATGCCACAGTTTGCTTTTCTTCTCCAGGACAGAACCATCTTTGTTTAGGCATCAATAAGGGACAGCTGCTACTTCCTGAACTGAGATGCCAGCTTAGAAATGCCACAATCATTTAAATTTGCGTGCCCATGCAGTTCTTGGCGTTTTTCAAGAATGTCTGGTTTAAAACAGATCAGACTCTGCTGCAACCCCTCACTTTGTGACTTGCTACAGTTACAAAGTTGCAGTCTGATTACGGGGGTAGGAGGGGACAATGAGGAAATGCTTCCTCCTGCCTGCAGCAGAGATGTCTTCTCAATGTAGGCAGTCACTGGATTACAGCTTTAGGATTGCATTCTTTTATTTCAAACCTGGAGCCTTTTTGAAAAGTGATACTGTTGAAGTATATTTTCACATGCCAGGAATTGCAAACTTTTAAAGTTATTGAAACTTCCACCTTATTGGCTTCCCACTCCCTGTCTATATGTATTTTCTCTTTGCTTCCCTGCAATCATGTTCACCTGCTAGAGCATAGTGCAATGCCTGGATTATTCTGTGTAGAATACCATAAATACTCGAGTATAAGCCGAGTTTTTCAGCATGTTTTTTCATGCTGAAAAAGCCCCCCTCGGCTTATACTCGAGTCACTGTCTTTTTAAAAATGGCGCCGCCCGAAACCGACGTGTTACTGCGTATGCCCCGCATGCCCGGGAATAGCGGAACGTGTACGGGCTTTCCCGAGCATCGGCGGCGCATTTGCGGTGACGTATTGGCACCGGGCGGCGCGATTTGTAAATCGAAGGCGCCTCACCGACAGGTAAGTGAGTCTCTTCCGCAGCCCCTGCATTTTCTCATGCAGTGCTGCGGGCATGGTACAGGACATTCTCCTGTACCATGCCCGCAGCACTGCATCTCCTGTGCCATGCCTGTACATACTGTGCCATGCCTGTACTTACTGTGCCATGTCTATACCTACTGTGCCATGCCTGTACATACTGTGCCATGCCTATACCTACTGTGCCATGCCTGTACATACTGTGCCATGCCTATACCATGACCTGTGCCATGCCTGTACCATGACCTGTGCCATGCCTATACCATCATCTGTGCCATGCCAGTACCATCACCTGTGCCATGACCTGTGCAATGCCTATACCATGACCTGCGCCATCTCCTGTACCATGCCCGCAGCCCCTGTTTTGTGTCTCGTGGTGGTCCAGTTGGGTCCAGTAGCTGCTGCATTTCCCACCCTAGGCTTATACTCGAGTCAATAAGTTTTCCCACTTTTTTGTGGTAAAATTAGGGGCCTCGGCTTATATTCGGGTATATACTGTATTCCTCTCATTCCAACGTACTATTCCCAACACAGTTCCTGTAGAAATGGCTGGGTAGAAGTGAATGCTGAAGCGACCCCTGGCTGCAACCATGAATAGTCAGAGCAAGAAATGTCACTAGCACACCATGGATCTCCAAAATGGGTCCAAAGCTTTATTCAGCCATCACATCTTTACAGCAAATAGCAACGTTTCGGAGACACAGGACCCTTCATCAGGCATGTGACATCGCCTCTTCTGATTTTCCTTTCTTTTCTACGAGGTCCTGCGGCCTTTCTCAATTCATGCCTTCCTTTCTCTCTTGTTACAATCATGCTTCAATTGAGGTGAACAAGACATGTATAGCTGCCTTAGTAATGCATCCCGGAGATATTTTTGGTTATACTCAGGTTGATTTATTAAAACTGGAGAGTGCAAAATCTGGTGCAGCTCTGCAGAAAAAACACAAACAGCTTCCAGTTTCTTTAGGGTCCTTTCACACGAGCGTTCCGTATGTCCGTTTTTCCTCCCATCCGTTTGCGGATGAAAAATGGACATAATGTAGGTCTATGGGATTGCGGACGTTAGCGGGTGACCATCTGCTGACATCCGTTTTGCGTCCATTCCGTTCAGTTCCGTTTTTTGAGACGGAAGAGAACTCTATTTTTCTTCCGTTTAAAAAACGAAAAGGACACAAAAACGGATGTCAGCGGATGTCATCCGCTAACGTCCGCAATCCCATAGACATACATTATGTTCGTTTTTCGTCCGCAAACGGATGGATGAAAAACGGACATATGGAACATCCCCTACAAAAGTGCATCCGTGTCCGTGTAAAAAAAAAGTGACAGAACGGAAAAAAAAAAAAACGACCGTGCCGTGTGAAAGGACCCTCAGTCAAAGGTAAATTAAACAAGCTGAAGTTAGAAGCCGATTGGCTACCATGTACAGCTGCACCAGATTTTGCTATCTCCAGTTTTAGTAAATTAACCCACTGGGTCATATTTGGTTATCGTCACATTTTCTTCAATTTAAAAAAAAACACTGAAAAAAATAAAAAAAGGGTACTGCCAAACATCTGGAGTATGCTGTCCAGTTCTGGGCACCGGTCCTCAGAAAGGATGTGCTGGAACTGGAGAGAGTCCAGAGAAGGGCAAGAAAAATACCGTATTTTCCGGCGTATAAGACGACTGGGCGTATAAGACAACCCCCCTATTACATGATCTACCGGTAATACTTATACTTAGGTTACCTTGGAGATATTATACTCGGCGTATAAGACGACCTGCCATTTTTGGGGGATTTTTTTGAGGTCCAAAAGCAGTCTTATACGCCAGAAAATAGAGTAATTAGGGGAATGGAGGACATCAGCTATGAGGAAAGACTACAAGCACTGAACTTATTCTCTCTGGAGAAGAGACGATTGAGGGGGGATATGATATCAATGTACAAATACTGTACTGGCGACCCTAGCATAAGGAACAAACTATTCAGAGAAAGGGAGTACAATAAGACACGTGGCCACTCACTAAAACTAGAGGAAAAACGGTTTAACCTTAAACTACGTAAGGGATTCTTTACTGTCAGAGCAGTAAGGATGAAGAATTCTCTCCCACAAGCAGTGGTATCAGCAGGGAGCATCGATAGTTTCAAAAACTATTAGATGGGTACCTTAAAGACCACAACATACAGGGGTATACAATGTATGGTCAACATCAAACACACACACACCTCACTAACTATGTAACAACTACTGACTGGTCACAGTGTACAACATGGATGAAATATGAATACCAGCAAGCTGTTTCAGGACCCTTCCTCAGGTCTCAGGCATGTGTGAGGTTGGCATGCCTGAAGAAGAATCCCTATGCGGTCCCAAAATGTTGCTTTTGTATGTGATCATTCAAGAATAAAGAGCTTTAGAACAAGTTTGTCTCAAAGTGCTGACAACATATTTTATCCCGTCTCAGTATAAGGATGCATGTCACTTAATCCTCTCTCTCTCCCACAATGCAGTGCTTGGTGCCTGAGTGACCAATCATTAGGCTGAATTAAATGATGTGAACTGAGGTTAGAGGTGGGTCCTTAGCCCTGTGAAAAGACCAACCAGATGGGCTTGAAAATTATACAAGGTTTTATTTGTTGCTTGTGGTTGCTGAACGGGGATTGGAGAAATGAACTTTAGGTAGTAGTTGGGTGGCTATGTAAGCCTGCTACCTCCTTGTATAGGTAAATTACAAGTTCATTTTAACATGGGTACAAATAAGACTTGTCAGTACAGCCAAATTAGACTCCTCAGGCAAAAGGAAAAAGAAAAAAAAATCTCCAGCCTTTTCATATTTTCATTAATATAAGAAACAAACATAACAATACAGAAGACATAAAAGTTGGAAGTAAAATAAGAGGCATCTTTGAAGGTCCATGCACACCAAGTGTTGTGTTATAGCAACACATCATCATACGATAAGACAGGAAATCATATCAAATGGACTGGCAGAGCACTTTAAAGCACAAAAGAGGATGTATCTTTGAATGTACTGCACCACAATGGCAGCATAACGTGGGTTACTGCTATTGCAGTTTGTATATTGTCACCACAATGCACTGTGGACTGTGTGTTATCATGGTTAGTAGTGGGGACTCCCGGTTCATCTGCCACCATAGCAGTTGGGTGGTGACAAGGGGGTCGTTTCGACTCGACTGCCAAGATAGATGTCTATTATCAATGGGCACTAAAGAGCTGTGCTCTAGATGTTAGGGACTTCAAACTGGCAACAATTATATCTAACCAAAGAGCGCAGACGAATCTCTAAACTATTTTCTGTCTTGTTAAACCTTTTGTTTTTATTTTTTCCTGTTGTAACTCTGTATGGTGACTTGTTCTTTAAAATTGCTATACTATGTATGGCCTTGCTTTATGCAAGTTAATGCTGTATCATCACGCAATGTTACGTTTTTGTTACCTTTCTCCTACTGAAACTTCAATGAAGATTACATCATGGTTAGTATTAACATGCAAGAAACCATACATTTTTAGTCACACTACCATAATGCTACAGTGTGAATGGACCTTCGATCTAGCCACTCTTTGTCAAGTAGAACTCAAGCCAAAATTCTAGGGGTTTGATCACACCATAAGCATATGCCTGTAGATGTGAAAAGTGGTAATGCAAAGTCACTTTGTACTGATGGATAAACTCATTGGGGTTGATTTACTAAAGGCACATGGACTGTAGGCTTTGCAGTTGCTCCAGAGTTTAGTAATTGAGGAAAAGCCTCACTTTGCATCAAATACACAATCACATAAAAGGGAAATAAAAAAAACAAAATTTTTGCTTGTACAGGATTAGGTTATAGTAGTCAGCAGAGCCTCCCCTTTGCAAAATGCAGTCTATCTGCCTTTAATAAATCAACCCCTGTGTGTTGCAGCACAATGAGAAATTTATGCAGTATATATCTTGCTGTGTGGCAACAGCCCCTTCATTTTAAGGGGGCTGCTTAATGCAATGATGCTCAACGCACTAACATAAGTGCATTGCAGTGCACTGTGTTATGGTGTGAATAGGCCCTTGATGGGGAAGAGCTGTATCTTCTTTAAGATATTTTCAGTGTCAAAGAGATGCAAAGTAAGAGAACCTGACAGAGATTTTAGGATCTCCCCATTCTGTTAAAAATGTTTAGTCTTAAGGCTCGTTCACACTTAATTTGCCCTCGGAAGAGGGATCTGTTTTTGGAATGCTCTTCAAACAGCATGTGACAGGTGGTGAGGAAGCATTGTATTACCTTCTCATCAACTACTTTGACCCCTTATACCTTTCACCAGTGTGGTCCTATTCAGTTGCATGGGTCAAATTTAGTGCAGAAATCTCCTTGATGAAAGAAGTGTCCAGGCAGTTAAATCGATCAGTGATATTCTCATAAAAAAGTCAGAGAGGAATTAAAATAGAATCATTCTCTAGATCAGGGATTCCCAAACTATGGCCCTGCAGCTGTTGCAGAACTTCACATCCCATGAGGCATTGCAAAACTCTGACATTTACATACATGACTAGGCATGATGAGAATTGTAGTTCCTGAAAAACTGGAGGGCCGTAGTTTGGGAATCCCTGCTCTAGATGGCAGTACTGTTTCCTACTATTACACAGGTGTCAAACACAAGACACGGGGGCTAAATCCGGCCCACCAGGCCATTTTATGTGGCCCTCGCACCTCTCCTGAGCTGAGGCACCCCCCTTTTCTCTGCCCACCCCCTTGTCTCAGCAGTTGGCAGCAGAGAGGAGGACAAAACTCCTCCGCAAGATCCTGCGCTTCTCTGAAGCTGCCGAGAGACTTGTCTCTGCTCTTGCACCTGTCTCAGGAGTCTGAGAGGACAGAACTCCTCAAACAGATCTTGTGCCTCTCTGTGCAGCAGAAGTTCTTCTCTCTGCATACCCTGGTCTCAGCATTCAGTAGACTCCGGCAGCTGACTCCTGCCCTCCTCTAGGCCTCCTCCAGACCCTACAATTTATGCTTCTCAGCTCCACACCAAGCTTCTTCCTGGAAGCAGCACAAGGTAACGGGGATGCACTGTGATATAATGGAGGGTGGGGGACTCTTAACTTCTGATAGTGGGGGGGCTCTTGACATCTGATGTAAGGGGGGGTTGATAGTGGGGGGGCTCTTGACATCTGATGTAAGGGGGGGGGTTGATAGTGGGGGGGGCTCTTGACATCTGATGTAAGGGGGGGTGGATAGTGGGGGGGCTCTTGACATCTGATGTAAGGGGGGGGGTTGATAGTGGGGGGGGGGGGGGGCTCTTGACATCTGATGTAAGGGGGGGTGGGGTGCGCTGGACATTTAGTCTTACAGATACAACAGGCCCTTTGAGGCAACCATAATGCTAATGCGACCCACAATGCAGTTGAGTTTGACACCCCTATACTAATATGTCTGACACTCACCAAAATTCACTCTACCATTCCAAATCAAAACAAATCTTTGTGACCTGCTGAAAGAGCAGCTGAACTACACTGGAAAAATGGGGGAACTTCAAAGTAGGTATTTTGACGATCTTTACAAAACACCAAAATAATGTTCTAAGAAATGGGCGCACTCACCTGCAGCAGTTATTGTTCCCACACATGAGCACCTCCCGCCCTCCACAGCAGATGGTGCAGTAGGACTGGTACCCGTCATCATCGTACTGGTAAGCACACTCTAGAAAGCAGTTCTGCAAGAAAAGAAGTACAACTGTAATGGCAGACAGGACATGGTTGGCTATTGGCCAATTCAGTGAAGAGGCAGAAGACAAAGTGCTCTATAGCTATAGTATTCTGCAGCCAGCGGAGGCGCTCTTCTCTGTAAGAAAATTCTGTAAGCCCTAAATTGAAGCTGAACTCCGGGTAAACAGCTAAATGCACATATTACAATAGCTTTATCAGACTAAGCATAGACACTTTTGTTATTTATACAGTCAGTCTGCCAGACAGCACAGCTAGGGGCATGATGCCAATTTCTCTTTTAGAAAAAAGGAATACAGTGGTGTCATCCCCCCTCTTGCAGCCTGGATAACAAAGTAGCAGCAACACACTAAAGCCGGCCATAGATAGATCAAATCTCAATCAATCTATGGGCAGGCTGGTTGTACTGAAGTCGATCGATGTGTGTTGCCTCTCCCTCACTGTACAGGGGATGAAAGACTGACAGGCAGATTGAGCTAATAGTGCTAGGTGTACATAAAGGGCCATACAATCTGTCAACCGCCATCATTCCCTACTGCATCCAATGATTATGCCTTTTTCATATGGACGTTTGCAAGTAGTTTTATCCTTTTAACCTCCCTGGCGGTCTGATTATGTCAGGATTTCTGTGCTAAAAGCGGTACATTGTTTTGCATGGAAATCTGTTGTTTTATATTTTAAAACTCATCTTCCCCTGCGATCCCCGGCCGTCCTCCCGGCCGATGCCGGAACCTGTGTTCCGCTTCCCTTCCCTGCGAGCGTTGCGACGCAGGGGGGTGGAACTGGCAGCAATTTAAAAAATGTAAATACACAAATGACATGATACAAAGCTGTGATCCTAACGGATTACACTGTATCATGCCATTTCACCACAGGATTTCACCTGGTGACTTTTCCAGTGCCCTGCCTGTGCTTTTCCAGTTCTTTGTGCCTGGAAAATTGAGAATGACCATGGCGTCCAAAAAGTGTTCTTTTCGTGCAAAAGCTCTTTTAGACGAACTGGAAAACAGCGACAGCAAAATGGAGTTACTTGAAGAACTGAGCGATATCGATTCGTGGGAAAATTCGTCATCAGGAAAGTGACGACAGCGACAATTCTGATGTCTCTTTCTGGCACATCGCTCCGTTGGAAATTCTGAAGAATGATTTGATATACTTCCCAAATTCCACAAGCTATGTGCCAGAAAGAGACATCAGAATCGTCGCTGTCGTCACTTTTCGTACCTGATGACGAATTTTCCCACAAATCGCTATCGCTCAGTTCTTCAAGCAACTCTGTTTCACTGTCGCTGTTTTCCAGTTTGTCTCAAAAAAAAAAAAAAACACTTTTTGGACACCATGGTTGTTCAAAATTTTCCAGGCACAAAGAACTGGAAAAGCACAGGCAGGGCACTGGAAAAGTCACCAGGTGAAATCCTGTGGTGAAATGGGATGATACAGTGTAATCCGTTAGGATCACAGCTTTGTATCATGTTATTTACTGTATTTACACTTTTGAATTTGCCGCAACGCTCGCAGGGAAGGGAACCGGAAGGCAAGTGCCTGTGGGGACATCAGGGAGGACGGCGGGGGATCGTAGGGAAGGTGAGTAACATTCTGGAGTAATCCCGAGTGTGGCTCGGGGTTACTGCTTTTGGTACTGAAAGTTAACCCCGAGCCACACTCGGGAATACCGCTAGGGGGGTTAATAAAGCAATTTATTAAGCAGTATCACACAATGTTGGTGTCATCTTTTCTATATGGTAAATGGATTCCCTGGAAGTCTGAGTCATCCATCCCCAGAGATCTATCGTCATAGTGTGATTACCTGTATCCAGGACCACCATATACTGTGGGAGCCATGGATTATTACTAAGCGTGTTAGACCCATTTGCTATACGGCACCTGGGTCAACAGAGTCTGGTGAGCATATATCTATATCTTCCTCTTGCTGCTGTGGGCTCTTCACCTGGTTTCCAACATATGCACTATTTTGGAAGATTCACACTTTACCGTTCGTAATTCTTAATGAAATTCTTTATATTTGATTTCTTTTATTATCTAAAGACTTTCAGCACTATTGTTTGGACTAATATTAATTTCTTAACAAAAATTTTCACCTTTGATATATTGGCGACAATGTATCTACCATTGCATGACTTGGTGTCAGTTGATGTGCTGGCAGCTTTCTTTGCTTGAATTTGATGTTTGTTAGCGCAGTAGTATTCATATTATTCCAGTACATAAAAATACATTCCATGATTTCTAAAGGAATTCACAACAAAGCGACAGTGTCTCTGTAAAGCTCACCTCTGACCACTTTATACCTCCGTCTCAAGTGCTCCCACCACTCTTCCCTTTGTCACACCATAACATCACGTGTCACAACACAAAGGCAGCCGTGATATCACCCTCTCTATCACATGAAAGTGCTCAGGCCTGGTGATTGCCAGCTAGTCTTGAGCACTACAATATGGGAGGAGGTCTTATGCTCCACCATACCCAGAAACACTAGATACTGCACAAGATCAGCAGTGGACACAGAAGAATGAGCGTAGGAGGCAGCTGGAGAGGCGCGTATAAATTGGTCATTGGTGGGCAAGGTGACAGGGTCTCTTTATTAGTGTTTCATTTTTATATGGTTTTGAGGTTCAGCACCGTCTGGTTACCTTGCAGTTTTGGCACATTCCTCCAATAAATAGCGGGTGTTCTAGGGTGACATTCAGACTGCCACAGGATATGCAGATATCTGTAATCACACAATACAGAAATACTTCTTTATTATATATGTATACAAAGGTGTAACATAGGTGGGCTGACAGTAAAGCACATCCGGTAAGGTAACCCCTTCCCACCTGGCCTATTGTAATATGACGGCTGGGTGGGAGCCTTATAATCCTGGGAGAATGTCATATGATGTCCTCCCAGGTTGGGGCAGTGCTCAGGCGCTCCACCAGACACAGCCGATGACAGATCACTGTACCAGCCCGCTGCCGGTACCATGTGATCGCTGTGGTAAATCAGAGCAGATCACATGACAATTGTACACAATGAAAGGCTTTTATTTCATTGTGTACTATTGTGATGAGCTCTGTGATTGGTCACAGTAATCACACTGTACAGACAAGCCAATCACAGCCCATCTTTAGCATGTGATTAGCTGTGGCCAATCACAGCTAATCGTAATAGTAAACACTGAATGCATCGTTTTATTTCAGAAAAAAATGGTTGCTTATAACTGTGAAATTCAGTGTTATAAGCAATCATAGTGTGTGTAAGAAATAAAAAAAAATCTTGATCACACCCCCAGAGTAGTACAGTGTTACTATGGTAATTGTATTGCTCTGGTCACTGTATTTAAAAACATTGTAATGGAAAAAAAAAAAAAAAGAAAAGAAAAATTACTACTTTTTTTTTTTTTTTTTACATACTGTCACCAGTCAGTGTCCCTGATCACTGCCACACCAGCTTTATAATACTGTACTGCACTGGTGACAGTATCTAAACATTGTTATTAAAATTGTAGAGAAAACTTTTTTTTTAATTTCCTAATTTTTCAAAAAATTGTGACAAAAAAGTACGTCACAAAACTCGTCATGCCTCTTACTTTGGACGGTCTACTTTCCAAAAAGGGGCAATTTTGGGGGATATTTGTACTGTCCTGGCATTTTTCAGTCCTCAAGAAATGAGACAGGCCGTCAGTACATCAGGCGCTTTATGCCAGCCCGTCGCCCGAAAGCCAACTCCACCTGGGACACAAGGGACTCCAGGACTGCTGTCAATGCCCCCGGAGGGCCCCGCAGCCCCAGAGAAGGATCAGGTGGGGAGATGTGCTCCAAAGACTCCATGAGTCACCAGACAGACCCCATAAAAAAGTGTAAAAACACAGCTATGGGACCACCCCCACCGCTCTGGCAGCACCACCTGGTTGACCCCACCAGACTCACCACCCTGCAGAAACCGGGCACTGCAGCCACCAGGAGAATCTGCACTGCACGTGCAGTGATCAGAAAATGAAAGGATCCAGGAGTCAGCACCAGGGGATGAGGGGCTCCCACTGCTGAAATCGCCACCCAGAGGACTCCACTGTCATTGCTGCTGCTGTTTTCAATGGCAAACCACTGCAAAATTGCCGCCGGACTACACAAACATGGCACCACGAGGCTCCCAGGGACCCAAGAGGGATCCCTAGGACTCAAGGACAGGCCCAGGCGACGGGGGGTGGGGCCCTGGCAGGAGCTCCCATCAGGTAAAACCTCCCCCCCCCCCCCCACACAGCCAACCACTCGGTCGCCGGCGGCGTAGCTCCCATTGCCAGCATAGCGCCCTGCCCCCACCCCAGGATGTGGACCAGACCACCCACACAGCCTCAGCCTAAGTGGAGGGGGGATCAGATGAAGGGGGTGCCTGACGGGAAGGAGGGGAACCCGGGGGTCCGACCATCGCAAGGAGGGGCCCAGGTCCACCCCAAAACCCTCCAGGGGGAGAGGGGGGACACCTACTCACCATACGTGAAACCTGGCGGGCACCTCTCCAGACAGAACCCCTCGCCATCAAAATGGGGGGCTGTCAGCCAGGAAGAACGCTGCGACTCAGGCCGAGATCCAGTCGTATGCGACCTTGTGAGGCTTTTAACTCACAAGCCAGCCCCTGTCTGGTGGGACTGTGTCGCAACCGACCTAGCGCGGAGCTGAGGTCTGCGCGTGCTCGCTGGCCAGACTGGAGTGACAACTGGATCTAGATTATCCAGCCTGTCACCTACTCTGGCAGTTGATTGTAGATCTCACAAAAAAAAAACAGAAAAAAAAATAAAAATAAAAAATTCCCAAGAACAGAGATCCCAGCAAGGAACTAGGTCCTTACTCCTGACTAGGCAGAAAAAAAATGGAGTACCTATAGCAGAGAGAGGGAGTATACTCCCTGGGACTGCCCATAGGGGTAGCCAGACTTTTTTTCTGCCTTGTGTCCTACTCCTGCAGGGGGCAGTATAACCCAATGGTTAGGAAGATCAGGAGCTGTGTCCATCAATGAACGAGAGAAAATGTTTTTGGTAAAAAAAGAAATACCAATAAGCGTATATTGATTGGTTTCAAGGGAACGTTACAGCGTCTAGAAATGATGGTATATATTTATGGAATTTTTATTTAATTTTTTTATACTAGTAATGGCGGCAAACAGCGACTTGTAGTGGGACTGTGATATTGTGGCGGACAATCGGACACTAAAGCAAAAAATAAAACTTACACAGGTGATCAAATACCACCAAAAGAAAGCTCTATTTGTAGTAAAAAAAGGACATCAATTTTATTAGGGTACAGCGTCGCACGACCGCGCAATTGTCAGTTAAAATAACGCAGTGCCATATTGCAAAAAAATGGCCTGGTCATTAAGGGGGTAAACCTTCCTGTCTAGAAGTGGTTACCATAAAGAAAACATTTACTTTTTTATGTGTCCTGAGCACAATAAATAAAGAAAATATATACTAAGGCTTCATTAGGCATTGAGACCCATACAGTGTGAAGAGATGTTCATTTTTTTTAAGTAGTATGTAACTGCATGCAGGCAGCCTATATAAGCGAGTGGAGATGCAGCAGCTGTATGGGCTCAACTGCACATTCGACTTTGATATGTACGCAGGGGTAGGTGCACAAACACGAATGCAGACATTGTGAGTTTGGGATGTGCACCTGTCCCTGCGTTAACCACTTGCCAACCAGGCTTTTTCTGGCACTTTTTTTTTTGTTTACAAGTTTAAATTATTTTTTGCTAGAAAATTTACTTATAACCCCCAAACATTATACATTTTTTTTTAGCAGAGACCCTATGGAATAAAATGGCGATCATTGCAATTTTTTATGTCACACTGTTTGTGTGCAATTGTTTTGGGAAAAATACACTTTAACCTCCCTGGCGGTCTGATTATGTAAGTAAAAGCGGTACATTGTTTTGCATGGAAATCTGTTGTTTTATATTGTAGGCCTGTAATTCTTAGGAATAGAACAGTAAAAGTGAATAAAAATTATTATTAAAATATTAATAAATTCATAAAAAATTATTAATAAAAATAAAAGGAATAAAACAGTAAAAGTGCAGGCAGGGCACAGGGCAAAGCACTAGGGACAAAACTGAGGTGAAATGGTTAAAAAAAGTAATGTAATCCTAACAGATTGCAATGTATCATGTTATGTTTTGTTTATTTTTTTGAATTGCCTGCCTGGTTCTGCCCCCTGCGTAGCAGGGAATGGAACCCGGAAGACGGATGTCAGCATCGGCTGGAGGACGCAGTGGTAGGACATCGCAGGGACAAGGTAATTTACACTACAGGGTAACCCTGAGTGTGGCTTGGGTTAACACTTTTGGTACTGATAATTAACCCTGAGCCACACTCGGGATTACCGCAAGGGAGTGTAATGAATTAAAAAAAAAAAAACACAACAGTTACCCCAATTTTTTTGTATAATGTGAAAGATGATGCTACACAGAGTAAATAGATACCTAACATGTCACACTTTAAAATTGCACACATTTGTGGAATGGCGACAAACTACGGTATATAAAAATCTCCATAGGCAATACTTTAAATGCCTTTACAGGTTATCTGTTTAGAGGTACAGAGGAGGGGGTAGAACTTTTGCTCTCGCTCTAACGTTTGTGGCGATACCTCACATGTGTGTTCCGAATACCATGCGTGGGAGCACGGAGGGATGGCGGCTCTTTACATTTTTTTTTTTATCATTTATTTTACTTTTTATTTTTACACTGTCCGTTTAAACTCGTTTTTTTAATTATTTTTTTTCCTATTGCAAGGAATATGAACATCATTTGTAATAGAAATAAGCATGACAGATCCTCTTTATGAAGAGATCTGGGGTCAAAAAAGCCCCCCCAAATCTCTTCTTTACTTTTAGAAGCAAACAATAAAAAAAAAAAAATGGATTTTTGTCTTACCGTAAAATCCTTTTCTCTGATGTTCATTGACGGACACAAATCCAGAATCTTCTTGACCATTGAGTTATGCTGCCCTCTACAGGAGTAGGACATTAGGCAGGAAAAAGCTTTAGCACGCCTATGGGGCAGTCCCAGGAGGTATACTCCCACTTCCTGCTATAGGCATTCAGTTTTGTTGCAAGCAGTGTCAGAAGAAAAATAACCAAACTCAATAGAGGGGATGGTGCTGTGTCCGTCAATGAACTTTAGAGAAAAGGATTTTACGGTAAGACGAAAATCCAATTTTCTCTTTTGTTCATTGACGGACACAGCTCCAGAATCTTCTTGAACATTGGGATGTTCCAAAGCAGTGTCAAACATGAGGGGTGGAAAAAACACAGCAGGAAAAATTCCCAAAGGCTAAACCTATCCAACCAGGTAACATGGAGCTCCACCAGGAACAACTGGAGCTCATCTGAAAACAATACACCCTCAAAGAGGACCAGGTCCTCTCAAACAGCGGCCTGCAAAACTTTGCAGCCAAAAAGCAGCATTAGCAGATACCAACACATCTACTTTGTAACATTTTGAGAAAGTATGCACCGACAACCAAGTGGCCGCCTTGCAAACCTGCATCACTGACGCATGATGGTGGAAGGCCCAGGAGGCACTAAGCGTCCACGAAAAATTCGCCCTAACAGGGAAAAGAGGAACCTGACACTTAATTGAATAGGATTGCACTACCGTCTGTCTGATCCATCTGGAAATGGTCGCGGCAGATGCAGCCAACCCCTTGCGAGGTCCATCCATAAGGACAAAAAGTGAGTCTGATTTCCTAAATGACTCGGTTGCTGCCAGGTACACCCTGATCACCCGAACCACATCCATAAAATGCAAGGCAATCTCCTTAGGATGCTTAGGATTAGGACACAGGGAAGTCAACACAATGGGGTTGATTTACTAAAGGTAAATAGACTGTGCACTTTTGAAAGTGCATTCACTCTGCAAGCGCAGTTGCTCCAGATCTTAGTAAATGAGGTAAAGCTTCACTTTACAAAGAACAACCAATCACATGCAAGGAAAATTAAAAAAACAGCATTTTTGCTTGCACATGATTGGATGATGAAAGCCAGCAGAGCTCTCCCTCATTTACTAAGCTCTGGAACAACTGCACCTGCAGAGTGCAACTGCACTTTCAAAAGTGCATAGTCTATGTGTCTTTGGTAAATCAACCCCAATGTCTTCATTCAGATGGAAACCAGAGACAACCTTAGGAAGGAACGACCGACAAGGGTGCAGCACCACTTTATCTCTGTGAACCACCAAATAAGGTGAACGACAAGACAAAGCAACAAGAAGGCTACCTTCTGGGACAATGTAAGCAGAGACATCTCATGAATATTTTCAAAAGGCGGTTTCTGAAGAACCGACAGTACCAAATTGAGGTCTCACGGAGGCAGTGGAGACCGCACAGTCTGGGCCAAGTGGTGAACCCCCTGAACAAAGGTGCGAACCAAGGAATGCGTAGCCAAAGGACACTTAAAGAAAATCGCCAAGGAAGAAACCTGGCCCTTGATGGTACCCAAGGCCAGGCGCTGTTCCACACCACTTTGGAGGAACGCCAAAATTGGAGCCACCGAAAAGGAACGGAGAGAATCCTCCAGAGACTCACACCACGCAATATACGACTTCCAGAAGCGATGGTAAATCTTTCTAGAGGCAGATTTTCTAGCATTCAATAGCGTGGGAATCACCGAGTCAGACAACCCCCTATGCTTCAGCTCCTGGCTTTCAATAGCCAAGCCATTAATGCCAGCGACTGTAAAGCAGGATGGAAGAACAGCCCTTGGGCCAACAGGTCTTCCCTGAGAGTGAGTCACCAATCGACATCGGCGACCAGCCGTACCAGGTCGGCATACAAAGAACAGCGAGGCCAGTCTGGGGCCACAAGAATGACTGGAGTTCCTTCTGTCTAGATCCTTCGCAGAAGTCTCGGCAGAAGTTTGAGAAAGGGAAAGGCCTATATCGGATGGCACTGCCCTCAAGGAGCCACCAGTCCGTCCGTGATGTTGGCTAGAGGATCCCGGACATCCTGCCACAAATCTCTGCACATTCCTGTTGAAACGAGAGGCCAAAAGGTCCTCCACAGGAGTTCCCCACCAGGTGCACAGCTGATGAAGTGACCATTCTCTTTGGTCCAAGGCCTGTCAAGTGAGGTAATCCACCTGCCAATATTCCACCCCTGTAATACTGTAATATGCACAGAAGAGAGAGCTGGAACTAAACGTTCCGCCCACCTTAGAATGTTGGCTACTTCCTGAGCCGCTAGGATACTTTTTGTGCCCCCTTGATGATTGACATATGCCACAGCCATGGCATTGTCTGATTGAATCCGTGCCGAACACCCCTGAAGACGAACTGTCCAATGGGCAACGCAAAGTCTGATCACCCGAAGCTGTTTAAAAAGAAAAAATGCTAGGACCAGAGATCCTAGCAAGGAACTAGGTCCTTCCTCCTGACTAGGCAGAAAAAAACTGAATGTCTATAGCAGGAATTGGGAGTATACCCCCTGGCACCTTATAGGTATGGTAAAGCTTTTTCTTGCCTAGTGTCCTACTCCTGTAGGGGGCAGCATAACCCAAAGGTCAAGAAGATTCTGGGGCTTTGTCCGTCAATAAACGAAAGAGAAATTTTTTTTTGATCTTTTATTGAAAAAAAATAATTATTTTCTTCCAGGCTGGACCGTAAGTAACGTCATGACATTGCTCCTGTCCTCCAAGGCCCTGGAGTTGATCAAAAATTGTTAACTCTTTGATCATCTATGGGAGCAGCTGGCCGCACCGTCAAACAGTAAGCCTGTAAAAACACTGGCAAATTTGGAAACCATTCCAACGGCTCATCAGCCGATCAGACCGGTTTCATGGGAAAGCCAGCCACCTGCAGAAAAAAATGGTACCGGGGTTATGACTGATCTCTTCAGCCATAATCCCTGTAAACCACTTGCAGAGCGCAATTTATATATATTTATTGCGATCGGCAAGTGGTTAATATCAAATTTGGCTATGTGGGCAAGTCTGTACAGCCATTGAGTCTCCATTCACTTATATAGACTGCTCCAAGAAGGTAAACAAATGGCTTTCATGCTGTATGGGGCTCGGTGCCCTTGAAGCCTAAACCTCCAAACATACCTTTTAAAGAGAACCAGTCAGGAACAGGCAGTTCTGCATTCTGCCTTTCCCAGATGACAGTGCTTGGGCCTGGGCACAGATTATGCAGGCACAAAGCTTGGGAAGGACGTTTGCTTCATAGTCAGAAGGGCGAGGTTTTCAAAGGTGCTGCATTTGGGAAGAGAAGGCTATAAAGGTAGATAGTGACATCCACAGCTGCCTCCTATACAGTTGCAGTATGTTACTTTTAAAGCACATATTGCTTTAAAGAAAATCCCATATGAGGCTTTATAAAATTGGCAAGGCCAGAGAGCCATCTGTGACAATCATGTGTTATCTTCCTGAAAAAGTCTCATTACTGGTGGATGAAGAACATAGATGATGAAGCCTGAAGATATACATGGCAAAGATTTAAACCAGAATTAAAACAATATGACTACAGCTAGTAACCATACATGGCAGAGATGGGACTGGAAAACATGGTGTCACAGGAAGAAAGACTCACCTTCAATGTGTCTGCACTTCTGTCTGACTTCATAGACCAGCCTCTCTGCAAAACAGCACAAAGACAGTGAAAGGAGAGCTGGATAAACCTAACAAGACTAGTAACACTATATAAAGACTGTCTGTACTCGCTAGGCTACAACATGCTTTTTTTTATTCACTTGCAATGTGCCTTTGAAACTCCTTTGGGGCTGACATCACATCCAAGGTGGAGATGCCCAGCAACAGTCTCAGGGCATTTGGATGTCTATACAAGGGAGGCTTTTACAGGTATATAAAATAAAATACATTAAAATAGACATATAATCTTGAGGGAGATTTTTATTGAAACAAATGATTTGGTGACAGGGTCTTTCTCAAACTGAAACTCAAATTTGCTTTAAAAACTTTAACTTCTACTTGTCGAAATCTTTGAAAAAGTAGACACTGCTCAGATAAGCAGACTTTCTGCATATACAAGGCCTCAGGAAGGAATCCGCTTGCTCAGCGGGGATTTCTCCTCTAATCCCCGCTGAGCAGATGGATGACGGGTCCTGTCCGCTCTGCTATGTAGAGCAAACACGGACACAGTCCTGCTCTCCTCTATGGGGCAATCTCTATCTGATGCCATCTGATTCGATCTGCCGGACGGATGGAAAATAGGACCACCATCCGTCTGTTTTTGGTGGACAGGATCAGATGGCGGCGGATGTCAGCGAACATTTGGCGCGCCACAGAGGAGACTGAAGGGTCCGATCAGGTCTGCCTGAAAACGGACAGGTGGACCTGATCCGACAGCCTGTGTGAAAGGGGCCTTCGGCTGTGTGGCATGACAGTGAGAGAATGAAAAATATTTTTAAAAAAAATTTTCATAGAAAAAAATAAAATAAAAAACTGTTTCCATCTTTGTGAGATTGAAACTAGACCTGAGGCTGTTCCAACCAGTTGCCCAACACTTTCTGTCCACTCACCGGTAAGGACAGGGCACCAGATCAAGCCCGCAACACCTTCAACCTCTTCTCTTTGGAAAGAGATAGGCGGGCAGTGAAACCCTCAGCGCCGCCAGTGACTACTTGTTGCAGCCCTGAATAAGCTAGTGTAATTGTGCGCTACCTTAAATAGACAAACAACCAAAGCTGATAACTAATAAAGCTGCTGCTACCACCTAAATGTGCTCCCACATCTACAAGGTGAAAAACTGGTACAAAACAATGTGATAGCGCTGCTAACATAAATCAACTCACTTACAGTGCAATGTTAGAATCATTCCATATGTGTCCACTCCTTGTGCTGCAATCCTCAGGTGAAGTGTCTGCTCACCTCCATACTTAACCCACGAGGGGTCTAAGACAATTTTAGAAAGGTTAATCACTTCTGTCCACTTAGGTAGCTCCACACTCCATTTTGGAGCATTGTTAAGGACAGTGGAGGTGCATAGAGCCCTCTATTGATACGCCTCCCCAGACCATCACTGACCCACCACCAAACTAGTCATGCTGATAAATGTTACAGGCAGCATACCGTTCTCCATGGCTTCTCCAGACCCTTTCACATCTGTCACATGTGCTCAGGGTGAACCAGGGCTCTGGCAGTGCTCATCCTGTTCCTCCTTTGCACAAAGGAGCAGATACCAGTCCTTCTGATGGGTTAAGGACCTTCTACCTCCCTGTGCAGCTCTCCTAGGGTAACTGCCTTTCTCCTGAAATCTCCTTCATGCTTTTGTGACTGTGTCGGGAGACAAAGCAAACCTTCTGGCAATGACACGTATTGATGGGCCATCCTGGAGAAGTTGGACTGCCTGTGCAACCTCTATAGGGTCCAGGTATGGCCTCATGCTACCAGTAGTGACACTGACCCTAGCCAAATGCAAAACTAGTGAAAAACAGTCAGAAAAGATAAGAAGGGAAAAAAAACGTCAGTGGCCATCACCTGTGAAGCTATTCCTATTTTGGAGGCCATTGCATTGTTGCCCATCTATTGCACCTGGCAACTGTTGTTCATTTCATTAACACCAAAGCAGCTGAAACTGATTAACAACCCCCTATGCTACTTAAATGACCAGATCAATAACCCAGGAGTTTAATTTACTTGATGCTATTCTCTGATTAAAAGTATTCCTTTAATTTTTTTTGGAGCAGTGTATATATATATATACAGTTTTGTTGATGGTTTAATACATTTTACACCTTATGGCAGAATTGGTCAGAGGGAGAGGGGGGGTGAGAGAGAAAGAAAGAGAGAGGGAGGTGAGAGAGAGGGGGTGAGAGAAATAGAGGGGCGTGAGAGAATGATGTGAGAGAGAGAGAAAAAGGGGTGAGAGAGAATGAGGTGAGGGGGGTAAGAGAGAGACAGAGAGGGGGGTAAGGGAGGTGAGAGAGGCGGGTAAGAGGCATATGGAGTACCTGCGGATATTTATTACTACTACATCCGGCACCCCCCCTGTGCACGCCTATGCTAAGGTTCCTATCTCACATGTACACACTAGGGCCAATTTAGGCAGGAGCCAACTAAGACAAGTAATATTAAACTATTGAACACTTACCATTATTTTTACACCTTATGGCAAACAATAGTATTCATGGCATTTTTAGCATACCCAACGTGATATCAAAGCTTGATAAATCACAAAGTGTTGCTGTAACTTAGGCATGGAACCATTGCCGCGGTCATCCAGACATACCTCGCGTGCGCTCATCAATGATCTCTTTCACTTTCGGCTTCTCTGCTGTGCTTTTACGAGGTTTCTTGGCAGGAGGAGGAGGAGGGGCATAAGCTGCAGCTTCGGGTTCTACCCATATTTCTGTGTAAACTTCTTTATACGGATTGCGTTCCTCTGTACAGAACAAATACAACATATGAATTCAGTGACAATACATAGACACAAAATGCATAAAATGCAGCACTGATGACAGCTCCCACTATGCACTGCTGTGGCCTCAGAGAAGGAATGATTTCTGTGCTGTTATACCTCAAACTGAACACTAGGTGTCACAAAACACCAGACTCACTACAGAAAACAAAACTAAGCAGGCAACTTCCAGAAGATCAAGGTATGCGTCTATTAATTCCTTTTTGGTCATGAGCAGCAGAAGAGCCTGCACAGATTATATATCAGATTCCAAGGTATGCAAATCTGCAAACCACTGTGTATCGGTGGACTGGGTAAACAGACAATTTTGGGGTACCAGTGATTCACCTGAAAAGATCGGATTTCACAGCAGTTTCATAAGAGGAGGGATAAGAGTGTCAAACTGCATTGTGTGAAATGGTTGGAAGAAAAGACACACAGTCCTCTCTTCCTGCAACAGGCTTGAAACTCAGCACAGCCTTATCTACTGTCCCACATAGTGTACCCGGAACACACATAAAAATCTGTTTGCGTCACATATCATTGAGTTGTCTTTTTCACTTGGGTTTGTCCGTGTATACAGCACAGTGGTAATTCAGTGTAGATCATACTCTGTCCACTAAGCGATCCCAATCGCCGCTCCAGATCCTGTGCTTTTCTCTATAGCTGCAAGTGAAAATCCCACTCTAGGTTCCACCAAATCCCCTTGTCTCAAATATACAAACAGTTGCCAAGCTGCGCACTATGACTAAGCCCCAGTAATAGGTGAAAAGATCAAACGAGGTTAAGGGCGAAGTGTCTCTGTAAGCTGGTTGTGCAATAAAGTTTGCTGGTTCAAAAGGAAGCAGCATATGGCTTTGCACTTGTTTGTTTCTAGAAGATCATGACCATCACATTTCATTATATTTAAAGAGACACAGTCACCTATCCAATCAGGGCAGATTAAAACAGTAGTAAAGCTGGCGTTGTGATTTTTACCTACAGGTAAGCCTATAACAAGTAAAATGAATATCACCCTGGATGCAGCCAGTGACCCCAACAGCCAGCGTACCGTGCCGGACCTTCAGAGCTTCGTGCCAGAACTGAGGGCTCCCCTGCGCATGCACGGGAGTGACATCATCGTGGCTCCGGCCATTTACAGCTCCGGAGCCCACGAACCCGTAAAAAAAGACCAGGGGAAAATGTCAGCCCTCTCAGCAGTGACAGTGCGCCTCTAGAGGGCTTTGTTTTAAGGTAAATATTGTGATGCATACTAGCACATTATGCCATTATCTTAAAGGTGTTTTTTTTTTAACCGCCTGCCGACTGTATATATATATATATATATATATATATATATACATACATACACACACACATATATATATATAGCAGCAAGGCGGCTGTCCTGCGCTAGATCACGTACCTAGTGATCCAGCACTTCCTGGTTGGGGGGGCACGCAGGCATGCTACCCGCGAGCCACTACCACTTTCGTTTTTTTACAGCAGGAGCCGGTCAGCAGGTACCAGGGCCTCGATGTCCACTGGCACCCGCCGATTATTTGTTACACAGGCAAAATGACAGTCTGCTTTGTAAACAAGGCAGATTGCCCTTCTGTCAGCGGGGAAGACATTGATCCTGTGTTCCTGATGAGCAGAAACATGGATCTCTGCCTTCCCCTAACACAAGCAACTCCCACAGTTTAGCAAAGCACAGGCTAGGAACGCATTTAACCCTTTAATGGCCCCTGATGTTAACCCCTTCCCAGCCAGTGTCATTAGTAAAGTGACAGTGCATCTTTTGTTTAGCACTGATCACTGTATTGGTGTCGCTGGTCCCTGAAAAGTGTCAGTTAGTGTCCTGACTGTCTGCCACAATATCGCTGACCTGCATAATACCAATGAAACCAACTAGAAGGGAGTTCTTCACAGACACAATGCTATGTGTCTGAAATACTTGACAGCGCAGTCACGCAAAGCAACTTAACAAACGCATACTGCTGTGAACAAGACCTAGCAGCCTTTGAAAGACATGACAACGCCAAAACTAGCCTTAGACAACTTGATGAAAGCAAGTAGAAATATTTTGAACCATGGGATGGTTAAAAGCTATAAGTTCACCGCCAATACTAGTAAACAAAATAAAAATAAATAAAAATTCCATAAAAAAATCCCATAGCTTGTAGATGCTGAAACTTTTGTGCAAACTAATCAATATACAGTGGGTACGGAAAGTATTCAGACCCCCTTAAATTTTTCACTCTTTGTTATATTGCAGCCATTTGCTAAAATCATTTAAGTTCATTCTTCTTCCTCATGAATGTACACATAGCACCCCATACTGACAGAAAAACACAGAATTGTTGACATTGTTGCAGATTTATTAAAAAAGAAAAACTGAAATATCACATGGTCCTAAGTATTCAGACCCTTTGCTCAGTATTTAGTAGAAGCCCCCTTTTGATCTAATACAGCCAGGAGTCTTTTTGGGAAAGATGCAGCAAGTCTTTCACACCTGGATTTGGGGATCCTCTGCCATTCCTCCTTGCAGATCCTCTCCAGTTCTGTCAGGTTGGATGGTAAACGTTGGTGGACAGCCATTTTTAGGTCTCTCCAGAGATTCTCAATTGGGTTTAAGTCAGGGCTCTGGCTGGGCCATTCAAGAACAGTCACGGAGTTGTTGTGAAGCCACTCCTTCGTTATTTTAGCTGTGTGCTTAGGGTCATTGTCTTGTTGGAAGGTAAACCTTCGGCCCAGTCTTAGGTCCAGAGCACTCTGGAGAAGGTTTTTGTCCAGGATATCCCTGTACTTGGCCGCATTCATCTTTCCCTTGATTGCAACCAGTCGTCCTGTCCCTGCAGCTGAAAAACACCCGCACAGCATGATGCTGCCACCACCATGCTTCACTGTTGGGACTGTATTGGACAGGTGATGAGCAGTGCCTGGTTTTCTCCACAGATACCGCTTAGAATTAAGGCCAAAAAGTTCTATTTTGGTCTCATCAGACCAGAGAATCTTATTTCTCACCATCTTGGAGTCCTTAAGTTGTTTTTTAGCAAATTTCATGCGGGCTTTCATGTGTCTTACACTGAGGAGAGGCTTCCGTCGGGCCACTCTGCCATAAAGCCCCGACTGGTGGAGGGCTGCAGTGATGGTTGACTTTCTACAACTTTCTCCCATCTCCTGACTGCATCTCTGGAGCTCAGCCACAGTGATCTTTGGGTTCTTCTTTACCTCTCTCACCAAGGCTCTTCTCCCCCGATAGCTCAGTTTGGCCGGACGGCCAGCTCTAGGAAGGGTTCTGGTCGTCCCAAACGTCTTCCATTTGAGGATTATGGAGGCCACTGTGCTCTTAGGAACCTTAAGTGCAGCAGAAATCTTTTTGTAACCTTGGCCAGGTCTGTGCCTTGCCACAATTCTGTCTCTGAGCTCTTCAGGCAGTTCCTTTGACCTCATGATTCTCATTTGCTCTGACATGCATTGTGATCTGGAAGGTCTTATATAATATAGACAGGTGTGTGGCTTTCCTAATCAAGTCCAATCAGTATAATCAAACACAGCTGGACTCAAATGAAGGTGTAGAACCATCTCAAGGATGATCAGAAGAAATGGAAAGCACCTGAGTTAAATATATGAGTATCACAGCAAAGGGTCTGAATACTTAGGACCATGTGATATTTCAGTTTTTCTTTTTTAATAAATCTGCAACAATGTCAACAATTCTGTGTTTTTCTGTCAGTATGGGGTGCTATGTGTACATTCATGAGGAAGAAGAATGAACCTAAATGAGTTTAGCAAATGGCTGCAATATAACAAAGAGTGAAAAATTTAAGGGGGTCTGAATACTTTCCGTACCCACTGTATGCTTACTGGGATTTTTTTATGTTTTATAGCAGAAAGTAAAATGACTTACCGTAAAATCCATTTCTCTGATGTTCATTGACGGATACAGCTCCTGATATTCTTGACCATTGGGTTATACTGCCCCCTACAGGAGTAGGATACTAGGCAGAAAAAGAACTTGACTACGCCTATGGGTAGTTCAAGGAGGTATACTCCCCCTCTCTGCTATAGGTACTCAGTTTTGTTACAAGCAGTGTCAGAAGTATTACAACTCCACAGAGGGGTGGGTGCTGTGTCCATCAATGAACATCAGAGAAATGGATTTTACGGTAAGTCAAAAATACCATTTTCTCTTTTGGTCATTGATGGACAAAGCTTCTGATCTTCATAACCATTGGGACTTCCCAAAGTAGTGTCAAATATGAGAGGTGGGAACAGCAAGAAAAAATTCCCAAGGCTAAACTGTAGCCAACCAGGTGACAGGAGCTCAACCAAAACAACTGGAGCCTACCTGAAAAACAGTACGCCCCCAAAGGGGGAACAAGCCCCCTAAACTGAAGCCTGCAAAACCTTGCGGCCAAAAAAAGAATTTGAAGATGCCAACACATCCACTTTATAAAATTCTGTGAAAGTGTGCACCGACAGGCAAGTAGTCGCCTTGCACACCTGCGTTACTGACGCCTGATGACGGAAGGCCCAGGAAGCACTGAGTGCCCACTTAGAGTGCGCCTTCACAGGGAAAGGAGGAACCTGACCCCTAATCGAACAGACCTGAGTCATTGTCTGTCTTATCTATGTAGAAATGGTCGCAGATGAAGCGGATAGTCCTTTTCGAGGCCCATCCACAAGCACAAATAATGAGTCTGACTTCCCAAAAGACTCTGAAGCTGCCAGGTACACCCGAATACCTGGAAACCAGCGAAGACGCCCCCACCCCTGATAAGGGTGAGGACACACCTACATGCTGAAAGAGCCTTGTCCGCGGGTCTGGAGAAGCTCTTGACTTGCAGACCGAGTTCGCTTGGATCCACCAGAGGAGGCCCTGAAAGGCTTTGATTCCTCATCAGTCAACCCTGAGGGACGAAAAAACTTCTTATGAGCGGAGAAGGATGGCCCACGTCTACGACAAGGTTCCTTGCCCTTACTAGCCTAGAAAAGTACTCTTCCCCCCTGTGAGACCCTTAATGATGTCATCCAGGGTAGCTCCAAACAGGGGATCTCCTTGAAAATGAAGATCAGCGAAGGCCTTTTTAGAAGTCTGGTCCGAACACCAGCATTTGAGCCAAAAAATACGCAGAAGGACCACTGCTGAAACAGAGAGCCTAGCGACTATGGGAGCCATGTCCAAAGAGGCATCACAGATAAACTGTAGCCCCTGGACCAACTGATCCGCCAGTTTAGCAAAGGCAGAGGGGAGCTGCTCCTCCTCCAGGTCACGGCGTAAAAGCTTAGCCCACTCAGTCAGAGTTTGCGACACCAGTGCAATGGTAAATACCGGCCTCAATGCCGAACCAGCCAGTGTACATATTGCAGGCCACAGCCTCCGCCTTCCTGTCAGCCGGGTCTATAAAAGCTGGGGACTCCTCAACCGAAATTATGGTTGCCTTGTTCAATCTGGAAACCGGAGGGTCCACCACCGGTGGAACAGTCCAATTTTTTTTAGAAGAGACTGTTCATGGGGGTACCGCATAGCAAATCGCTTATGGACCACAAGGGGATGTTTTGGCCATTCCCACTCTTTAGAAACAATTCTGTCAAAATAGGCGGGGCAAGGAAACACCTTTGCGGCTCCGGGTGGCTTGAGTGCTAAAGGGAACCGACGCCTTAGTCGCAGCTTTAGCTGCGTCCTTCATTTTTAGGGTCTCACGCATACAATCAGTGCATCCAACAGCTCGGCTACAGGAGTGGAGGAATCATCCCCACTATCTGAGAACTCAGGGCGTGTGGTCGCAGACCCAGCAGAGTGACCCACATCAGCAGCGGCCAGATCAGATTCAGGGTCTGAGGAGACAGATGAGGCAGGGGAAGGTGGGGGGCGCATTTTGCTAGCCCTCGCCCAAAAACCACCTCCACCGGGGACACAAAGGACTCCAGTCAGTGCATCAATAGATGGTTGGGACCCGAGGGCCCCACAGCCTCTGAGAGAGGATCAGGTGGGGAAATGTGCTCCAAAGATTCTATGAGTCAATAGGGGGACCCTACAAAAAAAGTTTTAAAAACACTGCTAAGGGACACCCTCCGGCAGCACCACTCGGTTGCCAGTAACAGAGCACCTAAACGATCCTCAGCAGAGAGGGAGAGGACCCCACCAGACTCACCCCCAGCTGAAACAGGCACCTGCAGCCACCAGGATAATCTGCACTCAACTCAAAAGATCCAGGAGTCAGCACCAGGGGATGAGGAGGGGCCCCCACCACTGAAATCGCTGCCCATAGGGCTCCACTGTCAAGGCCGCTGCTATTTTCAACAGCAAACCACCGCAAAATATCCGCCGGACTACACGAAAATGGCCGTCATGCATTGAGCACACAGACTACAGCAAAATGGCGGCCCCACGAGGCTCCCAGGGACCCAGGAGGGATCCCTAGGCCTCAGAAAACAGGACAGGCAGGAAGGGAGGCCCCTCCACAGCTAATCGCCAACGGCGCACCCCCCGCCCCCATCCCCAGCACAGCACCCTGCCCCAACCCCAGAAGGTAGACCAGGCCACCCCACTGCCCCAGCGCAAGTGAAGGAAGGAGGGGGCGAGATGGCTCATAGGGACCACAAGACTGATGAGGAGGGTGCCTAATGGGAAGGAGGGGATCCCTCTGGTCCGACCCTCTAAAGGAGGGGCCCACATCCACCCAAAAACCCTCCAGGGGGAGAGGGGGGACAGTTACTTACCATACCAGGAACTAGGTGGGCACTGCTCCAGACAGAACCTTCTCTCCATCGAAATGTGGGGGCTGTCAGTCAGGAGGAACAAGACCCGGTCGTATGCGACCTTGTGAGGCGTTTAACTCGCAGGCCAGCCCCCGTTTAATGGGGCAATGTCGCAGCTGACCTAGCACGGAGCTGAGGTCTGCGTGCTCTCGCTGGCCAGACTGGGGTCACCACTGGAGCTGGATTATCCAGCCTGTCGTCCAGTCCGGCAGTAGATCTCACAGGAAAAATCCAGGGGAAAAAAATCTATCTAAAAAGGAAAAAATTGCCAGGACCAGAGATCCCAGCAAGGAACTAGGTCCTTACTCCTGACTAGGCAGAAAAAACTGAGTACCTATAGCAGAGAGTGGGTGTATACCCCCTGGGACTGCACATAGGCATAGCCAGATTTTTTTACTGCCTAGTGTCTTACTCCTGTAGGTGGCAGTATAACCCAATAGTTAAGAAGATCAGGAGCTGTGTCCGTCAATGAACGAAAGAGAAATTATGTTTTGTTAATAAATATTGTTGATAACTGAAAAAGGACTGTCTGAGTTGGTTCACAAACCTAATACTGTACCAGGGGAACAGCCTAGTTTGATCACATATCTAATTCCCTTCCATACTGATGTGCAGTCCATTCAGAAAGTACAGCAGTGCCTTTAGGCTTGGAACCATATTACAAGCTCCCTAGTAAACTATCTCACCTTCAGGGGGCTCCAGGCCCTTGGGTCCGGATGGCTGGAAGCCGCCAAGGGCCCATTCAATCATCTGCTTGTTCTGGAGTTCTATAGATTTGGAGGTATCTGTCTCGTCATTTTCAGGGCATGAAGGGAAAACCTTTCCGGCTCGAGTGCTGGCCACCTACAAGACACAGCAAGTCATGATGTCCTTGTGATGGCATGTCAAATGCAAATGAATTAGTGGGCTGGAATGAGTGATAATCAATATTAAGGGGGTCACACTAGGTCTACTGAAGACAACTAATTCCAGGAAGAAAATAAAGATTTTAGCACTTTGGTAATTATAGTACCAACTGCAGTGTAAAATATTTTATGCCAGAAAATGCAAATCTGTGCTGTGTCAATGCAGTGGAAAGCAACATGTTGTCATTATTGCTCCCTCACCAGCAGCACCCTTTTGCACTCCTATGCAGCACCATTTAGCTGTCATGAATGTAGAGAAATATTCAATTCTTTTAGGTACAGGGAGCATGTAGCTTCCTTTGCTTCCTCTCAGGTGACAGTGCTAGTGCTTAGTCCAGTGCTGTCACATGGAGGTAGGGAGACAGTTCCTACTCCTATATAAGCTTTAAGGAGAGTGACTCCGAGTTTACACGGGTGACTTTTGGGGAGGACAGTAGTAGGTCAGAATTGGGAAGGACAGCAGTGGGTCATTATTGAGAATGGAAGTAATAAGTCAGTATTGGGTAGAGCAGTAATGGGTTTGTATTGAGTAGGGCAGTATCAGTAGTGCATCAGTATTGGGAAGGATAACAGTGGGTAAGTAGAGGGTTGAGCAGTAGTTTGGCAGTATTGGGAAGGGCAGTAGTGGGACAGTATTGGAATGGACAGTAGTGGGTCAGTATTGGGAATGGGAAGTAGTAGCTCAGTAATGGACAGGTGAGTAGATGGTAGAGCTGTAGTGGGTCAGTATTGGCAAGGGAAGTAGTCAGTGTTGGGAAAGGACAGCAGTGGGACAGCACTGGAATGGACAGTAGTGGGCTGGTATTGGAAAGGATAGTAGTAGCTCAGTATTGGGCAGGACAGTAGGAAGTCAGTAGATGGTAGGACAGTAGTAGCTCAGTACTGGGAAGGACAGTAGTAGGTCAGTAGATGGTAAGACAGTAGTGGGTCAGTAATGGGAAGGACAGTAGTAGGTGAGTAGATGGTAGGACAGTAGTGGGGCAGTATTGGGGAGGATAGTAGTAGCTCAGTATTGGACAGGACAGTAGTGGGTAAGTATTGGGAAGGACAGTAGTAGCTCAGTATTGGACAGAACAGTAGTAGGTCAGTAGATGGTAGGAGGGTTGTTGGTCAGCATTGGGAAGGGCAGTAGCAGCTAAGTACTGGACAGAACAGTAGTGCGTCAGTAGAAGGGTAGGGCAGTAGTGGGACAGTATTGGAAAGGACAGTAGTAGCTCAGTATTAGACAGGACAGTAGATATTAGGGCAGTAGTGGGTCAGTATTGGACAGGACAGTAGTAGCTCAGTATTGGACAGGACAGTAGTAGCTCAGTATTAGACAGGACAGTAGAAGGTCATTAGATATTACGGTAGAAGTGGGTCAGTATTGGACAGGACAGTAGTAGCTCAGTATTGGACAGGACAGTAGTAGGTCAGTAGATGGTAGGACAGTAATGGGTCAGTATTGGGAAGGGAAGTAGTAGCTCAGTACTGGACAGAACAGTAGTGCGTCAGTAGAAGGGTAGGGCAGTAGTGGGACAGTATTGGAAAGGACAGTAGTAGCTCAGTATTAGACAGGACAGTAGATATTAGGGCAGTAGTGGGTCAGTATTGGACAGGACAGTAGTATCTCAGTATTGGACAGGACAGTAGTAGCTCAGTATTGGACAGGACAGTAGAAGGTCATTAGATATTACGGTAGAAGTGGGTCAGTATTGGACAGGACAGTAGTAGCTCAGTATTGGACAGGACAGTAGTAGGTCAGTAGATGGTAGGACAGTAATGGGTCAGTATTGGGAAGGGAAGTGGTAGCTCAGTACTGGACAGAACAGTAGTGCGTCAGTAGATGATAGGGCAGTAGTGGGTCAGTATTGGACAGCACAGTAGAAGCTCAGTATTGGACAGGACAGTAGTGGGTAAGTATTGGGAAGGAGAGTAGTAGCTCAGTTTTGGACAGGACAGTAGATGGTAGTGGGCCATTATTGGGAAGGACAGTAGTAGCTCAGTATTGGAAAGGACAGGAGGTGGGTCAATAATGGGTCAGTGGGTCAATAATGGGTCAGTATTGTGACGGGCTGCAGTAGGCAGGACAGTAATGGTTCTCCTCACCTGTAGCACCTCATAGATGGCTTTTCTGTACATTGGCTGTTTGCTGTATGTCGCCTGGTGGAAGGTGTTGGCGAATGAGCTGAGGGGCAGCAATTTCTCCACACATACCTAATTAAAGATCAGATTTATAAAAATAGAAAAAATATAAGACACTGTTTACATCATCATTTTTTCAAAGCAAGTTTTTTGCTACACTTGTGCATTGAAATCAACGGACGCACCAAAGCACAGATTTTTATGTAATTTTATTGCATGATAAAAAGTCCTCCATCTGGGAAAACACAAGGAGGCACACCTATAACAGTGACTGGGGCCCAAAAACAAACACAGGGAATGCTTTTTATGACCTCCTTTATAAAAAGCCATTTGCCATCCAGTCATGCTAAATCTCTGAATATAGACTTTCTGAATATAACGACCTGGAAGAAACACGGGGACGCTTGCCATATACAAGTCTTGGCCCCACTAGTCTGTTATAGAACTACTTACCACAGAGAACTTGCCATCTCCAAACCACATGACCCAGCGAGTACCCTCTGCCGCTCGGCTTCTTCCGGTCATCCACCAGGAAACGATTCGGCCGGGCCACCACGAGAAGCCACGCAGCTTGCCCCAGACCAGCTCCCCAATGCCAAAGCCTCGGCCATCCTAGAAAACGAGAGGCACATGATCAGCTACATTCACTTTTTAATATTACATCGGAACAATTGCCTAGTAGATCAATATTTACTTGTTCAGCCAGTCTTGTGACTCATAAAAAAAGGTAACTCTATTCGGCCGGCTCCATCTCCGACTGGAGCTTACAGTTTTTTTTTTGTGCAACCCCGCAAAAAACTGTAGTGTATACCTGGCTTTAAGTCTAGTACACACTATCATTTTTATTTATTTATGTATTGTTCCAACTCAATGGGTTGAAAGAAAAATAAAAAACTGGGTTAAACAATAAAGAAAAAAAAAGACAGCTCCGGTTGGAGCTGCTGTACTAACAATCCGATGTTAGTACAGCGATCTCCCCTACTGAGCTGTTGTGCTTTGACAGGGGGATGGCCTCCCACCAGAACACTCCGGTCACTTGCTGAGAGCGCCGATTGGGAGCCGGTCGGCTGTTGGTTTTCAAGCATTTTGTCCGACAGAAGCTAGCCGAACTGCCGGTTTCTGTCGGACCGGCTGCCCGACACATGGGCCAAATGCTGGCCAGTGTTTATTGAACCGGCTGATGTTGCCTGGCATTTGGCCCGTGTGTACTAGGCTTAACTATACTGAATATATATATATAGTAACTGGATTTTTTTCTTGCTTGTGGTTCCATTTGAAAGGGACATTGTCATGTTGACCACGCATGGAAAAGTGACAGTGTGTTTGCAAAGTTATACCTTAACCTACGTATCTATACTGCGGGGCGGTGGCTCCTACAGGCAAAACCACGTAGAGGTAGGTCATCGCCACTTCCAGGCTTGCGTCACGCAAGCGCGCCGCCAGCGGCCAGCTTCCACTGTGATTGGACACAGCAGCAGCCAATCAGCGGGTCCGGCGGACCTGATGACTGCCAGGACCCACCAATCGTTGCCGACAGAAGCAGAACCGCAGTCTTCCGATGTAAACATGGCAGATCGCCGTTCTGTTACAAGGAAAGACAGAAATTCTGTGTTTCTGCTCAGCTGGCTGAGTCTTTCCACAGTACAAGCACCTCACACAGTGAGAAAGCACTCCCTATGGACATATTTTACCCTTTGATGTTAAGCTCTTCCCTGCCATTGTCATTAGTACAGTGACAGTGCATATTTTTTAGCACTGATCACTGTATTGGTGTCACTGGTCCCCAAAAAGTGTCACTTAGTGGTGCATTATTCAGGTGTAAAAAATAAGTGTAAACAAAGCAAAAGTCCGATTTGTCTACCACAATGTCACAGTCCCACTATAAGTCGCTGATCGCCGCCATTACTAGTTAAAAAATAAATGATTAAATAAAATAATAATAATCTCGGCCGGTTCCTGTTGATCTGGCTGAGATTTTGAACCGTCTATGTGTATATATATATATATATATATACAGACACATACATATATATACAAACAGACACACTCACGCCACACACTCTCTGCAGTCTCCTGTTATCTCCGCCCTCATCCAGCCCCCTCCAGCTCTCCTTGGCTTTCCTATGACTCCCTTGCTGGCAAACTCTCAATAGAGTTAGAGAGATAGCTGTCATTAGCCTAGGCTTTTTACCAAACAAGAAAGAGGAAGTGGGCTGTATAAGGTATTTACCGGCAGAAAAAAAAAGTTTTACTATTCAAATATAAAACAACAAGGGCAGAGAATTGATGGAAAGATGAAAAAATGACTGAAGAGCCGCTTTAAGTAGAAGGGGCAATAATTATCCTGGGAGCCAGTGTATTTAAACTATGGTTGCTCTAATGTACATTTATCATGACAAGCTATTCATCCAAGTCTACATTTAGAGGGATGCAAATAAGACTCTGTAGATCCTTGCTGTTGGTTGTAAATGCTGCATGGGAGAGGGTGTGTGAATAGCTGTAGTTGTCAGATTTGTGCTCTTTACAAATGAATGGCCAGCACCACTGCTGTTCACATGTAAGGGCCCTTTCACACCAGTTCGTTGAAAAACACGGTAAGAATGCATGATGGATTTTTTATGCCGTTTCTGGTTGCCTGACTCCCAGCATACACCTGTGAAACATGGATATGTGACTCTAAATGAGCACAAAAAAAAAAAACTGCAGTGCATTTTTGATGCGTTTTATGATTGATTTTTAACTCCATCCCACAAAAACTCCATATAATCATAGCTCACTATCAATTAATTAATTCCACCTTAACTTACTAACAGTGACTTCATTAACAATGACTTCAACCCGCTGAATTAAATAGACTCCATTCCACCTTTGCTCACTACTGTTGACTTCATCCAGCCTTAGCTGAATGACAATGACTCCACCCCACTTTAGCTGAATGACAATGACTCCATTTCACCTATGCTCAATGACAATGACTCCATCTCACCTTAGCCCAATGACAACGACTCCATCCCGCCTTAGCTTAATGACAATGACTCTATCCCACCTTAGCTCAATGACAACGACTCCATCCCACCTTAGCTTAATGACAATGACTCTATCCCACCTTAGCTCAATGACAATGACTCCATCCCACCTTAGCTTAATGACAATGACTCTATCTCACCTTAGCTTAATGACAATTACTCTATCTCACCTTAGCTCAATGACAATGACTCCATCCCACCTTAGCTTAATGACAATGACTCCATCCCACCTTAGCTTAATGACAATGACTCTATCCCACCTTAGCTCAATGACAATGACTCCATCCCACCTTAGCTTAATGACAATGACTCCATCCCACCTTAGCTTAATGACAATGACTCCATCCCACCTTAGCTTAATGACAATGACTCTATCTCACCTTAGCTCAATGACAATGACTCCATCCCACCTTAGCTCAATGACAATGACTCTATCCCACCTTAGCTTAATGAAAATGACTCCATCCCACCTTAGCTCAATGACAATGACTCTATCCCACCTTAGCTTAATGAAAATGACTCCATCCCACCTTAGCTTAATGACAATGACTCTATCCCACCTTAGCTTAATGAAAATGACTCCATCTCACCTTAGCTTAATGAAAATGATTATATCCCACCTTAGCTCAATGACAATAACTACATCCTACCTTAGCTTAATGACAATGACTTCATCTCACCTTATCTAATGACAATGGCTCACTCCCACCTTAGCTCAATTTAAGTTACTCCATCCCACTTTAACTCAATGACAATTACCCCATTCTACCTTAGCTCCATAACTAGACAGAGCTTTTAATATGACACCATCTCACCTTAGCTCAATGAAAATGACTCCATCCCACCTTAGCTCAATGACCATGACTCCATCCCTCCTTAACTCAATGACAATGACTCCATTCCACCTTAGCTCAATGACAAGGACTCCATCCCACCCTAACTCAATGACAATGACAATTACCCCATTCTACCTTAGCACCATAACTAGACAGAGCTTTTAATACGACTCAACCCCACCTTAGCTCAATGACAATGACTCCATCCCACCTTTACTCAATGACAATGGCTCCATCCCACCCTAGCTCAATGACAATGACTCCATCTCACCTTAGCTCAATGACAATTACCCCATTCTACCTTAGCTCCATAACTAGACAGAGCTTTTAATACAGGTCGAATGCAAAAATCATACTATAACTTTGCATATACTATTACACGATAACATTTTTAAGCGATACGAATTGCCCTAACACATTACCCCTCTTCATACCTCATACTCTGCTTCATCATCAGCGGATTTAGAGGCAGTCTTGTCTCCAGCATCAGCAACAGCAGGCTCAGGAGTGGTGGCCACAGTGGGGGAGGCCGGATCTGTGGGTTGCTGGGAGGGTGGTGGGGTGGTCTCCTCTTCTTTCTGAGGTTCTCTGGAAACCGTTTCCTCCATGGCGTTTATGACGGCCACCAGCTGTTGCTTCTTTTCAGCCTAGAGAAAGAAAAAAATATGCACATTAGTGGTAGAAATGTGGAGTGCCAATGGTGACAAAGCAATTATATTATTACAGTTCTAGGTTTACAAATATCTATATACATTGACCACCACAATACGATTCCCCCACCATCAGTAACAGTGGGGTATAGTTCTTGCCACCAACGATGGGGCACTATTCTTCCCACTGACACCATTGATGGGGCACTATTGATCTCACTGATACCAGTGATGGAGCTCTATTCCTCCCACTGACATTAATGATGGGGCACTATTCCTCCAACTGACAATAATGATGGGGCACTATTCCTCCCACTGACAATAATGATGGGGCACTATTCCTCCAACTGACAATAATGATGGGGCACTATTCCTCCAACTGACATTAATGATGGGGCACTATTCCTCCAACTGACATTAATGATGGAGCACTATTCCTCCAACTGACATTAATGATGGGGCACTATTCCTCCAACTGACATTAATGATGGGGCACTATTCCTCCAACTGACATTAATGATGGAGCACTATTCCTCCAACTGACATTAATGATGGAGCACTATTCCTCCAACTGACAATAATGATGGGGCACTATTCCTCCAACTGACATTAATGATGGGGCACTATTCCTCCAACTGACATTAATGATGGGGCACTATTCCTCCAACTGACATTAATGATGGGGCACTATTCCTCCAACTGACATTAATGATGGAGCACTATTCCTCCAACTGACATTAATGATGGGGCACTATTCCTCCAACTGACAATAATGATGGGGCACTATTCCTCCAACTGACATTAATGATGGGGCACTATTCCTCCAACTGACATTAATGATGGGGCACTATTCCTCCAACTGACATTAATGATGGAGCACTATTCCTCCAACTGACAATAATGATGGGGCACTATTCCTCCAACTGACATTAATGATGGGGCACTATTCCTCCAACTGACAATAATGATGGGGCACTATTCCTCCAACTGACATTAATGATGGGGCACTATTCCTCCAACTGACATTAATGATGGGGCACTATTCCTCCAACTGACATTAATGATGGGGCACTATTCCTCCAATTGACATTAATGATGGGGCACTATTCCTCCCACTGAAACCAAATATGGGGCACTATTCCTTCCACAGACACCAAATATGGGGCACTATTACTGACACCAATGATGGGGCACTATATCTCCCACTTATACCAAAAATGGGGTATTATTATTCCCCCTAATGCCAATGATGGGGCATTGTACACTCCCACTAACGCCAGGACATTTTCTTCTCCCACTGGCCACAGTCTGGCCCCCCTAAAGTAAACTGGTCCATTTTTCATAAAGTTTGGAGACCCCTGGACTAGATGGACACAATTGCAAATCCTTTGTCAGGTAAAGCAACCCAAAAGTATATATTTCAGTGGAGTATTTAGCCATCTGCCTGGAGTAAACCTTGCTGACCATGATGATTAAATATCTCCTATACAGACTTCTATAAACCTTAATTATAGGCCTAGAAGTAAGCAATTATTAGGGTGAAAACATTCAGAGGAGGAGGAGGAGGAGCAAGGTCTGGTGTCAGGCATTTTGTTTAATGTTCTGCACACACTGAAATGAGGCTTAATTTGGTTGTAAAGGCTGAAGGTTTTTTTAAGGATACACAGAGCAGGGCTTGGGAGTGAGCACGCAGCAGTGCCAACATAGCAAGCAGCTTGCTATTGGAGGCAATGCAGAGGTGTAACTAGAACCTTCAGGGCCCTGGTGCAAGAAACCATAAAGGAAACCTCCCCCGACACCCCTCCACCCCCTTCCATCCAAGCCCTAGGTTTCCAGTTCTGGGAGGGCATCCATGGACATCCTCCCAGAACCTGCATGCCCCCTGGGGCGTGAATTCAGTGCGCTCTGTGACTGCTGTGTCCTTTGGACACAGCTGATTACAGATCACATTTAAGGGCAAATCACAGCGGCCCTTTACCATGTATTCAGCTGATCAAATGTATACAGACTTGCCGGTTATCGGCAGTCCTTTCCTCCCACGCTGTGTTTGTGTAAGGAAAGGAGAGGCCTTAATCGGCAAGACTTTTAGTATATTGTTTACACTGATAATCAGGGTACTGATCATCAGTGCCCTAATGATCACTGCTACCTATCGGTGCTCAATAATGCTACCTATTAGTGCCACCTTTCAGTGCTCATAAATGCCGCTTATCAGTGCTCATCAGTTCTGCCTATCAGTGCTCATCAATGCTGTCTATCAGTGCCGCCTATCAGTGCTCATCAATACCACCTATCAGTGCCCATTAGTGCCACCTATCTGTGCCCATTTATGCCACCTATTAGTGCCTTCTATCAGTGCTCATTAATACTGCCTATCAGTGCCCATCAGAACCACCCATCAGTCCTCATCAATGCTTCTCACCAGTGCCACCTATCCATGCTCATCAATGCCGCCTATCAGTGCAGCCTGTCATTGCTGCCTATCAGTGCCCCCTCAGCAGGACTCTGAGCTGAGAGGGTCTCTCTCATACAGCCCAGAGCCTGCACTAACAGTTCCCCCTCCCCCGGACCGATCTGAGAGGAGAGAGCCAATCTGCTCCTTCTCCTCCCTCCCCCCTATCCTCCTGTGTGTGAACCCCGGGAAGTGTGAAACCCAGCAGCTAAATGATAAAATTCAGCTGCTTAGCTTCACACTTCCAACGGTGCTACACAGGAGGAGAAGGAGCAGATCAGCTCTTTCTTCTCCCATCTGTGCGAGGGAGGGGGAACAGTCAGTGCCGGCTCTGGGCTGTAAGTGATCTTAGCTCACAGTCCTGCAGCCAGAAATACCCCCAACAGTAGCAGAATGCCAGAACCCGGTCACAAGACTGACCTTTACAACTCTGGTAGTTCCGCCATTGGGGCACTGGTCAAAGGGAGGAGCCAGGAGCACCAGCCGGGGATCCGAAAGAGGAGGATCGGGCTGCTCTGTGCAAAACTATTACACAGATCAAGTAAGTATGACATGTTTGTTATTTTAAAAAAAAGATCAGATCCTTTAATACCACTTTAATGCAAGACAAGAAAAAAAAAAAAACAATTTGGAGCTTGTATTTATGCATTTCGATTATCAGGGTGTGAAGGGACCCCGCTCATCCTCAGCAACCACAGCTGGGGCTTGGCTAGGGAGTACATATTTCTCCTAATACTTTTGGATTGGGATTTCATGATGCCCGTCAAGCTTACATAGCTGTTAGAGATGCGCCAAAACATATCGGCCAAAAATGGTGTCGCAATTTTTCCACCATTTTACTGTGCTTATTGTGTGTTTTTCATAGGTCATGTGACTCAAAAACAGCATCAAAAACGTGACACGGGTGAGTTATTGATGAATTCTTGCTGCGTTTTCAGTGCATTTTAACTGAGAGGTCCGTTTTTGGTGCAGTTTTTTTAAATTACCAAAAATGCAGCAAGGAACAGACCAGCGCAACAGACCAGTGTGAAGACATACGTAAAATTTTTAAGGTATGCATTTTTCTTGAGCTTTTCTTGCGCTAAAGGTGCAGATAATGGCTGAAATAAATTCATATTTCTTTAAATTTGTGATAATAAATAAAAGTCAAATACAATTATATATATAAAAATTTATATAGATATTTTGAAAACTGTCATTTTCGCTTTCGGCCAAGTGCATTATGAATTTTCGGTTCGGTAATGGCTCCAAACTAAGTGTGATGGTCAGGTGTCAACGACCCTTTGGCCATGTATTGTGTTAATACAAGACTTCTTTTGTGCAAACCTTACTAGCTGGCTGGCATTAGGCTGGGACTTCATAGGTGTAGGAGTAACAGCGCACATCAGAGCAGACATCATTCCCAGCTGCAAAGATTAAGCGTCCAGTGGTATGCCGCCAAGAATACCAGTTGGGTTCATAAAATGTCACTCATTTGGGGACCAGAAGCCTGTTAGATACAATATTTATTTGTTGCTCATAAATGGACACTAGGTTTAATGTACACAAGAGTTAGACTGATGAATGACTTGCATTTGTGGGATGTTTCACACGGCGGCCTTTAATAAACTGCACAAAAGAATATAATCGATGCCCTGTAACTAGGGATGCACCGATACCGGTGCTGATTCCGAGTATTTTTTACGAGTACGCGTATTCGTAAAAATGCTCCCGATACCTGAAACCAATACTTTGCGGTGCGATTTGCGCCCATACAAAATGAACGGGCGCAAATTGCACGTCAAAGAATCACATGCAATTTGAACAGAAATGCGTTGCGATTCCTGTCCAAATCGCATACGGTTTCCCACCTGCTCCTGTGTGAACCCAGGTAGAAATCTTGATGACAAACCTGGGTTCACACAGGAGCGGTGGGGAAACTGAATGCCATTCGGACAAGAATTGCACTGCATTCCAGTTCAAATCACATGCAATTCTTTGCAGTGCGATTTGACCCCATTCGGGACCATATCGGCACTGGTACTCGCCAATAAAAATGGGTATCGGTGCATCCTACCTGTAAGAGAAAAAAAACTGTAGTAATAAGCTCCTGTCAGTTGAAGGCCCAGAAAGGCAGGTAACTGTCTAATAACAGAGTGGCTCACCTGTTCCAATCATACACATTCAGGTTCCAACAAGCAGAACCCCTTCAGGCCACACTGTCTGCCATAAATCCCAACCTTCCCCTCTCCCTAAATGGAGGAGGGAGGGGAACCTTTTATCTTTATTGTACACCCAGGCCTTTCAAACAATTGTGATTTACAGGGCTACATTATAGCTACATATACTGAACAAAATTATAAATGCAACGCTTGCTTTTTTGCAACCATTATTCATGAGCTGAACTCAAAGATCTAAGAAAACCGGGATTCATCCAAGAAGAGAACATCTCTCCAAATTATAGAAAAGGAGCAAGAAAGAAAAAGTATTCCTTATCCCACCCACTCAGCGCTCATGTATATGCAATACTCCTAGGATCAAAACGTATGTATCTAGCAATGCAGCAAGATATACTCGTATGCCTATATAACCAATAAAGCAGCAGCTATACTCAAAACATAACATAAAAAAAGGTGCGTATAGGAGCCTCAGCCCATATAAACACTAGCAGCGCTAAAACAACCTCTAACAAGGTTGAAGGTAAATGGCAAACAAAGTAGGAAATTAATATAAAGCCTTAAAGTTCATAAGTCCATAATATTCTCAGGGTGAAGTCACACGAAAGAATGGGTGCATAGAAAATTCGTTGTGTGGTGGAACACAAGACTTCTTTATCGATCACTCAGCAACCATCATATCCTTCACCTCACCACTGTGCTCCCCCCCCTTGAGAGTGGACACGTACCCTTAACGCTAGGGTTTAGCGCTTTATTCAATCAAAAATCCTCCACTTCCGGATGGTGATCCCCTCAGGATTCCACTCCAACTAGTAGGGATATAGTCAGCGCCTCCTCCTCTCCTCTCACATAAAAAGGGGGGACAGATACCTCCTCCTCTCGTCTCACATAAAAGGGGAACAGATACCCATAGCGTAATATGCCCTCAGTAGAAGTCCAGTGCCGACGAAACGCGTCAGGGCGTGAGCACGCGGTCATTCTGTTCCATACCAAGGACATCCCAGAGGATCCCTAGCACTAAACGCCATTTGAGTCCGAGTAACATCGTGATAGGGTGGCTGGATCACCCGTACCGTGTGGCTCAGTGGGGACAACGTCAGTAGTAGGAGGACCGGGTTTTGTGCCTTGGATATGTTGTTCGCATAAATACATCCGATTCCATGTGAGTGTGATTTTAATTTTTTTAATAAAGCCTTGTTTGTACATATTACGCTATGGGTATCTGTTCCCCTTTTATGTGAGACGAGAGGAGGAGGTATCTGTCCCCCCTTTTTATGTGAGAGGAGAGGAGGAGGCGCTGACTATATCCCTACTAGTTGGAGTGGAATCCTGAGGGGATCACCATCCGGAAGTGGAGGATTTTTGATTGAATAAAGCGCTAAACCCTAGCGTTAAGGGTACGTGTCCACTCTCAAGGGGGGGGAGCACAGTGGTGAGGTGAAGGATATGATGGTTGCTGAGTGATCGATAAAGAAGTCTTGTGTTCCACCACACAACGAATTTTCTATGCACCCATTCTTTCGTGTGACTTCACCCTGAGAATATTATGGACTTATGAACTTTAAGGCTTTATATTAATTTCCTACTTTGTTTGCCATTTACCTTCAACCTTGTTAGAGGTTGTTTTAGCGCTGCTAGTGTTTATATGGGCTGAGGCTCCTATACGCACCTTTTTTTATCTCTCCAAATTGCCAGACATCATCGAATGTGAGCATTTGCCCACTCAAGTCGGTTACGACGATGAACTGCACTCAGGTGGAGACCCCGATGAGGACGTCGAGCATGCAGATGAGTTTCCCTGAGACGGTTTCTGATAGTTTGTGCAGAAATTGTTTGATTATGTAAACCGATTGTTGCAGCAGCTGTCCGGATGGCTGGTCTCAGATGATCTTGGAGGTGAAGAAGCTGGATGTGGAGGTCCTGGGCTGGTGTGGTTACACGTGGTCTGCGGTTGTGACACCGGTTGGATGTACTGCCAAATTCTCTGAAACACCTTTGGTGATGGCTTATGGTAGAGAAATGAACATTCAATTCACGGGCAACAGCTCTGGTGGACATTCCTGCAGTCAGCATGCCAATTGTACGCTCCCTCAAAACTTGTGACATCTGTGGCATCGTGCTGTGTGATAAAACTGCACATTTTAGAGTGGCCTTCAAGGCTCAGTTCACACTGGGGCGGCTTCCATGTCCCCCGACTCTGAAGCTGCCCCATGCAGCGCGACTTTAGCGTGGCTTGCAAACAACTTCTCTAATAGAAGTCAATGCAAGTCGCCCTAAAGTAGTGCAGTAACCTTTTTCTAAGTCGGAGCAACTTGAGTCGCTCCGATTAGAACGGTTCCATTGGACTGAATGGAGCGTGACTTGTCAGGCCGCTAAGTCGCCTGACAAGTTGCCCCAGTGTGAACCGGGACTTATTGTGGCCAGCCTAAAGGCCCGTACACACGATAAGTAAATCTGTAGGGAAAATTCGTCCGACGACCGATCTGCCAATTTTTGGATGGTTAGTATGGTGCTTTCGACAGTCGACTCCGACTTTTCGGCCGAAAAAATCCTGATGTGCAGGCTATAAAATCTTTGTCGTCCGTCAACACAACGTCCGATTTTCGTCTCATTACAGATTTCGACGGAAAAAAATCTTAAGAGCAAGACTAGGCATGCTCAGAGACGAAAGAACACATAGAAAGCAATCCAATACATGACATCACTTCTGAAGTAGAATTCTGTCGTACGGGAAAATTGGTATGAAAATAACCTCTTCACTTTCCACATTAGACTAGCATGCCACAAAAACGGACGACAGATCGTTCAATAATCTGATCGTGTGTACGGGGCTTAAGGCACAGCTGTGCAATAATCATGCTTTCTAATCAGCATCTTGATATGTCACACCTATGAGGTGGACGGATTATCTCGGCAAAGGAGAAGTGATCACTAACACAGATTTAGACAGATTTGTGAACAATATTTGAGAGAAATAGGCCTTTTGTGTACATAGAAAAAGTCTTAGATCTTTGAGTTCAGCTCATGAAAAATGGGGGCAAAAACAAATGTGATGCGTTTATAATTTTTTCCATGTATATACAGGCACAAAAATGGGCAAGCATTCCCCCAAACACCAGGAAGGAAAGAGTGCTCTGCATCTTTCTTTGGGCGCATCTCAAAGACTACCTAAGGCAGCCAATACATTCGCTGTTTTTGTTCATTTAGCCAGCTGGTTGAATTTAAAAAATTACCCGATTCCCCCATCATGGCCAAAATGCTCAAAAACGCGAATTCTGGATATTCTGAGCCAGTGGGGATACATGGCTAAATTTAAACTCTAGTAACATGAAACATTACATTTAGGGTCCATTCACACTAGCGCGACTTGTCAGGCGACTTGGTCGCCTGAAAAATCGCGGTCGGTCGCTCGCCATTGAATAGTACAGGACCCGTTCTAATAGGAGAACTCCGACTTAGAAAAAGGGTCCTGTACTACTTTGGGGCGACCTGGAGGTGACATGCATTGACTTCAATTATATGAAGTCCCTGCAAGTCGCGCCGAAGTGTACCGCGACTTCACAGGTCGCCCCAGCAAGTCGTGTCGCGCCAGTCTGAATGGGCGCTTACAGCAGTTCAGCCCAGCTACTAAAATTACTAGTAAATAATTGCTAGGAGTAGCAACTAATTGCTAAACAGAGCAAATAGCTCTCTATGGAGTAAACTACACAAAATAGCCTGCAGTAGCATCTTGAAGCAATTATCTGCACATGATTGGAACACTGTGCGATTACGTGAGACTGATCACTACTAAGACCCCTTTCACATGGGCTTTCCGATCAGGTCAATGTCAGTTTTTCAGGCGGACCTGATCGGATGCTCCATGCAGCCCTATGGAACACTAGATGTCAGTGGAGACACTCAATGCTATCCGACCGATCCTGTCCATGAAATCCAGATGGATGGAAATCCTATTTTCCATTCATCTGAAGGATTGGAGCAGATGAAAACGGTCAGGTGGTCCGTTTTCATCTGATCTCCCATAGAGGAGAGCGGGGAGACGGAGCTGTCATCCGCCTGCTCACTGGGAATTGGCAGATCGATCCCCGCAGAGCAAAACGGAGTCCGTCGGGCGCACTGCCCGTGTGAAAGGACCCTTAGGGATACTACATGCTACTTGTGTGGTTTACTTCATCCAAAAGTTGGCGTCTTCACCTTCGTAACATTTTCAAAAACACACTTAACCAATGAAACCACCAATAAACAAATTCACTGTCTTGATATCTCTTGTGTTGAATATTACAACTCCCTCTTCCTTTGCCTACCTCTGCACAGACGATCCCCTTATCCGACTCATCCAACTTACCAACCAGTGTCTGCCACCCTTCTTTGCCAATTCCTTGACTAGCTTCTGCTTGCCCAACAAATAAAATTGAAAATACTAAAAACACGGAAAGCCGTCTACAATGCTGCCTTGAGCTACATCATCATAACATCAACTAAACTGTCCTCTCCGAACCTCCTACTCTAGCTTTTCTGTCACCTCCTCCTCCTATGCTCAACTCCAGAACTTCTACAAAGCCTCTCCCTCCTATCCTTACCTCAATCTATCCATCTTTTGGCAATCCCCGAAAACTCATCTCTTCAGGGAAGCCTATGTCGCCTCCACCCAATAAACTGAACTTTTACTTTCTCCATCAACTCATCCCCCCCAGTTATTACCTTTACATATCACTTGCCTTTCCCTTTAGACTGTAAGCTCTCAGGGGCAGGACCCTCCTACCTTTAGACTGTAAGCTCTCAGGGGCAGGACCCTCCTAACCCACTTGTCTTACATTGTATTGTAACTGTACTGTCTTCTTTTATATTATAATGCTCTGCAAAAACTAGAGATGCACCGAAAATTTGGTGGCCGAAACAAATTCCTTCTGCCACAGTTGTCCCGCAATAAATCGCAATCACGGCAAATCGCAATGCGGGACACTGTTGCCCAAAAGAAGCTCCTGCTCCTTTCTGAGCGTCAAGCTTCGTGCGTTGCGATTTTGCCGCGATTGCAGTGCGGAACGCCAAGCTGTGAATAGAGCCTTTTTGATGCTTTCTTGTGCGTTTTCAATGCATTTTACCAGGGAGGTGCGTTTTTGCTGCGGTTTTTTAACTGTCTAAAGATGAAGCAAGCAAGAATTTTAACAGCGTAACGGACCAATGTGAAAGCATACATAGAATTTAGAGGGATGCATTTTTTTTTTAAGCCTTTCTCGTGCTAAAGGTGCTGATAATGGCCGACAATAAATTCATATTCATGTAAATTTGTGATATTAATTAAAAAGTCACTCATAATACAAATATATATAAAAATATAAAAAATGTAATTTTCGGTTAAGTGCATCCTGCATTTTTGGTTTCGGCACCAAAATTTCCATTCGGTGCACCTCCAGCAAAACTATTGGTGCAATATAAATCCTGCATAATATTAATTTGGAGCCATTTGTTTTATCAGATTAATGATCAATTGCCAACCCCGGAGATTAATGCCTGGTAATTTTAGTTGCAGGACTGACCTACTAAAATATCTAGTGAGGCTCCAGCCTAACACGGTTCAATCTTTCAGTGACCTTCAAGTCTCATAACACTTTTGGTTTTGCCCCCATTCATATAGAGGCGTATGTTGGCTAGATCTGAAAAGTAACTGTAATGATCCTGAACCAAAACCCCCTAACCCTAAGTATAAAAATGAACCTTTGACTTTCCTCAAACTCAACCTGACCCCCAACCCTTAACCAACCCTAAACTTTAACCTTAAGGTGACCCTACAGGGAACCTAAATCTCAATCCTAACACTGAAAGAAAAAAAGACCATTATCATTCATGCCAACCACAGCACCCACGTGACAAACATTTTACAGCAATATATGCCAAAATGAGGGCTCCACAGGACATCTACATGAAGAAATGTAGCTGTCCCACCAATACTTTGGCTGGGTTCACACTGAGGCCTCCTATAAACTTTGTGAGGGACCCCTTTCTAATCTGTTGTAAAGCAAGGCAATGCTACACAAAGTTTTTGAGACAGATTTACTAAAGTTACAGCTTGGTTCATAAATATCTCCATCTCAGTACTTCCATAATTTCTTAAAGTGGACCCTGCATCTCAAGAAAGGTCCAAATATGCAGTTTAGCCCCCACCCTATCTTCCTTAACCACTTGCCGACCGCCGCCCGACTATATACGGCGGCGGTCAGCCCCTCCCAGGCAAAGTGACGTACCGGTACGTCATTAGCCTGGGAGCAAATAGGGGGCGAGCGCTCGCCGCCGGAGGCGTGGTCCCGCCCCCGCCCCCACGTGTGACCGGCGGACCTGATGTCCGCCGGTCACTCGCGATCGTCGGGTAGAGAGGGAGAAAGGCAGGCAGCTAATGTAAACAAAGCCGCCTGTCATCCTCCCCTGTGTAAAAGCACAGATTACTCGGTCCTGCTATGTAGGACCGTTGATCTGTGCTTTTACATCACAAGCCACATCCAATGACAGTTAGAAACACGCCCCTAGGGACACACTTAACCCCTCCCTCTCCAATAAAGTTAACCCCTTCCCTCCCAGTGTCATTTTTACAGTAACAGTGCATATGTATAGCACTGATTACTGTAGTAATGTCACTGGTACCCCTAAAAGTGTCAAAAATGTCAGTCAAGGGTCCGATCTGTCCGCCGCAATGTCGCAGTACCGCAAAAAAAATCGCAGATCGCCGCCATTACGCGTTAAAAAAAAACAACAAAAATGACAAAAATCTTTCCCTTAGTTAGTAAACGCAATAACTTTTGCGCAAACCAATCAAAATACGCTTATTGTGATTTTTTTTACCAAACATAGGTAGCAGAAAACAAATTGGCCAAAAATGTAAAAAAATTTTGACTTTTACATTTTTTTGGGGGGGAATTTATATTGATATTTTTGCAAAATTGTCACTCTTTTTTTGTTTATAGCGCATGATCAAAAAATCACACAGGTGATCAAATACCACCAAAAGAAAGCTCTGTTTGTGGAAAAAAAAGGACGTCAAATTCGTTTGGGTACAGCATCGCACGACCGCGCAATCGTCTGTTAAAGTCACGCAGTGCCGAATCGCAAAATACCCCCTGGTCAGGAAAGGGGTAAAATCTTCCGGGGCTTAAGTGGTTAAACGCCACATAAAACTACAAAAAAAAAAAAAAACCCTGTAGAAGGAAAAAACAGATATACTCACCTTTCCCGGACTTCTTTAGTACAGGGGGTGATGTTATCCTCCTACCAACAAGATCCTGAGAATGCTGAATAACTGCAATCTCACAAGAAGACAGTACAGCAGTGCAAGATTGTCTCCACCTGAAATATGGCTACTCAGGATTTCTAGAGGTCTGTCTGGAAGCAAGAAGACTTCACCCTTGCGTGAGCATCATGGGAGGAAGCCAGAGAAAGCTAAGTATATTATACCCCTCCAGTATTTTTTTTTCCCAGCAATTTAGGAGGGGGAAAGGAACACCCTAAATAAGCAGACCTTGTCACCTTGTCAGCATGTCTGCCTATCTACCTGAAGCAAGAAGCTCTTCCAGCCCCCTGGGCATGCGCAGATGCGCCATAGGTCTTGGTTTCCGAAAGAACCCTGCAGCACATGTGCTGATTTCCTATGCATGCGCAAACGATTAGCTGTCTTTGCGCATATGCGAAAATTCATCTGCACGTGCACAGATGTGCCAACAGGCTCTCCCAGGGCCCAAAGGCTGGGCAGAGTCAGAAGGCACATCTGCGCTTGCGCCAAAATGTTGCCCAAGGGGGTAAGAGCCACCAACAAAGGCATATTGAAGTTTCACTTTAACCATTACATTACACTGGTACTGACTAGTATTCCAATGTTTCTCTTGTCCCTCAATTTCTCTCCATCAGTCAGCTAAGGTCCCCTCAGTGTTGAGGGAGAGAGGCACAAGAGGGTCAAACAAGGATGCTGTGGAGGCAACGAACATCCTCATTAACTGATAACAGGGCTGGGACAAGGGGTGAGCAGGACAGTTGGCTGCCCTGGGCGCAATGGTTTATTGCGGGATGGGGGACGCCCTAACCCTAATAGGAAGGGAGGCAGCAGTTTGGCATCTTTGCTCTGGATGACCTTGTCCGGGCACTGACTAATGATGTCATTGGTTGTTAGAATGCCAATGTCTAGAAAGTCATAATGGTGCATAATGAAAACTGTGGCTTTGTGTAAATAAAACGCAGGCTTGAACCACCTGCTGGCCTGTATGCAATTTTTGATACATTTTTAGGCATTTTGCCAAGGCACCCCTGAAGGAACCTCAAGGCACCCTGGTTGAAAAAGGCTGTTCTAAAAGATCCCAGACCCCTCACTGCACTTTAAAGTATTCAAAATGCCGAACTTCAACCAGGCAGCCATTTTTCAACCAGGGTGCCTAGGCAACCTGGGGTGCCTTGAGGTTTCTTCAGGGGTACCTCTGCAAAATGTCTAATTGATAAAAAATTGTATACCAGCCAGTAGATGGATCCAGCCTGCCTTTTAGCTACACAAAGCCACGTATTTTCATTATGTATCATTACGACTTTCTAGACACTGGCATCCTAACAACTAATGACATCATCAGTTAATAAGGAGGATGTCTGTTGCCTCCACAGCATCCTTGTTTGACCCTTTCTCCCTCAGCACTGGGGGTGACATTAGCTAACTGATGGAGAGAAATTGATGGAGAAGAAAAACACTGGAATACTCGTCAGTACCAGTGTACAAAAGTATATTTGCTTGGAAGAATAAATCACCTCTAACACTGGGTGTCCTACGTGTGGATGTTGCTGCATTATGTAAAGCTATTAGAATAGTTTTTTACATTTTAAAATGGGGTACCTCGAGACTGTCCATCATTTTAAAGGGTGCTTTGAGATTTTCTATAATTTTAAGTGCGATGTGGGAAACCTGCGAATCCACTGCGGGTTCCCGCATTGCACCTGACTCGCAGGCAGTTCACACTGCCATATCCGAATCACTGGGGGTGTCAATACAAAGGTTAAAGTCAGCGACACCCCCAGATCAGTTAACATATCGCAGTGCTAATTGTCAGTTCAGACATGAATCGGATTGCATAGGTGTGAACACCCAATGCAATCCGATTCTGGTGCAGACCAAAAAAAAGGGTCCTATGCGTCTTTGGTCCAAATGTGATGCAAATTCAGCCATACAATCCATGTGGCTAAATTCGCAATGCACAGACATCGCATGTGATTTTCAGAGCAGTGCAAATCACATGTGATGTCTGACATCACATATGTGTGAACCGGTGTTCTAAAATTTTCTCGGACCCATGAAAAAATCGGACCTCGTCACTTCCGGTGACGCTATGTCATGAAACAGCTAATGGGAGTCTCAAGTGCGCATGCGCACAAGACATTATCTTGGTTTGGTAAAATTATAACACATAGCGGGCAGTTGACTGAGAGAAGGCGGGGCTGAGGTGGGATGGAAGACACCGCCGCGTCATCTGCAGAGCTGAATAGAGGAGGCGGGACGGAGGTGCGGCCGTGTAATAAATGCAGGACTTTAGCGACTCCTTGTTTTATTATCTTTAGTAATTATCGTATTATTTATCCTTAGGATTTCATTACATTTAGTATTTCTATAATACAAAATAAGAAATACTAAATGTAATGAAATCCTAAGGATAAATAATACGATAATTACTAAAGATAATAAAACATAAGGAGTCGCTTAAACCCTGCATTTATTACACGGCCGCATCTCCGTCCCGCCTCCTCTATTCAGCTCTGCAGATGACGCGGCGGTGTCTTCTGTCCCACCTCAGCCCCGCCTTCTCTCAGTCAGCTGTCCGCTCTCTGTTATAATTTTGCCAAACCTCGAAAAATGTCTTCTGCGCATGCGCACGGACGACTCCGCATGCGCACGGACGACTCCCATCAGCTGTTTTGTGATGCTCTGTCCCCGGAAGTGACGAGGTCCGAGTTTTTCACGGGTTCGACAAAATTTTACAACACTGGCACTAAAGGGAGCCTTGACTGGAAAAAGGTTGAGAAACATTGCTCTAGAATGTGGAGCTGAACACTGCCATGTGCATAGATTGCCTATAATAGAGCTGCTGTCAGATCCATAAAAAAAATGTACATGTGCCTTAGGTCTAGTCTAGTGTTATCATGCGTTTAATTGCGGCACCCCATACATTTCGAATGAGCTGGCAACATGCCTAATCACAGCCAAAATGGCACCTGACCCTTTTCTGGAAATGCAGCCAGCATGCCAAAATACGGCAGTTTTAAAAAACACAAATCTAACACTGAGGCCCCATTCACACCAGAGCGATCTGAAGCTTCACCAGCACTTCATCGCTGGACGCCAGGATTTCCATTATAGTCAATGGTGCCCATTCACACCTGAATGGAGCGTTGTTATGAAACTTGACACTAAAAAAGTACATGGCCTGCTTTTGGGGCAAAGCTGTGCGTTTTCACCCCAATGGACTTCAATGGGAGGGTCTGAAAATCATGCGTTAAGTGTGTTTTCCTTCCTAATAATAAGCTTTCCATTGGCTAAAAATACAACACTCAGCGCACAAAACCACCTATATAAATGCTCAAAAACTACAGAAAAATGACCACAGACGCTCAGCTCAAGTGTGAATTGTTATACTATGTTCATATCTATGCATGTGTGGTTGACGCGTTTTTGCAGCGCATTTTGCCTTTTCTTTCATGCACGGTTTTGCATTTTTTGGGAAGTGTTGCTATAAGGAGGTGTCTGTTGTCATGCCAGAAAGCGCACTTAAATCGGGTGTTCCTTTGAAGTCTTTGAAGCCAAAAACACACCAAGCTGCCTGTAAAAATCCCTGCACCTTTCCAAAAAAAAAAAATGCATTGCAGGAAACAGCATAGATGTAAATGGGACCCATAGGAAATATGGTTAAATGGCTCAAAGTAATATACCGTTATCAGGGACACCATGGCGATACGAGGCACTACCTCTCGCCTTGAAATCACACCCCTTGATGGGACCAAAAACTCATATATGTTCTCGTCTATTCACACTCACCACTCTCTCTTCTCAAGATTTTCCATTATTCCCAGTCTTAGGAAACCCACAATTTTTGCCAGGCCTTCATGACATAACTTTCCAAGCTCTATGCAATGCTGGTCGCCATCAGGTACTGCACTTTCTGACAGCAGGTAATTGGTCCTTTGTTACCTCTTTACCCTCCCTAGCGGTATTCCCGAAAGTGGCTCGGGGGTTAATATTCAGTGCCAAAAGTGGTAGCCACACTTGGGATTACCCCAGAATGATACTCACCTTCTCCTGCGATCCCCCCGCCGTCCTCCCCAGCCGTCCTCTCGCTGTGTGTTCGGCCGATGCCGGCACCTTCTTCTGGTTCCCTTCCCTGCGAGAGCTGCGTCGCAGGGGAGTGGAACCGGCGGGAGATTAAAAAAAAAAAAATGACATGACACTGTAATCTGTTAGGATTACAACTTTTTGTCATGCCATTTCACTTAGAGGCTTTTCCAGTGCCCTGCCTGTACTTTTTACGGTACGTTGTGCCTGGAAAATTGATAACGTCCATGGCGTCCAAAAAACGTTCTTTTAGCTCAAAAAAGCTTTTGGACGAACTGGAAAACAGCAACGGCGAATAAGAAATATTTGAAGAACTGATCGATAGCAATTAGTCGGGAAAATTTGTCATCAGGTACTAAAAGTGACAACAGCGACGATTCTGCGACAGCTCAGCGATGTGAGGACTTGGTGCTCTATTGACTGTGATACGGATCAGGCAGCGCCCCCAAGATTCCCATTTATTGGAGCATTTGCTGTGAAAGTTGACATTGACCATGACAACCTCCAATTATTTCTGAGGTTATTGAAAAAATAGTTACCGAGACAAACTAGTACAAAGAGCAACAATTGACTACACATCGGAAGTTTGCAGGATGCAGAAAGTGGGAACCAGTCACCAAAGATGACATTTGGAAAATTCTGGGCCTAATAATTCTTCAGGGAGTGGTGGGGAAACCCCTGCAGAAGTGGTATTGGCCAACCAATACATTACTTGCCACTCCATTCTTTGGCACAGACATGTCAGAGTACAGATTCTCCCTCATAATGAAATATCTCCACTTCGAAAACAATGAAAAATTTGATGAAATTTATTATATTATAATTTATGATTTTGTGTTTCAAACTTTATCTTACCCGGGATGTCTACTAGACTCTTGTATGGACAGATTTAAGTGAGTTATTCCTAAGAATTACAGACCTAAAACCCCAGGTTCTTTCTAAAACTTACAACCTATTGATCACGCCTCCTGTAGAATACTGAACCAGCTATCTTGTATAACAAAATGGGAAGCAGATTTAAGCGATACATTTACTTCAGACCAACAACAAAACATTATTAGGTTTTCCTTTAAATCGGTCCAGGAAACCAATTTTAAAATTATGACTCGTGGTATTACTCCCTCACTAATACATACATTTTTTCCTAACACTACCGACCACTGCTGGAGATGCCAGGAGGGATGAGGAATGCTACTCTGTATCTTCTGGTCCTGTCCCAAACCTGAACTTTTCTGGAACGAAATCCGGAGAATTGTCCAAGAATTCACTGATTATGAGGTTCCTGACAACCCAGCCTTTGTTTTTACTACGTCTTGACCATTCCAGCAAAAATTTATAAAAAATATATTGTTTGTCACCTTTTGAACGCTGCCAAGTCCTGTATTCCTATTAATTGGAAAATCTCACAGTCGCCGACCATTGGTATCTGGTTACGTAGAAGAAATAAATAGGATGGAAGACCTAATCCTTACAATGTAACACAAACGTGAAAAATATTCTAAAACTTGGATGTTGTGGAATATGTTTGTATACTCTGAAAAGAGGGAACCATAGTTTGGTTGCCTGCCAATAGTCTCTGGCTATTTCCTCCTAAGGCCCCTTTCACACAAGCGGTGCGCCCGACGGACTCTGTTTCGCTCAGCGGGGATCGACCCGCCAATCCCACCTGAGCAGGCAGACGACAGCTCTGTGTCTGCTTACTTTGACAGAGCTGTCAGATCCCTGCTCTCCTCTATGGGAGATTGGATGAAAACGTACCGCCCGCCCAGATTTCAGGGACAGGATTGGAATGGATAGCAGCAGGTGTCAGTGGAGATGTCACCACTGACACCCCCTGCTCCATAGGGCTGCATGGAGCATACGATCAGGTCTGCCTGAAATATTGACAAGCGGACCGGAAAACCGTGTGAAAGGGGTCTAAAACATACTACTTCGCCACCTCAAACCTTCCCAAACCCCCTCCCCCCCCTCCAAAAAAAAGAAAAAAAACTCAAATGGGTAGTCCCATATATCTCCTTCAGCGATCAATCCCATAGAAATTTTTAGTTTCTGAGTGGGACTCTATAATTAAATTCTGCCCATTTTGATGATTCTATGGAACCTATGTATGTTCAGTCTGCATTCTCTGGTTGGACATGTTTGAAATATGTGAATTGATGTGCCCATTACCTTTGTACTATTGTTTTCTTGACATAGAACTGCCTTAATCCGACCAAAATAAAACATTTGAAAAAAAAAAAAAAAAATGGATTGTTGTGCGTTTCTGTGGATCTGCAAACACACTAAAAACTACGTAGGTGTGAACCTAGCAAGACGCCAACCTCCTAATGGGCCACATCACTGCTTCTTCTACCTGTATGATTTTAAGGAATGCAATCATTAAATTGATTGTAAAGTCTTGTTTTTTTTTTTTTTTTAGTTTTATTAAAGCGGAGTTCCACCCTAAATTTATACTTACCTCCATCTTCTCGCTCCGGGTCACCTGAAAAACAAATGGATAATCGCAATTTTTTTTTTTTTAATTACCTCGTATAGAAGAAAATATACTTACCTAACTTCCTTCTTCCTCCCCTCGGCGGCCACGGCCCGTCGTCACTTCCTGGCTTTGCAATGATTCCTGGGAGCTGAACGTCATCGCTCCCAGGAATCATTGCGCCTGCACCGGCCCCGCTCGTCAGTTCCGGTGTGCACACGTCATTCCCTTCTAAACAGCTTCTGGGCATGCCCAGAAGCTGTGGAGGGATGAAGCACGCGCACCGGAAGTGACGACGGGGCCGGTGCAGTGCATCATGGGACCAAAGAAGACGGAAGGGGATGCAGAGGAGGATCGCGCTGGCTTCAAGCTGCCCACACCTGAGATGGCAGCGCTGGACAATACTTTTTCAAGGTAAGTATTTCTCCTAAAGGGTAAGTGCAACCCGGGGAAAAATCAGAGGCTATCCATTGTGGAATGTACTAGCCCTGACTGTCCCGGGGGTATTTTTATTAAAAAAAGTATTCCCAGGGTGGAAATCCGCTTTAAATAACAAACATGCTCTGATGCAGTGGATTTGCACAAAGCAGCCCACATCCTCCTCTTCTTGGGTTCCTCTTTGCACCTCCTGGCCTCTCCCTTCAGTCAAGTGCCCCCACCGCAAGCAGCTTGCTATGGGGGCACCAGAGCCGAGCTGCAGCTCCGTGTGTCCACTCAGACATGGAGCAGCCGTTCAGCCCTGCCCCCTCTCCTGATTGGCTGACTGACTTGGATTGACAGCCGCAGGAGCCAATGGCGCTGCTGCTGTGTCCCTGCCAATCAGGAGGGAGAGTCCCGGACGGCCGAGGGACTAGTGGACATTGCTGGATAGAAATGTGGTTCAGGTAAGTATTAGGGGGTGCTGGGGAAGCTGCTACACACAAAAGGCTTTTTATCTTAATACATAGAATGCATTAAGATAAAAAAAACCTTCTGACTTCACAACTCCTTTAAGGTCCCATTCACACCTCAGCGTTTTGTAGCTTCAACCTCGAGGAGGAGAAAAAATCAATTGTTCCCTATGGAGATGGTTCACATCTCCACTATATGTCGCCTGAACTCAAAAAGGTTCTGGAGCGTTTTTTGTAGCTTGAATCAGGCAGATTAGTGTGTTTTTGAAGCATTTTTGTTCCATAGAAATGCATGGAAATGTTCATGTTTTTGAGTGTATTAGCGCGGTTTGTTGCGCATTTCTAAGCCTTTTTTTTTTTTGCAAAAATGCAATAATTAAATAAAAATAAATAATAATAATTTGTAAACAAAAGAAAAATAAATTACATAAATAATAAAAATAAATAAATTAACCCTAACATTGACACTTAATAATAACGCCTAACCCTAATAATAATTCCTAGCCCCTAACCCTAATATTAACCCCTCTTCCTAACCCTCATATTACCCCTAACCAAACACAACAAAAAAATAATAATAATACGTAAATAAATAATAATAAATAAAAATAATTAAACCATAACCTTTAACCCCTTACAAAAAACGTTAAAAAAAATAACAAATAAATAATAACAAATAATAAATAAAAGTGGATGAAAAGTTGAAAAACATAGCAATAAATAGTGAAACAGGTGATATTTTTCTCTATTGGCTAATAAAAAAAACGCCAAAGCTCAAAAACACTGTAGAAACACGCCCATACAAACGCCAGAAAAAAACACCCCAAAAAACCCCCCGCAATTCTCAGGTATGAATGCAGCCTTAACTCCTGAACACAGACCTAACGCATATATGCGTCCTTCGGCTTCAAGGGGTTGTACCGGGGTGATGCCTGCAGCTGGCATCACCCCAGTACCAGTTCTTGGAGTGGTCAGCTTTCTTGTCATAACAACCAATGCGACTAAGCAGCCGCTAACCCGTTATCACAAGCAGTGTTATCCGCCGCTCCGCCGGAGACCCAAACAAAGCAGTAATCGGGCTCCGATTGGGTCTCGGATCTAGTAACCAGGAAGCGATGTCCGGACATCACTTCCGGTTACCAGAGACTTAGAGGCACCAGATTTTTTAAAAATGAAAGTATTCAAAACAGCCAAACTTGGCGTTTTGAATGCTTTTAAGTGCAGAGGAGGGATTTGGGGTCTTCTAGACCCCAGATCGCGCCATAAAGAGTACCTGTCACTGCCTATTACTGTCACAAGGAAGCTTTACATTCCCTGTGACAGCAATGAAAGTGATTATAAAAAAAAGCTAAAGGTACAGTGTAAAAATAAAAAAAATACAATAAAATAAATTAGAAAAAAAAAGTAAAGTGCCCCATTCCTTTCGAGCTCGCGCGCAAAAGCAAGCGCAAACGTAAATCGCGCCCGCAAATGTAAACAGTGTTCAAACCACAAATGTGAGGTATCACTGCGATCGTTGGAGCGAGGGCAATAATTTTAGAACAAGTCCTCCTCTGAAACTCTAAACAGGTTAACATTTTTAAAGTGTCGCCTATGGAGATTATTAAGTACTGTAGATTGTCACTATTCCATGAGTGTGCACAATTTTAAAGCATGACATGTTGGATATCTATTTACTCGGCGTAACATCATCTTTCACATTATACAAAGAAATTGGGCAAACTTTACTGTTTTTTTTTTTTTCATGAAATTTAATTTTTTCCACAAAAATGCATTTGAAAGACTGCTGCGCAAATACAGTATGACATAAATATTACAAATATCCCCATTTTGATCTCTAGGGTCTCTGCTAAAAATATATAAATATAATGTTTGGGGGTTCTAAGTAATTTTCTAGCAAAAAATACTGATTTTACCTTGTAAGCAACAAGTGTCAGAAAAAGGCTTAGACAATGAAGGGGTTAAAGGGGGACCAACGCCAACCGCACACCAGACAATTCTGTGGCTTCCAATCACAATCAGATCTTGCTTTTCAATGGGTTCATTTACTAAAGGCAAATAGACTGTGCACTTTGCAAGAGCAGTTGCTCCAAAGCTTAGTAAATGAACAGAAGCTCTGCTGACTTCTATCATCCAATCACATGCAAGCAAAAATGCATTTTTTTTTTTGTTTTTTTTTGCATGTGATTGGGTATTTTTAGCCAAATGAAGCTTTTCCTTATTTACTAAGCTCTGGTGTAACTGCACTTTGCAAAGTGCACAGTCTACTTGCTTTTAGTAAATCAACCCCATAGAGTAATGGTTCGATTTGTCCTCTATTTACATACACATCTGTATGTCAGACCTATAGAGAGGATCTGAGCCCTCTTTCACCATACTATAGTGTGCGAGCGTGCACAAAATTGCACGATTCCTTGCACACGTTTATAATTAAAGGCATCCCAAACGTGCCTAGTAAGAATCGCATTTTCTGCGACTCATAATATGTGACAAACGCAGGGTAAAAAAGTCATTGAAGCTCCAATAGGTGCATGGGCCTCTTTGCCTAGTGTAGGTCAGCACAATGAAATGAACAGGCCGGGTAATGACCGAAAAACCAATGAATGGGCCGGACAACGACCAAAAAAAATCAATGAATGGGCCGGACAACGACCAAAAAAAATCAATGAATGGGCCAGGCAACGACCAAAAAAACAATGAACAGGCCGGGTAATGACCGAAAAATCAATGAATGGGCCGGGTCATGACCGAAAAACCAATGAATGGGCCGGACAACGACCAAAAAAAATCAATGAATGGGCCAGGCAACGACCAAAAAACCAGGCAACGACCGAAAAACCAATGAACAGGCCGGGTAATGACCGAAAAACCAATGAATGGGCCGGGTAATGACCAAAAAACCAATGAACGGGGCGGGTAATGACCGAAAAACCAATGAATGTGCAGGGTAATGACCGAAAAACCAATGAATGGGCCGGGTAATGACCGAAAAATCAATGAATGGGCCGGGTAATGACCGAAAAACCAATGAATGGGCCGGGTAATGACCGAAAAACCAATGAATGGGCCGGGTAATGACCTAAAAATCAATGAATGGGCCGGGCAACGACCGAAAAACCAATGAATGGGCCGGGCAATGACCGAAAAACCAATGAATGGGCCGGGCAACGACCAAAAAAATCAATGAATGGGCCAGGCAACGACCAAAAAACCAGGCAACGACCGAAAAACCCATGAACAGGCCGGGTAATGACCGAAAAACCAATGAATGGGCCGGGTAATGACCGAAAAACCAATGAATGGGCCGGGTAATGACCAAAAAATCAATGAATGGGCCGGGCAACGACCGAAAAACCAATGAATGGGCCAGGCAATGACGAAAAAACAATAAATGGGCAGGGCAACGACTGAAAAACCAATGAATGGGCCGGGCAACGACCAAAAAAAACAATGAATGGGCTGGGCAATGACCGAAAAACCAATGAATGGGCCGGGCAACGACCAAAAAACCAATGAATGGGCCAGGCAACAACCAAAAAACCAGGCAACGAACGAAAAATCAATAAATGGGCTGGACAACGACCGAAAAAACCAATGAATGGGCCGGACAACGACCGAAAAATCAATGAATGGGCCGGACAAAGACTGAAAAATCAATAAATGGGCCAGACAACGACTGAAAAATCAATGAATGAGCTGGGCAACGACCTAAAAATCAATGAATAGGCCGGACAACGACCGAAAAAACCAATGAATGGGCCGGACAACGACCGAAAAATCAATGAATGGGCCGGACAACGACAGAAAAATCAATAAATGGGCCGGACAACGACAGAAAAATCAATAAATGGGCTGGGCAACGACCTAAAAATCAATGAATAGGCCGGACAACGACCGAAAAAACCAATGAATGGGCCGGACAACGACCGAAAAATCAATGAATGGGCCGGACAACGACTGAAAAATCAATAAATGGGCCGGACAACGACTGAAAAATCAATGAATGGGCTGGGCAACGACCTAAAAATCAATGAATGAGCCAGGCAACGACCGAAAAACGTGTATTTAGGCAACACCTGATATCGCACTATGGTAGTATGAATAGGGGGGCTGAAAGAAAGTAGCTGGGAGTGGTGAAGAATTCCAAAATATTCTTACTCTTTATAGGGCACTTACCTTTTCCATGACAGTCCACAATCACAAAGTCATAAACTTAGATGGATCAACCTAGTACACAGGGGGGGGACTGAACCCAATAGCTTACAGTCAGCTGTCATTTCTCTCTGACCTGGTTAGATCTGTTCCTGACATCGGAGCTCACATGCTGAGACTTGTAGTTCCTCAGGCAGAGAAGCACCTTCTTGCTGGCCATACACAAGTAAGGCTGGCCATACACTATACAATTTTCTTGTTCAACTTTGCTTTAGATTTACCAAAACCATGTGATATAGGGTCAAACCTAAACACTTTCAATTAGTATGCAATCTGGCAGGCCCTTGCACTACATAGTTTAAGGTAAATCTAAAGGAAATTGAATAAGAAAATTGTATAGTGTATGGCCAGCTTAAGATTTTGTTCAAAAATGTTGTTTTTCGGAACCTTCATTCAATTTTCTAATGGTTAGTGGGGTCAAGTCAACCTTTTTTTTTTTCTAACTTTACAGACGAGAACATCCTAAGAAGCAGAATGGAATTTTTTTCTCAAACAAAATTCTGACTGTGAGCGTGGTTTTTGTTGGTGAAACAAATCGCACCTCTCGTGACTGGACCTGTATAATACGTCTGGGATTCCATTCAAATAGCAGGTATGGATGAAATGTCATAGGCTTTCAAACAAAATGACTGGACTCAATGATAGCAAGAAAGAATGGTCTGATGAATGATTATTTTATAACATCTGTACCAACAAAAATCTAACCGTGTATGGGCAGCTTTACAGTCAGATCCCAGCAGCTGGGGCCTCGCCTACACAGCAAGGGCCCCTCTAAGAAGGGCTGCAGGCAGCCTCCACCAGTAATCTGACTCCCTCTGTGCCCTGTCTAGGCCATATATGCTGATATGACTGGCTGACTGCATGCTGAGACTTGTAGTACCTCAGTAGATAGCATACAAGCTTTACCTCCTTGCAGACACGATACAGTCATATGCCAGCAAGTGGGGCCCCTCCTGCACACCAAGGCCTCTTTTAGGAAGGGCTGCTCTGTGTCCTGTTATGACTGCATGCTGAGACTTGTAGTTCCTCAACAGACACCATAGAAGGATGACCTCCTTGCAGACATATGAAGTAGCATCCCAGCATTTGGAGCCCCACTATGAAGTTCTGCAGGTAGCCCCCACCTGTAAAGTGACTCACTCTGTGTCCTGCTATGACTACCTGCTGAGACTTGTAGTTCCTCAGCAGATAGCATAGAAGGATGACCTCCCTGCAGACATATCTCAGCATTTGGGGCCCCACTATGAAGTTCTGCAGGTAGCCCCCACCTGTAAAGTGACTCACTCTGTGTCCTGCTATGACTGCCTGCTGAGACTTGTAGTTCCTCAGCAGATAGCATAGAAGGATGACCTCCCTGCAGATCATATCTCAGCATTTGGGGCCCCATTATGAAGGGCTGCAGGTAGCCCCCACCTGTATAGTGACTCACTCTGTGTCCTGCTATGACTGCGTGCTGAGACTTGTAGTTCCTCAGCAGATAGCATAGGAGGATGACCTCCCTGCAGATCATATCTCAGCATTTGGGGCCCCATTATGAAGTTCTGCAGGTAGCCCCCACCTGTAAAGTGACTCACTCTGTGTCCTGCTATGACTGCGTGCTGAGACTTGTAGTTCCTCAGCAGATAGCATAGGAGGATGACCTCCCTGCAGACATTTGCAATCTCATCCCAGCATTTGGGTCTCCACTATGAAGGGCTGCAGGTAGTCCCCAGCTGTTAAGTGACTCAGTCTGTGTCCTGCTATGACTGCATGCTGAGACTTGTAGTTCCTCAGCAGATAGAAGGATGACCTCCCTGCAGACATATTCAGTCACATCCCAGGAATTGGGGACCTTCCTGCACACCAAGGGCCCCACTATGAAGTTCTGCAGGTAGTCCCCACCTGTATAATGTGACTCACTCTGTGTCCTGCTATGACTGCCTGCTGAGACTTGTAGTTCCTCAGCAGATACCATAGAAGGATGACCTCCTTGCAGACATATGCAGTCACATTCCAGTATTTGGGGCCCCACTATGAAGTTCTGCAGGTAGTCCCCACCTGTAATGTGACTCACTCTGTGTCCTGCTATGACTGTCTGCTGAGACTTGTAGTTCCTCAGCAGATAGCATACAAGGATGACCTCCCTGCAGACATATTCAGTCACATCCCAGGAATTGGGGCCCTTCCTGCACACCAAGTGCCCCACCATGAAGTTCTGCAGGTAGCCTCCACCTATAATGTGACTCACTATGTGTCCTGTTATGACTGCCTGCTGAGACTTGTAGTTCCCCAGCATATAACATAGAAGGATGACCTCCTTGCAGACATATGCAGTCACATCCCTGGAATTGGGGCCCCACTATGAAGGACTGCAGGCAGTGTAATGTGACTATAAGTATATAGATCAGGCATTCAGCCACACCCAGCCACCTTCATGTCCCCTATACTGCACCTTGCCAGGGGCCCTGCACCCTGCCCTCCTCCTCCTCCTCAGCTTCTTCATGGTTGTGGGTGCCAGTGCAGAGCCGATCAGGACAATGTCTGGGGCCCCCTTGCCTCTTCTTCTACAAAGAGCTCAACTCCTGACCTTCTCCTCCTCCTAGACCTGCAGGAAACTTTCAGCCAATCAGCTTCCAGGATTATACTGTCCCTGCACTCACATCACTCAGCCATGTGCTTCCTGAATGCCACTCATAGACTGTCAGAGAAAGGGGCAGGGGCCCCCATCTCCTCTAAGGGGCCACTTGCTGTGCCTAAATCCACACTGCTAATTCTTCTACTTCATGGCAGGATTCAGGATTAGAAAACCCATCCAAATTTAAAGAACTTCATCTGTATTTTCCCCAGAAATTAGACATTTTTAGAAGAACATGTGGATTTAGAATGATCATTAGAAGATCAGATCTGACAAAATCAAAAAATGATTTGCTTTTTGCACTTGCTACCAAAAGAGATCTTCCCAGCATTGGTGCGCTGTTAAATGAATGGACGCAGCCAATCACCTTCAGTTCACACGGACGCTAAGGACGGGGTGCATCTCTGCACTGCATGTAATAAAGTTCAAAAACTCACAGCAAGGTGTTATAAACATGTGACACGGCACGCCAACATGTGTGTGTTATGCAGATTGAGGCGTGTGTGGACTTTTCCGGATCCTCATCAGTTCCTTACCACCAAATTTAAAAAAGCAAAAAAAAAAGTTTACTTTTTAGGAAGATCTTTGATCACACGTGTTACAAGGTGATAAAACGTTCTTATTTCAGCTGGATTCAGACCACGTGCATTGTTTTTAGTGCGATCCGATCCGCCTGTCAGTTTTTCAGGTGGATCTGATCGGATCCTCCATTCATCCCTATGGGGCAGCGGATGTCAGCGGAGACATGTCCGCTGACATCCGCTGCTCTCCGATCCAATCCTGTCCGTTAAATCCAGACGGACGGAAACCCTATTTCCATCCCATCTGGCGGAAACCCTACAGAGATCCCATCTGGCGATGGGACAGCGGGGATCTGACAGCTCCGTCTCTGCACACAGAGCAGAGACGGAGCTGTCATCCGCCTGCTCAGACCTCATCGGACGGTGCGCCTGTGTGAAAGGACCCTTAGTGCCGGTTCACATTAATGCGATCACAGAGATTGCATGTAATTCGGAGCGCACTGCTCCTAAATGACACGCAATCTCTGTGCGGTGCAAATTTCAACCATACAGTTTGTATGGCTGAATTCACACAGCAATCACACCTAACACGCACAGGACCCTTTTTTTTTATCCGCAGCAGAATCGGATCGCATGGTGGTTCACACTAGTGCAATTCGATTCTGTGTGAACTTGCAGAACGCACTGCGATATGCGATCTGATCTGGGGGTGTTGTTAACTTTTAATTGACACCCCCTGCGTATCATACGCATATGGCAGTGTGAACTGCCAGGGGTGCGGATGCGATGCGGGAACACGCTGCATATTCGCAGCGTTCCCGCATCGCACAAATGTGAACCGGCACTAAAGTTAATGTGCGTTTACATTTTTTTTTTGCACAGTAGAAACCAAATATTTTATATTGCCAGCTCACAAATGCCTGGAAGGGACCAGCAGTACATTTGTACTTGCACCGTTCTTGTTTAACAATAGTGGCACGGTAAATGTTTATTTACACATTGTATTTTTGTATTGAAAAACATTTTCCATAAGTTCACATACAAGCGACGCTACTTCCCAGGGCGACCTCCGCGATCGCGGTGCGAGCAGCGCGCCGCGACCTCGGAGCGGCCGCCACGGACTTCATAACATTGAAGTCTATGGCGGTCGCCTCCTGATCGCCCCAAAGAAGCTCCGCACCCTTTTTCTAGGTCGGAGCGACTTGTGTCGCTCCTATTAGAATGGGTCCGCAGCTTCCCTATGGGAAGCGACCTGCAGCGACCTGTGAGGCGACCAGGTCGCCTCACAGGTCGCCCTAGTGTGAACCGGGGCTAAGACCCCGTTCACACTGGGGCGACGCTACTTGCCGGGGCGACCATACAAGTCGCGGTGCGCAGCTTGCACCGTGACACGGACTTCATATCATTGAAGTCAATGCAGGTCGCCCCAAAGAAGCTCCGGACCCTTTTTCTAAGTCAGAGCGACTTGTGTTCCTATTAGAACGGGTCCACAGCTTCTCTATGGCAGGCGACCTACGGCGACCTGTCAGGTGACCAGGTCGCCTGACAGGTCGCCCCAGTGTGAACGGGGTCTAAAAGTTTATAGACAAAAAAAAAAAAATAGTGGCACGGAAAAGAGGCATGGGAGAGGTCATTTGGGGGTGGTTAAGTTCTGCCTAAGGGCCCTCTCACTCTGATTCTAATCCAATTTTGCCTTACCAAAAGCAGAAGAAAAATGCATGACCGTTAAATCCTATGGAGCTTTTCACACCTGTCAGTCTCCACTCAGTTAAGTGTGAGCCTAGGGGGTGTTTTCTAACTGTGTGGAGTATGGGCGTTCTGTATGAACACAGAGACCTGTGTTCCTAAATAGGGGGAACACAGGATCCCTGTGCTCATTGCTGACAGAACAGCAGTCTGCTGTGTTTACAACAGCAGACCGCCATTCTGTCTCCACGGGGAGAGATTACGGGTGCCCAGCGGCAATCGCAGCCGCTGGACCCGCTGAATGGCGAATGGGGGCGCGCGCCCCCACTCACGGTCCCGCGAAGCGACGTACAGCTACATCGTTTCGCAGGACAGAGCCGACCTGGTGCAGTATATGTACTGCTGGCGGTCAAAAAGTAGTCAATTAAAAGCGATTTCTTGTGAATGGAGGGGATGCTGGGTGAGCAACCTGTAGTGCTCTCAGTACTCCTGGCGGGACTGTTAAGTTTCAGCTCCAAAAGTTTAGCGCTTACAGCTGTGTGCAGTGTATGAAAGTAAATGTTTTAAACAAGGAATCTGCGGCCAGACATAGCACAGACTGCATTAGCGGCCATTTATTTTTATAATGAAAAACTGTAAACATATGTTTTGGCCGGAGTTCAGCTTAAAATCATGTCTTCCTCTCCTTATCTCCAGTTAGTAGATTGGTAGGTTACAGGAGGAAGATTACATTTATCTACAACATATCTGTTCACATCGCAGAAGTGACAAGAACAAGGCATTTCTGGCAGGATCAACAGGTACTCCCTGTACATGCTGAAAATGTACTTGGCCTGAAAAAAGAAAACGAATGCAGCCACTACACCTAGGGGCTGGTAGCTGCGATATACTGTATGATAACATTGTTGGGTTTGGTTATCCTTTAGCCTAGGTTCAGCTGAACTTGTACGCTTTAAAACTGTCATTTTCCGTCCATCTTCGGGGGGGGGGGATGACGATTTCACAGACATCTGTGGGGGTTCCTGCGGTCGCCAATAGTAGTGCAGAAACTACTTTTAGGGAATCGATGCGGCGCGGCAAATAGGCTCTGATTTGACATGTCAAATCGGCCCAATGTGAACGTGGGCTTAGGCTTGACATGTCAAACTTAAGAGAGAGCCGTCTTAAAGCAGTACTATATTCCGCTTTTAACAACTTAAGCCCTGGAAGATTTTACCCCCTTCCTGACCAGGGGGTATTTTGCGATTCAGCACTGCGTGACTTTAACGGACAATTGCGCGGTCTTGCGACGCTGTACCTAAACGAATTTGACGTCCTTTTTTTCCCACAAACAGAGCTTTCTTTTGGTGGTATTTGATCGCATGTGCGATTTTTTGATCATGCGCTATAAACAAAAAATAAGAGCGTCAATTTTGCAAAAATAACAATATTTTTCACATTTTTTTATATGAAATTCCCAAAAAAAAAAAGTAAAAATCTAAATGTTTTAACATTTTCGGCCAATTTGTTTTCTGCTACATATGTTTGGTAAAAACAAAATCGCAAAAAGCGTATTTTGATTGGTTTGCACAAAAGTTATTGCGTTTACTAACTAAGGGAAAGATTTTTGTCATTTATGTTGTTTTTTTTTTTTAACGAGTAATGGCAGCGATCTGCAATTTTTTTTGCGGGACTGCGACATTGCGGCGGACAGATCGGACCCTTGACTGACATTTTTGACACTTTTGGGGTTACCAGTGACATTACTGCAGTAATCAGTGCTATACATATGCACTGTTACTGTAAAAATGACACTGGCAGGGAAGGGGTTAACTTTATTTGAGAGGGAGGGGTTAAGTGTGTCCCTAGGGGCGTGCTTCTAACTGTGATTGGATGTGGCTTGCTGTGTAAGAACAGAGATCAACGGTCCTACATAGCAGAACCGTATGATCACCATTCTTACACAGGGGAGAATGACAGGCGGCTGTGTTTACATTAGCTGCCTGCCTTTCTCCCGCTGTAACGGACCGTGACCCGTGAGCGAGCGGCGTCGCGCGCTCGCTCCCTGGAGCCTCACAGGCTAGCGACGTAGACCTACGTCGCTTTGCCTGTGAGGGGCTGACCGCCGCCGTAAATAGTCGTTAGGCAGTTGGCAAGTGGTTAACTTTTACCAACAGGTAAGCCTATAATAAGGCTTACCAGTAGGTAAAATTAATATCTCCTAAACCTACACTGTTTAGGAGATTTTCACCCTGCATGCAGCTGCTGGCAGCAGCGGCACATGTGCTCTGAAGGCCCGGTAAACCTTCAGAGCTCCTTGCTGGGAAGTGAACTCCCGCACGCATACGCGTGAGTGACGTCATCGTGGCTCCGGCCACTCACAGCACCCGAGCCTCCGAATGCCGAGGGAACATGACAGCTCTCTTAGAGGTGTCCGGGCGTCCGCATGGGGGCTTCGTTCTAAGGTAAGTAGAACATTGTGCCTTTGTCTTGCAGGGTTTGGTTTTTTTTGTCTTGCAGGGGATACTACCACTTTAACTGATGCTACACAAGTCGCTCTGACTTTAGAACAGGTTCCTGCACTACTTTGGTCAGACTTGGGTGCGATTTCAGCCCTTGTACAGGCTCCTACATAGCATCCAAGGCAGAAGGAAGTCGCAGGGCAAAGTCTACATAGGCTGAGAAGCCGCCACTATTCGCTGTCATTCCAGCCGGAAAAATCCGCTGATTCTCCCTGCAGGAATTCGGTGTATATGGCTAAATGACCATTTGAAGTAGGCCTTACAGTGGTTGTAAACCTCAGACATGAAATATGAACAGGGCATATCCCCGGGGGTGCAGATAAGGCAGTACAGCCAGCTCTCCTGTACTGGGCCCAGGCCACATCAGTTCAAAAGGGAGGCCCAGGCAACCGTTAAGCGGGAGGTCCGGCTCTTCTCTCTTATTGCAGACACTGATCCTCCCATCCCCCTAAAGTGCTGCTATCTTCTCCTCTTCTTTCCTCCTTTAGTTTCACTGCAGAAGGATTGATTCTAGCAAATGCACCATTTCCATCTGCTGTCTGGACTCCCACTGTGTGCCCCTTTCCCCAGCAGCGCTGCCAGGTTTCCTCTCCCGCCGGCACACAGGATGATGTTTCAAGATGTAGAGTGGGGGAAGGGGCCAGTAAAAAAAATATACCAGTCATTTGCTGGCCCCATCCTTTCCTGAATGAACACAGTGAGCGATTGGTACCAATCACTCCTGTGTCCATTCATCACTAAAGCATAGTAAACTGTGTTTTACAGCGATTTACAGTGAGTACAGCGATTTTTGCTTTACAGGGTTAGATAGATTAGTCTTAGGATCCTTTCACACGGCCGACGGAGCCATTCTGCTCAGCAGGGGATAAATCCGCCGATCCCCGCTGAGCAGGGGGGTGACAGGTCGGAGACGGAGCTGTCAGATCCCTGCTGTCCTCTATGGGGGAATCGGATGAGAACAGACCGCCTGTCCATTCTCATCCAATCCGATCTGTTGGACAAATGGAAAATAGGGTTTCCATCCGTCCGGATTTCACGGATAGGATCGGAAGCGGATAGCAGCGGGTGTCAGCGGACATGTCACCGCTGACATCCGCTGCCCCATAGGGATGCATGGAGCATCCAATCAGGTCCCCCGGAAAAACTGACAGGCGGATCGGAACTTTAGTGTGAAAGGACCCTTAGAACGTGGCACAGAGCAGGTTTTGCCTGAACTTCTACTTTAACCACTTCTGGACCTAAAGATTTTCCCCCTTAATGACCAGGCCATTTTTTGTGACTCTGCACTGCGTTATTTTAACTGAAAATTGCACAGTCATGCGACGCTGTACCTAAATATAATTGATGTCCTTTTTCCCCACAAATAGAGCTTTCTTTTGGTGGTATTTGATTACCTGTGCGATTTTTATTTTTTGCGATATAAACAAAAAAATAGCGACAATTCTGAAAAAAAAAAATATATATATATATACACACATATATATATATATATATATATATATATATTTCCCATTCTGCTATATAAAATTCCCAATAAAAAATAAATAAAAATCAATTTTTTTTCATTATTTTAGGTCAATTTGTATTCTGCTACATATTTCTGGTAAAAAAATCCCAAATAAGCGTATTTTGATTGGTTTGAGCAAAAGTTATCGCATCTACAATCTAGGGGAAAGATTTATGTCATTTTTTTTTTTTTTTTTTCTAGTAATGGCGGCGATCTGTGATTTTTAGCGCGACTGTGACATTGCGGCTGACAGATCGGACCCCTGACTGACATTTTTGACACTTTGGGGGGGGGGGGGAACCAGTGACATTACTACAGTAATCAGTGCTAAAAATATGCACTGTTACTGTAATAATGACACTGGCAGGGAAGGGGGGTTAACACCAGGGGTAATCAAAGGGTCAAATGTATGCCTAGGGGGTGTTTTCTAACTGTGAAGGGGATGGGCTTATGGAATCAACACAGGGACCTGTGTTCCAAAATAGGAGGAACATAGCAGCCCTATGTTGATTGCTGACAGAACAGCGGTCTGCTGTGTTTACAACAGCAGATCGCCGTACGGTCTCCACAGGGAGCGATCACGGATGCTCGGCGGCAATCGCAGTCGTCGGCCCCCGCAGATCAGCTTCCACGCTGGCAAATAGGGGCAGGCACGTGCCTCAGGCGGCACACGCGCCCTCTTATGATCGCTCCCGCGAAGTGCCATACAGGTGCGGCGATTCGCGGGTACCTGCAAACCTGCTGCCGTGTATCTGCGGCAGCTGGTCGGCAAGTGGTTAAGTATGGGGCTCAGCTAGGATCACTATTACTCCGAGCTCACATCTGTCTCCTGCAGGTTATTGGCTGTTGTGTCATCTGGTGGGTCACCCTGTCTCCAGACCTCGGCGTTTGCAGCAGAATTTATGGAGTAGCATGGATGTCACCATCTAATCAATGTTAACATGGCTTCCTGTTTCCCCCCAGACGTCCTGAATCCCCGTTCCCAGAAGTATTTACACCCCGCACCTGACACTCTACATAACTCACTATTTCACAAATACAGTGAGGCAATACCACGGGAAACCACGGCTGTCTGCCATGGATGAACCCGACCGCAAAACAAGAACTTAATGCTTTCCAGGAAACCCTGATGGGACGCTCACTTTACTTTCACCTGATTTTTATACAGCTGCAAGAAAAAGTATGTGAACCCTTTGTAATGACATGGGTTTCTGCACAAATTGGTCATAAAATTTGATCTGATCATCATCTAAGTCACAACAATAGACAATCACAGTCTGCTTAAACTAATAACACACAAAGAATGAAATGTTGCCATGTTTTTATTGAATACAACATAAAAACATTTACAGTGCAGGTGGAAAAAGTATGTGAACCCTTGGATTTAATAACTGGTTGAACCTCCTTTTTGACAGCAATAACTTAAACCAAATGTTTCCTGTAGTTGCAGATCAGACATGCACGACGGTCAGGAGTAATTCTTGACCATTCCTCTTTACAGAACTGTTTCAGTTCAGCAATATTCTTGGGATGTCTGGTGTGAATCGCTTTCTTGAGGTCATACCGCAGCATCTCAATCGGGTTGAGGTCAGGACTCTGACTGGGCCACTTCAGAAAGTGTATTTTCTTCTGTTTAATCCATTCTGTTGTTGATTTACTTCTATGCTTTGGGTCATTGTCCTGTTGCAACACCCATCTTCCGTTGAGCTTCAGCTGGTAGACAGATGGCCTTAAGTTCTCCTGAAAAATGTCTTGATAAACTTGAGAATTAATTTTTCCTTCGATGATAGCAATCCGTCCAGGCCCTGATGCAGCAAAGCAGCCCCAAACCATGAAGCCCCCACCACCATACTTCACAGTTGGTATGAGGTTTTGATGTTGGTGTGCTGTGCCTCTTTTTCGCCACACATAGTGTTGTTTGTTTCTTCCAAACAACTCAACTTTAGTTTCATCTGTCCACAGAATATTTTGCCAGTACTGCTGTGGAACATCCAGGTGCTCTTGTGCAAACTGTAAACGTGCAGCAATGTTTTGTTTGGACAGCAGTGGCTTCCTCTGTGGCATCCTCCCATGAAATCCATTCTTGTTTTGTGTTTTACGTATTGTAGATTCGCTAACAGGGATTTTAGCATTTGCCAGTGACTTTTGTAAGTCTTTAGCTGACACTCTAGGATTCTTCTTCACCTCATTGAGCAGTCAGCGCTGTGCTCTTGCAGTCATCTTTACAGGACGGCCACTCCTATGGAGAGTAGCAGCAGTGCTGAACTTTCTCCATTTATAGACAATTTGTCTTACCGTGGACTGATGAACAGCAAGGCTTTTGGAGATACTTTTATAACCCTTTCCAGCTTTATGCAAGTCAACAATTCTTAATCGTAGGTCTTCTGAGAGCTCTTTTGTGCGAGCCATCATTCACATCAGGCAATGCTTCTTGTGAAAAGCAAACCCAGAACTGGTGTGTTTTTTATAGGGCAGGGCAGCTGTAACCAACACCTCCAATCTCATCTCATTGATTGGACTCCAGTTGGCTGACATCTCACTACAATTAGTTCTTGGAGATGTCTTTAGTCTAGGGGTTCACATACTTTTTCCATCTGCACTGTGAATGTTTACATGGTGTGTTCAATAAAAACACGGCAACATTTCATTCTTTGTATGTTATTAGTTTAACACTCCTGAACTCTGCATTCTGTAGGAAGCGCACTCCTCAACCCTGCACTCTGTACACAGCGCACCCCTGAACTCTGCACTCTGCATGCAGCGCATCCCTAAACTCTGCATTCTCTGCATAGGGCACCCCTGAACTCTGTAAATAGCACTCTCCTGAGCTCTGCATTCTGTATGAAACGCACTCCTCAACCCTGCACTCTGTACACAGCGCACCCCAAAACTCTGCACTCTGCATGTGGCGTATACTGAACTCTGCAAGTAGCGCACCCCTGAACTCTGAACTCTACATAGGGCACTCCTGAACTCTGCACTCTGTACATAGCACACCCCTGAACTCTGCATTCTGTATGAAGCGCACTCCTCTACCTTGCACTCTGTACACAGCGCACCCCTGAACTCTGCATGTAGAACACCCCTGAACTCTGCACTCTGTATGTGTGCAGAGGTGGGGGATAGGGGAGAGTGCTGCAGAGGTCAGAGCTGAGGAGGGGTGGAAGTGAGATGTGGACAGCCCTTGAAAGAGAGCTGAACCCTGCAGAATGTGCATAGCACAACCCTCAACTATGCATTCTGTATGCAGCGCACCCCTCAACCCTGCACTCTGTACACAGCGCCCCCCTGAACTCTGCATGCAGCGCATCCCTAAACTCTGCACTCTCTGCATAGGGCACCCCTGAACTCTGTAAATAGCACTCTCTTGAACTCTGCATTCTGTATGAAACGCACTCCTCAACCCTGCACTCTGTACACAGCGCACCCCAAAACTCTGCACTCTGCATGTGGCGCATACTGAACTCTGCATGTAGCGCACCCCTGAACTCTGAACTCTACATAGGGCACCCCTGAACTCTGCACTCTGTACATAGCACATCCCTGAACTCTGAATTCTGTATGAAGCGCACTCCTCTACCTTGCACTCTGTACACAGCGCACCCCTGAACTCTGCATTTAGAACACCCCTGAACTCTGCACTCTGTATGTGTGCAGAGGTGGGGGATAGGGGAGAGTGCTGCAGAGGTCAGAGCTGAGGAGGGGTGGAAGTGAGATGTGGACAGACCTTGAAAGAGAGCTGAACCCTGCAGAATGTGCATAGCACAACCCTCAACTATGCATTCTGTATGCAGCGCACCCCTCAACCCTGCACTCTGTACACAGCGCACCCCTGAACTCTGCACTCTGCACTCTGCATGCAGCGCATCCCTAAACTCTGCACTCTCTGCATAGGGCACCCCTGAGCTCTGTAAATAGCACTCTCTTGAACTCTGCATTCTGTATGAAACGCACTCCTCAACCCTGCACTCTGTACACAGCGCACCCCAAAACTCTGCACTCTGCATGTGGCGCATACTGAACTCTGCATGTAGAGCACCCCTGAACTCTGAACTCTACATAGGGCACCCCTGAACTCTGCACTCTGTACATAGCACATCCCTGAACTCTGAATTCTGTATGAAGCGCACTCCTCTACCTTGCACTCTGTACACAGCGCACCCCTGAACTCTGCATGTAGAACACCCCTGAACTCTGCACTCTGTATGTGTGCAGAGGTGGGGGATAGGGGAGAGTGCTGCAGAGCTCAGACCTGAGGAGGGGGTGGAAGTGAGATGTGGACAGCCTTTAAAAGGGAGCTGAATCCTGCACAATGTGCATAGCACAACACTCAACCCTGCACTCTGTACACAGTGCACCCCTAAACTCTGCATGTAGCGCACCCCTAAACTCTGCACTCTGCATGTAGCACTCCTCTGAACTCTGCACTCTCTACATAGGACACCCCTGAGCTGTACTTAGCAAAACCTTGAAATCTGCATTCTGTATGTAGCACACCCCTCAACCGCGCACTCTATACACAGAGCACCCCTAAACTCTGCTTTTTGCATGTAGCGCACCCCTGAACTCTGCACCCTGCATAGGACACCCCTGAGCTCTGCACTCTGTACGCAGTACATCCCTGAATTCTGCACATAAAGCACTCCTGGTATTTATTGCCTCTTTAGGATCCTTCCACTGTTAGTCCAATTTGGCCACACCCACCGTTCAATGCAGTTTGGCAGGGGGGTGGGGGGGCGTGGTTGAGTTCCTGTACCTGGACAATTTTATATAGTCTTACAGATGCAACCTGCCCTTTGAGGGCAACCATAATTCTTATGCGACCCTCAATTAAATTGAAAAATGAATATCCCATTACAAGATAAAATAACAAATTCTGTTTTGCTGCAATATTCACTTTTGATTTTTTTTTTCTGCTGCTAGGTGTCCCTTAAACTGATGGCCATTATAATTAAACCCACTTACTCTGATCCCAGGTCATCCTGGACCCACTGATGCTTGTAACTGGACAGTGAAAGGAGAAACAGCACAGTGATGATCTCATCTCTCTGTCACATGCACACAGAGCGTAAACATGAGACTTTATGTATCTTGATGGCAATAAGATCCCACGTAAAACCTTCTCTGCATGATGTTTGTATGTAACTTCTGTGCTATGTTTACATGTGTACAGTGTTTACATATGCCATGGCTGTCACCACTGCTGGTCAGGGCCCACATATCAACAGTGTGTAATCAGCGGCGCCTGCACTGGCAGCCATTCAAGAATCACTGAAGGCTGGTCATTCTACGGCTGCACCACCGCTGCATGAATGACTGCTCATTACACATTGCTGATATTAATATGCTGGTCCTGAGCAGCATCAGCAGTATTTGGTAAAACCGATTCCATATGTGCATGCACACAGGACGTTAAAAAAAACCCCAGTAGCTTTGTAGTGAGTTTTTCAGCGTTTTTCTGCTATTTTGTATTGGCGTTTTTCATCGTTTTGAGCGTTTTTTTAGCATTTTTAGCTAAAAATCACCTCTCTGCTATTTTAGTAACTCCCACTTTCCCACAATGCAATGCTTGCCAGAATTGCATCGCATGGGTGTTCACATCCATGCGATGAGATAGGTGCGGGGAAAAGGGTCCTACAACATTTTGGTGCATATGTGGACCCTTTTTTCCCTGCATCAAAATTGCATCGCTTGGGTGTAAACACTCATGCAATGCGATTCTGTCAAGCTCACTCCATTTTGCAATCTGTCTCGGGGTGTCGTTCATGGAACATTAAGCCCCTGGGCAGATCGGGCAGATTTGACATGCAATTTGATATGTCAAATCGCATGCCAAAACAGAGTCTATTGCCGGCAACGTCACTTACCGAATTGGTGCAACCCTGACTTTGCGGCGCCACATCGATTCCCAATAGTAGTTTCTGCACTATTTTTGGCGATTTCAGGGCGATTTCAACAGAAATCTGTGCATGAACCCCTACAGATGTCTGTCAAATCGTCTCCGAACTCGTACTGACATGCGAGTTTGAAATCGTGCGCGTTCAGCTGAATGATTTCAAACCCACCCTCAGTGTGAACCGGTGCCGTTGCCGGCAATAGGCTCCGATTTAACATGCAATTCAACATGATAAATTGCATGCCAAATCAGCACAATGTCAACGGGGGGCTTCATGTTCCATGAACGATACCCCGAAACAGAAATGCTGTGCGCTTGTCAGAATCGCATCGCATGGGTGTTCACACCCAAGCAATGCAATTAGGTGTGGAGAAAAAAGGGTCCTACAACATTTTGGTGCAAATGTGATGCAATTTGAGCCATACAAATTATATGGCTCAAATCGCATCGCATAGACATCGCATGTGATGTGCACAGGAATGTGGTGCATTTTTGGTGCAAATCACATGCCGTGTTCAGCATGCACCAGTGTGAATCCAGGCTATGTTCCATGAACAACACCTCCAAACAGAACCTAGGCTATGTTTCATGAATGACACCTCCAAACAGAACCCAGGCTATGTTCCATCAACGACACCTCCAAACAGAACCCAGGCTATGTTCCATGAACAACACCTCCAAACAGAACCTAGGCTATGTTTCATGAATGACACCTCCAAACAGAACCCAGGCTATGTTCCATCAAGGATACCTCCAAACAGAACCCAGGCTATGTTCCATCAACGACACCTCCAAACAGAACCCAGGCTATGTTCCATCAAGGATACCTCCAAACAGAACCCAGGCTATGTTCCATCAACAACACCTCCAAACAGAACCCAGGCTATGTTCCATCAACGACACCTCCAAACAGAACCCAGGCTATGTTCCATCAACGACACCTCCAAACAGAACCCAGGCTATGTTCCATCAAGAGTGCCTCCAAACAGAACCCAGGCTATGTTCCATCAATGACACCTCCAAACAGAACTTAGGCTATGTTCCATCAAGGACGCCTCCAAAGAGAACTTAGGCTATGTTCCATCAAGGACGCCTCCAAACAGAACCCAGGCTATGTTCCATCAACGACACCTCCAAACAGAACCCAGGCTATGTTCCATCAAGAGTGCCTCCAAACAGAACCCAGGCTATGTTCCATCAACGACACCTCCAAACAGAACCCAGGCTATGTTCCATCAAGGACGCCTCCAAACAGAACCCAGGCTATGTTCCATCAACGACACCTCCAAACAGAACCCAGGCTATGTTCCATCAAGAGTGCCTCCCAACAGAACCCAGGCTATGTTCCATCAATGACACCTCCAAACAGAACTTAGGCTATGTTCCATCAAGGACGCCTCCAAACAGAACCCAGGCTATGCTCCATAAGTGACACCTCCAAACAGAACCCAGGCTATGCTCCATAAGTGACACCTCCAAACAGAACCCAGGCTATGCTCCATGAGTGACACCTTGAAACAGAACCCAGGCTTAAAAAAAACAATGGAATCAAAAACTCCAAAAAACGCTGGTAACTGGCGTTTTTTGACGTTTATCGACATTTGAGCGTTTTTACAGCTGAAAAACTCCTCTCAAAACCCACTAGTTCTGGGGGTTTTTTCCAGCCAGAAAATGCCAGTGCCAAAAACTGCTGATACCAGCCTTATGTGTGTATGGACACATAGCATAACATGCTGAGGAGTTTATTGGCTGCAGAAAAAAATGTCTGACGCCGAAAACAGCCGCTGTAAAAACATCCGTGTGCATGAGGCCTTACACTGGACCTTTGATGCAGATTTTTCCAGCTCTGTTTTATACAGCTATACATTGAAGACCAAAATATACCTGTGTGCATGGGCCAACAGTAGTATAATACCTCTGCGTTCAGCTCACATAAATTCTGTATCTGAATGCAGATAATTTTACGACCGTCTGCATGAGACCTCTTACTGTTCTCTCTTTCTACCAGCATCCTCCTTGTCAGCACATGATCTGATTGGCTCCTTGTGCTGCTTCTTCCTCTGACACACCAGCCCTGCTGTGCAGGAGGCTGATACCAGGTCATATACAGGTACTCACACAGTTTGCGATGTAATAATGATTACAAAGCTGTGCTGTCTTTTATATCTTACTGTAGTTCAGTTTTAGCTTCAAAAACATGAACAAAAAAGTGACGCTGTTTTTATCATCATAATTTTTTCCCCTTTTTGTGCCGTTTTGCAGCACATTTTGACATTGCAACCTTCTGAGTCAAACATTTATAAGCTGGGAAGAAATAGTGATTGCAGAGTAAAATAACGGAAAGTGCAGCAAAATAACCATTATTCCTATACTGACCCCCCCCCCCCCCCAGTCTGAGCCCTGTAATCAAAGGAAGGGGCCCAGGAGGGGCCCCATTGTGAGAGGAAGGGGCCCAGGAGGAGCTGGGGGGGCTACTGACATGTGATGTGAAGTGGAAAAGGAGGAGAATTGAGGAGTTAAGAGACTCTCAGGAGCTCAGACACAGGGGTGGGGGAAGGGAGGTCAAAGTAAATCTGCCAGGTAGAGGGGGAGGGGGGGGGGGTCTGCTGTAATTATAAGATGACCTGTCATTTATTATTCCTGTACAGAGTGAAGCCAGGCGAGGGCAATCACTTTATAACAAGTCTGCATTCGAGAAAAATTCCAAGCATATAGAAAAAAAACTGCCTTCACTTTAGTTCAGACAACATTACAGCAATTTAGATTAATATGCTTATATTTTTCCTCCCTCATCAACACGTTAACAGCATTTTTCAATAAAATCTTTCCTCTATCATTACAAACTTTATTTATGGACCCATTGATGTCATTACCAGGCCTCTGTGCTTCCTTATGCAGTGCAGGCAGATCATGGCTGGTGGGAGGGGCCAGCAGGGAGCGGTACATAGCCCTACCTCAGTACTCCGCCTGACGCCCTGTCTCAGTACTTCGCCTGACGCCCTGCCTCAGTACTCCTCCTGATGCCCTTCCTCAGTACTACGCCTGACGCCCTGCCTCAGTACTCCTCCTGATGCCCTTCCTCAGTACTACGCCTGACGCCCTGCCTCAGTACTCCTCCTGATGCCCTTCCTCAGTACTACGCCTGACGCCCTGCCTCAGTACTACGCCTGGCGCCCTGCCTCAGTATTCCGCCTGACGCCCTGCCTCGATACTCCGCCTGACGCCCTACCTCAGTACTCCACCTAACGCCCTGCCTCAGTACTCCGCCTGACGCCCTTCCTCAGTACTACGCCTGACGCCCTGCCTCAGTACTACGCCTGGCGCCCTGTCTCAGTACTCCTCCTGATGCCCTTCCTCAGTACTACGCCTGACGCCCTGCCTCAGTACTACGCCTGGCGCCCTGTCTCAGTACTCCTCCTGATGCCCTTCCTCAGTACTACGCCTGACGCCCTGCCTCAGTACTACGCCTGGCGCCCTGCCTCAGTATTCCGCCTGACGCCCTGCCTCGATACTCCGCCTGACGCCCTACCTCAGTACTCCACCTAACGCCCTGCCTCAGTACTCCACCTAACGCCCTGCCTCAGTACTCCGCCTGACGCCCTGCCTCAGTACTCCGCCTGACGCCCTGCCTCGATACTCCGCCTGATGCCCTACCTCAGTACTACACCTGACGCCCTGCCTCAGTACTACACCTGACGCCCTGCCTCAGTACTCCGCCTGACGCCCTGCCTCAGTACTTCGCCTGACGCCCTGCCTCAGTACTACACCTGACGCCCTGCCTCAGTAATTCATCTGTCGCCTTGCCTCAGTACTCCGCCTGACGCCCTGCCTCAGTACTACGCCTGACGCCCTGCCTCAGTACTTCAACTGTTGCCTTGCCTCAGTACTCCGCCTGACGCCCTGCCTCAGTACTACGCCTGACGCCCTGCCTCAGTACTTCGTCTGTCGCCCTGCCTCAGTACTTCGCCTGACGCCCTGCCTCAGTACTCCTCCTGATGCCCTGCCTCAGTAATTAGCCTGACGCCCTGCCTCAGTACTACGCCTGACGCCCTGCCTCAGTACTTTGTCTGTCGCCCTGCCTCAGTACTCCGCCTAACGCCCTACCTCAGTACTCCGCCTGACGCCCTGCCTCAGTACTCCGCCTGACGCCCTGCCTCAGTACTTTGCCTGACGCCCTGCCTCAGTACTTCGCCTGACGCCCTGCCTCAGTACTTCGCCTGACACCCTGCCTCAGTACTCCTCTTGACGCCCTGCCTCAGTACTACGCCTGACGCCCTGCCTCAGTACTACGCCTAACGCCCTGCCTCAGTACTACGCCTGGCACCCTGCCACAGTACTTCGCTTGACGCCCTGCCTCAGTACTCCTCCTGACGCCCTGCCTCAGTACTTCGCCTGACGCCCTGCCTCAGTACTTCGTCTGTCGCCCTGCCTCAGTACTCAAGCTACTCAAGTACTCGATCGACTTCTCATAAACCCGCTTGTCAGAAAATCTTGCTGCGATCAGCACATGCAGCCAATCGGCAGCAGCGCTGATCAGTGTATACTGACAGTGGGGGAGTCCCAATGCCAGAATACAATGACACAGCGGGGAGGATCCCCTTATCCACCTTGAATTTGCAGATGGGGGAACTGAGTCTGTTTTTTTGGGTTAATCGGACTCATCTATGGCCAGCTTTAGACTTAGTTCACAATAATGAAACAGGAATCGCTGCATTTCCCGCATCGCACTGCAATTGCACTGTATTCATGCAATCTGCTACGGATGTCAACAAAAGATAATGACACCCCAAAAGCAGGTTGCAGAACACAATGGGTTTGCTAGAATCGTTTGGCATGGTATGTGGGTATGGACATCCATGCGATCCGATTCAAGTGCAGCAAAAAAAAAAAAAAAACAGGGTACCTGCACCTTTTTTACGTGGATGCGGTGCGTTTTGAGGCATACAAAATGATGGACTCAAATCACACTACACAGAATCGCATGTGTTTTGCACAGGAATGTGGTGCGATGGAAAAGTTTGAAAAAAATGTCTGTTGGGGTCACTAGGGGCCCAACAGACATCTTTTCAAACTTTTGCTACTGGTGACCCCGATGGACATTTAAAAAAAAAAAAAATTCTAACTTTTTCTAAAAATTGGGTTTCATTTTTATTTTGTGTTCAGTCTGTTCTTTATATGAGTCTTATGATGTTTTATATCTGTTATACAGTACATGTTACTATACTAGTTTCTGCATTTGCATCCCTAAACAGGGGTGGTCATCTGCCAATTATTGGCAGCCGCAAACCAATTGTTTCACACAGATTGTTCCAATCATCACAAGGAATTGTTGCACATATATATATATATATATATATCTATCTGTAGTGGGCATTTATATGTGAGCAATAACTAAGCGCTAAGGTGATTTTACACATAGTTACATAGTTGGTGAGGTTGAAAAAAAAGACATCCGTCCATCCAGTTCAACCCATGATGTGTGTGTGTGTGTTTACTGTTAACTGTACATTGTATACCCCTGTATGTTGTGGTCTTTAAGGTGCCCATCTAATCTTTGAAACTATCGATGCTCCCTGCTGATACTACTGCTTGTGGAAGAGAATTTCACATCCTTACCGCTCTGACAGTAAAGAACCCCTTATGCATTTTAAGGTTAAACAGCCTTTCCTCTAGTTTTAGTGAGTGGCCACGTGTCTTATTGTATTCCCTTTCTCTGAAAAGTTTGTTCCTTATGTTAGGGTCGCCAGTACAGTATTTGTACATTGATATCATATCCCCTCTCAATCGTCTCTTCTCCAGAGAGAATAAGTTCAGTGCTTGTAGTCTTTCCTCATAGCTGATGTCCTCCATTCCCCTAATTATCTTTGTTGCCCTTCTCTGGACTCTTTCCAGTTCCAGCACATCCTTCCTGAGGACCGGTGTTCCGTGAGAATTACCTACCCGTGAGAAAAACCTACCCCTCGTCACTTCCGGTGCACGGCACTGTATGTAATGCAGTGGTTACATTAAAACAGCTGTGCTGCAATACGAGTCATCTCCGCTCCTGTCCCTGTCACTTCCCTGCTCTCGGCAAGTAAATATTAAAGCGGCGGCGGGTGTATGAAAACATAAATCACGGAGCCGAGAGCCGCTTTTATATTTACTAGCCCAGATCAGGAAAGTGACAGGGCCAGGAGCGGTGATGACTGGTATTGCAGCACAGCTGTTTTATGTAACCGCCGCGTGGGTAGGTTTTGTTCACGGTACACCGTGATATTTTCATACTAGTGCGCATGCGCACTAGTCAGCTCCTCAACTGTTCCATTAGGTATCCGGGCCTGTAAGCATGCGCACTAGTCAGCTCCTCAGCTGCTCCATTACGTATCCGGGCCTGTAAGCATGCGCAGTGCTGCGCTGCTCAGCTGTTTCTGGCAGGAAGTGACGAGGGTAGGTTTTTCTCACGGGGTAGGTAATTCTCACGTTACACCGGTGCCCAGAACTGGACAGCATACTCCAGATGTGGCCGGACCAGAGTCTTGTAAAGTGAGAGAATAATCTCTTTATTTCTGGAGTGAATCCCCTTTTTTATACATGCCAGTATTCTGTTGGCTTTGCTTGCAGCGGCTTGGCATTGCATGCCACTGCCAAGCCTGTTGTCCACTAGGACCCCCAGGTCCTTTTCCATCCTAGACTCACCCAGAGGTTCCCCCCCTAGTGAGTAGCTTGCGTTCGTATTTCTAACGCCCAAGTGTATTACCTTACATTTTTCAACATAAAACCTCATCTGCTATGTAGTTGCCCACCCTGTTATTTTGTTCAGGTCTGCTTTTAAAGTTACCACGTCATGTATAGAGGATATTGATCTGCTTAGCTTAGTATACCGAGATTGTGCTGGTTATCCCATCCTCTAGGTCGTTTATGAATAAATTAAACAGGATTGGTCCCAGGACAGAACCCTGGGGGACCCCACTTTCCACACCAGACCAGAGTACTCCCCATTTATCACCACCCTCTGGACTCTCCTCTGGAACCAGTTCTCTATCCAGGTACTCACCCTATGGTCCATACCTACCTTCCTTAGTTTGTACAGTAAGCGTTTGTGGGAAACTGTATCAAATGCCTTTGCAAAGTCCAGATACACCACATCCACAGGCTTTCCTTTATCTAGGTGGTAACTCACTTTTACTGGACGTGCGGCGAAGCAGAATTCTTTTTTGCTCATTGGAATCTGTGATGGACAGGCCCAGCACCTGGTCTGTGTGTTACATAGTTACATAGTAGGTGAGGTTGAATAAAGACAATAGTCCATCCAGTTCAACCTGTGTAGGTGTGTGTGGCTGTAATCATCTCACATAGCCCTGAATGTTCTGATCCTTGAGATGTACGTCTAAGAGTCTTTTGAAAGCCACCATACTTCCCTCAGAAACCACCTCTTGTGGTAGAGAATTCCACAATCTTGTAGCCCTAACAGTAAAGAACCCCCCACGTTGCCTGAGGTTAAAACGCTTCTCCTCTAATCGCATTGTATGCCCTCGAGTGTCCATGCAATCCCTTCGACTGAACAGCTTTTTTTTTTAAGCTGAGATCCCCATTGAGATATTTAAAAATTGCTATCATGTCCCCCCTCAGGTGTCTCTTCTCCAGGGAGAATAAATCAAGTGATTGCAGACGTTAGTGGAGGTAGAGATGGGAAACTGACCTAGAGCGGTGTTCACACACAACTATACTACTTTTAGTGCACTGCGATTCCAGCCTATTCAAAACGAATGGGCTGAGATCCCACTGCACAGAACTGTATGTGAATCTCACAGGAACACGCATTCCGATCCTGTGCAATTCACACACATTTTCTAGTGGGAATGGGACCTCATGGAAATAGCATTCCCTGATGGCAGTGGCCTCTTTCAGTAAGATAATTCACCCTGCCACACTGCAAAAAACAGTTCAAGAATGGTTTGAGGAACACAACAACTTCAGGGGGGGTTGACTTGGCCCTTAAATAATCCAGATCTCAATCCAATCAAGCATCTGTGGGATGTGCAGGGAAAAAAAAGTCAGATCTATGGAGGCCCAACCTCACAATTTACAGGACTGAAAGGATCTGCTACTGTCGGCTTGGTGCCAGAAACTACAGCGTACCTTCAGAGGTCTAGTAGCATCCATGCTGTGATGGGTCAGGGCTGTTTTGGTGTCAAAAGGGGAACCCACTCAATTAGGTGGTTCATCATACATAATGTTATGGCTGGGGCTGCTCAGTGTGTACTGTGTATACATATATATATATATATATATACTGTATATACACACACACACACACAATATTTTGTTGTGTGCTTATTATATTTTATATAAATGTGGTTATTTGGGGTTTTAGGGGATAGAACCTTTTATAATTCAAGCACCCTGATGATCATTATAAGCAATTATTATATTAATATTATAATATTAATATTATTTATATTAATTATTATAAGCCGTTATCTATAACTTTTTGTAAGGGCTCATCCACACCAGTGGGCGTGTGCATCATGGTGCATATAAGCATGCACGTTGGTGTGTGTTGTGCACCAGCGCTGCGTTGCAATGACAAATCACAAAGTTTAAGTTGTTTCTTTTTTTTATCTTTATTGAAGGTTAACAAAAAACTGTTAATTCAACTCATTGTAATGTGTTACCATATGCTGTAATGCTTTGTTGTGCATTGTGTGGTGTGAACAAGGCACACAGAGAACAATTATTCTCTCTGTGTCCTTGTGTTGAGCCTGCGTTGACCAAACCTGGTGTGAATGAGCCCTTAGCCCTCGTTCACACTGAGCCCCGGTTCACACTTGTGCGTGTGCGGGGTTCGAATGTAATGTCGGAGCGCACTGCTCCGACATTACATGCGATCAGCTGTGCGGTGCGAGTTTAGCCATACAAACTGTATGGCTAAATTCGCATCGCTCCCGCAGCAAACACGCACAGGAGGCATTTTTGCAGCCGCATCAGGATCGGATCGCACAGCGGTTCACACTTGTGCGATCCGATCCTGTGCGAACTGCACGATCGCACTGCGATATGCGATCAAACTGGGGGTGTCGTTAAGATTACATTGACACCCCCAGCGTATCGCATATGGCAGTGTGAACTGCCGGGGGTGCGTGTGCGATGCGGGAACAGGCTGCGAATTCGCAGCCTTCCCGCATCGCATATATGTGAACCGAGCCTGAACGTGGCTTTGAAATCGCCTGACTTCTTCTGAACTCGCACGATTTCAAATCCGCTTTTGATTCCAAATTCGGAGTGACTTCAAAGACATCTGTCCAGCTCTGTGCAAAGACGTCTATTGAAATCGCCCCTGAAGACGCCAAAAGTAGTGCAGGAACAACTTTTGGAAATCCGTGCAGCGCCGCAAAGTCAGCGTCGCACCGATTGGGACTTTCCCATTGCTAGCAATAGGCTGCGATTTCGAAAAGTTAATATTCCCATCGGACACCTTCCTGGACATAGGCACATATGTTGTGGGTGCTGCAGCGATCACCAGCTGGACACTGGATCTATCACAGATGCATACATATTCGCCAGCACACCATGGATCTTGCAAAGCAGTCCGAATAAACTTTTTATTGCAAAAGGATCGCATCAGGAAAAGTGCAAAGTTTCAGAGTCACGCAGGACCCCTTCGTCAGGCATGTGATCCTGACAAAGGGGTCCTGCGTGACTCCGAAACTTTGCACTTTTCCTGATGTGATCCTTTTGCAATATAAAGTTTACTTGGACTGCTTTGCAAGATCCATGGTGTGCTGGCGAATATGTATGCATATTTGACATGCGATTTGACTTGTCAAAGTGCGCCGATGTGAACGGGGGCTTAATGTGTGCAAACCACATAATAACCACAATGTCCCCACTCCCCAGCAGCATATACTTCTATTTTCTTTGCTCCCCCTATTTGGTGTCAGAAGCTAAAAGATATACCCTGTACTTCCAGGAATGGAGGAGCAGTGCCGGGACAAGGTCATCCAGCGCCCAGGGCAAGGATGCCAAACTGCGCCCCCCCTTCCCTTAAGGTTAGGGTCAAGGCGCCCCCCCATTCTTGCAATAAACCCTCCTGCCCACCCCTTATCCCAGCCCTGTGGAGGAGCATGTGATTCATCCATGTGACAGCAATGGGCCAATCAGCTATGTCACAAGGAGTCCATCGCCCTGGACTTTCCTATCACTTCTGGCAGCTAAACCGAGAGGCAGGGGAGAGAAGGAAGGTAGGTGCTGCTGGGGGAAGGACGAATTAAAGTGGACCTGTTTCCTAGCCCTGCATGACTAAAGCACAGATTAATCAAAGATGGATTATTCAATATGAGAAGCTGTATAATAATAAAGGAAAACTGTAGTCTGTAATACATTTTAGGTATAAGTCCAGCTTGCAATTATACTTTATATGTTCCTGGAAGCATCTATGATTGCTCATTAGATATAAAGGCTCTCCTAAAGGTCCGTACACACAATCAGAATATCGTACAACAAATACAGCTTTCGTGCAATAATCTGATCATTATCAGCTTTCGTCCGAAATTTTCCTGAAGGGACAAATACGAAAATGTTTCCTATAGGATACCAGATCTTACGATTTTTGTTTAACCGCTTAAGGACCGCCCCGTGTTCATATATTGTGGCAGGGCAGCACTTAAGTGCAAAATCACATACCTGTACGTGATTCCTCTGATCAGCTCTGGGGCTTGCACGCACACCGCCGGAGCCCTGCTCCTGATGCGATTGGACACAGCAGGAGCCAATCAGCGGGTCTGGTGGTCGGGATGACCGCTGCCGATCGTTCACAGGAGAGACAGAACAGCGGTCTGTCTATCTAAACAAGGCTGACTGCTGTTCTGTGCAGGAGGAAAATAGAGATCTTGTGTTTTTGCTAAGCAGAAACACAGATCTCTATCTTCCCCCAATCCGTGCTACCCCCCCCCCCTACAGTTAGTTAGCACCCCTTAGGAGCACACTTAACTCTTTGATCGCCCCTGATGTTATCCCCTTCCCTCCTTGCCAGTGTCTTTTATACAGTGCATTTTTTTTTAGCATTGATCACTGTATTGGTGTCACTGGTCCCCAAAAAGTGTCACTTACTGTCAGAATCAAAAAATCACTGATCGCTGCCATTACTAGTAAAAACATAAAAAAATAAAAAGTCCATAAATCTATCCCATAGTTTGTAAATGCTATAACTTTTGCGCAAACCAATCAATATACGCTTATTGGGATTTTCTTTACCAAAAATATATAGCAGAATACATATTGGCCTTAATTGATGAAGAAATTCTACTTTTTACATTTTTTTTATTGGATATGTTTTATAGCAGAAAGTAAAAATATTGTTTTTTTTTTTTTTTTCAAAATTGTCGGTATTTATTTATAGCACAAAAAATAAAAACAGCGGAGGTGATCAAATACCAACAAAAGAAAGCTCTTGGGTAGATGCGTGGAAGGCGCTGGTTAATAGGGTTCTTCCATTGTATAAAGCAACTTATTTGAACAGAGGAATGCCCACGACATTTGATAAGGTATGGGGTGGATGGGTTGGTTCTATGTATACTGCTTCAGATTGATCGATGAAATTATATTAGGTGATTTGAAAGAAATTTTTTATTTTTTTTTTGCCACTGATTTTGAAATGTTGAGACTGTTCGGATATTAGACGGAGGGTCTGCTCAGTAATTAGGTACACTAACTATCGTGGTTTGGAGCCATAGGGGGCTCAGTATATTTATTAGGGATAGACCAATTATCGGCAAGGCCGATATATTAGGGGCCAATAGTCACTTTCCCCGATATATCGGTATCGGCCCCGGAACTGGCCGATATTGCCGATATTTTTGTGACGTTATTCTGCCTTCTTAGGCCGCCTCCCTCGCCTTGCACAGCTTTGTTTGGAGTCAGGACTAGTCTTGCAGGAGTGCATCACAGCCATACACCCACCCACAGCAGCCCGGTGCCAGCCACCCACATCCACAGGCCCTATACCAGCCAGCCACCCACAGTCCATGTACCAGCCAGCCACCCACATGCCCTGTACCTGCCAGCCACAGGCACTGTACCAGCCAGACACCTACAGGCCCTGTAACAGCCAGCCACCCACATGCCCTGTACCTGCCAGCCACAGGCACTGTACCAGCCAGACACCTACAGGCCCTGTACCAGCCAGCCACCCACAGCCCCTGTGCCAGCCACCCACTCACCACAGGGTGCCAGCCAGCCACCCATCCACAAGGTGCCAGACAGCCACTCACCCTCCATAGAGTGCCAGACAGCAAGCCACTCACAGACAGGGTGCCAGACAGCCAGCTGCCCACAGGCCATGTACCAGCCAGTCACAGGCACTGTACCAGCCAGCCACCCACAGCCCGTGCCAGCCAACCACCTACCACAGGGTGCCAGCCAGCCAGTCACCCACCACAGGGTGCCAGACAGCCAGTCACCCACCACAGGGTGCCAGACAGCCAGCCACTCACAGACAGGGTGCCAGCCAGCCATCCACCACAGGCCCTGTACCAGCCAGCCGCCCACAGGCCCTGTACCAGCCAGCCATCCACAGCCCCTGTGCCAGCCAGCCACCCACCACAGGGTGCCAGCCAGCCACCCACCACAGGGTGCCAGCCAGCCACCCACCCACCACAGGGTGCCAGCCAGCCACCCACCCACCCCAGGGTGCCAGCCAGCCACCCACCACAGGGTGCCAGCCAGCCACCCACCACAGGGTGCCAGCCAGCCAGCCACCCACCACAGGATGCCAGCCAGCCAGCCATCCACCACAGGGTGCCAGCCAGCCACCCACCCACCCCAGGGTGCCAGCCAGTCACCCACCCACCACAGGGTGCCAGCCAGCCACCCACCACAGGGTGCCATCCATCCAGCCACCCACCACAGGGTGCCAGCCAGCCACCCACTACAGGGTGCCAGCAAGTCAGTCGTTAAGCATTAAACAAAAATGAACATGTTCAGTACCAGATTTGTGTCAAAAATTGTCTTTATTTTTAAAAACTTTAAATGTACAAAATATCGGCCCATATTGGCCGATACCGATACATTGTGACCAAAATATCGGTATCGGCCCTGAAAAAACCATATCAATCTATCCCTAATATTTAATATATTTGATATATTCCTGATGTTGAGGCTGTTTGGCATCTATAGCGGGTGGACTGGGTGCTCTGGGGAATGGGGAGGAAATTGTTTGTTTTTTGGTCTTGTTTTTCGACATTAATAAAGATTTTCAATTAATAAAGAGAAATGATAAAAAACAAAAAAAACAAAAGAAAGCTCTATTTGTGGGAAAAATAGGAAACATTTTTTTTTGGGTGCAGCATCGGACAACCGCGCAAATTGTCAGTTAAAGCAACGCAGTGCAGAATCACAAAAAATGACCAGGTCAGGAAGAGGGTAAAACTTTCCGGAGCTGATGTGGTTAATCAGTACAGTTTTCATCCGGAAATACGATAAAAATACACTATAACACATAAAATTACTTCGGAATGTTTATTTTTCCGTACGAGAATTTTCGCACCTTAGTAACCTCTTCATTTTTGATTAACTAGCATGCAAAAAAAAAAAAAACGGGATGATCGATTGTCCGATAATCTCATCGTATGTACTAGGCTTTACCCTAATCCTCAATCACCAGTGTCTGTTTCACCAAAAATACACAGTCTCTAATTATGTGAAGCACCCACAATGCTCCTGGCAGCCAGACCTTTTGCAAAGGTTTTAGGTCACATGGCGGATTTATTTTTATTCGGATAAAGAACAGATCGCTTTCCTCTACAAAAAAAAGGAAAAGTCCTGCGTCTTATGGAAATGTGAATGTAATGACAGATCCACTTCCAAAGAAGACTTATACGTACATCTGTAGTCTTGCTATTGCTAAACCTCCTTTAGAAGATGCCAGGCACTTACTTGTCAAGATGAACCTCCAACCTTAATGCTTTCCAGGTCATAGACCCAAAAATGAGTATGCAGTCCAGGAGGTTTGCATTCACTGGATACTTGCTTGTTTCGGATTAGACAGGGAGAGCAAGGAACTATCATTTTCACAAACAAAGGCAGACTACGTATTTCTTGCTTGCCCTACTCATACTAAATAATCACCCCTATAACCTCTTCTTCCTGCAATCAGTGGGCAGCAAGCGGGCAAATCCAGTACCTGACACCCTCACACACTATGGGTGTATTTATAAAATAATTGCAAAAGAAACTGCATGTACATTTGTTCAGTGGGGATAGGGCAAAATAACAAATGTTATTAGGCTAATTCCTGTCTAGACGAAGGTCTTTAATTGACTTAAAATGGAAAATACTGCATTTGGTCATTGGATGGTGAAAAGTATCATGCATTGGTACACCAAGAGAAGCCCCTACTGCATTATAGAAGACACTCTTATTATAGTATATGTCATTGTGCTACTGTGTAGAGTCCATACATACAGAATAAGGACAGATACTGAGAATTACACCCAGCATACAGAACAAGAGAAGTGGTACTGTGCAGAGTCCATACATACAGAATAAGGACAGATACTGAGAATTACACCCAGCATACGAGACAAGAGAAGTGGTACTGTGCAGAGTCCTTACATACAGAATAAGAACAGATACTGAGAATTACACCCAGCATACAGAACAAGAGAAGTGGTACTGTGCAGAGTCCATACATACAGAATAAGGACAGATACTGAGAATTACACCCAGCATACAGAACAAGAGAAGTGGTACTGTGCAGAGTCCATACATACAGAATAAGAACAGATACTGAGAATTACACCCAGCATACAGAACAAGAGAAGTGGTACTGTGCAGAGTCCATACATACAGAATAAGGACAGATACTGAGAATTACACCCAGCATACAGGACAAGAGAAGTGGTACTGTGCAGAGTCCATACATACAGAATAAGAACAGATACTGAGAATTACACCCAGCATACAGGACAAGAGAAGTGGTACTGTGCAGAGTCCATACATACAGAATAAGGACAGATACTGAGAATTACACCCAGCATACAGGACAAGAGAAGTGGTACTGTGCAGAGTCCATACATACAGAATAAGGACTGGTACTGAGAATTACACCCAGCATACAGGACAAGAGAAATGGTACTGTGCAGAGTCCATACATTCAGAATAAGAACAGATACTGAGAATTACACCCAGCATACAGGACAAGAGAAGTGGTACTGTGCAGAGTCCATACATACAGAATAAGGACAGATACTGAGAATTACACCCAGCATACAGGACAAGAGAAGTGGTACTGTGCAGAGTCCATACATACAGAATAAGGACAGATACTGAGAATTACACCCAGCATACAGGAAAAGAGAAGTATTACTGTGCAGAGTCCATACATACAGAATAAGGACTGGTACTGAGAATTACGCCCGGCATACAAGACAAGAGAAGTGGTACTGTGCAGAGTCCTTACATTCAGAATAAGAACAGATACTGAGAATTACAATCAGTATACAGGACAAGAGAAGTGGTACTGTGCAGAGTCCATACATACAGAATAAGGACAGATACTGAGAATTACACCCAGCATACAGGACAAGAGAAGTGGTACTGTGCAGAGTCCATACATACAGAATAAGAGATACTGAGAATTACACCCTGCATACAGGACAAGAGAAGTGGTACTGTGCAGAGTCCATACATACAGAATAAGGACAGATACTGAGAATTACACCAGCATACAGGACAAGAGAAGTGGTACTGTGCAGAGTCCACACATACAGAATAAGAACAGATACTGAGAATTACACCCAGCATACAGGACAAGAGAAGTGGTACTGTGCAGAGTCCACACATACAGAATAAGAACAGATACTGAGAATTACACCCAGCATACAGGACAGGAGAAGTGGTACTGTGCAGAGTCCATACATACAGAATAAGGACAGATACTGAGAATTACACCCAGCATACAGGACAAGAGAAGTGGTACTGTGCAGAGTCCTTACATACAGAATAAGAACAGATACTGAGAATTACACCCAGCATACAGGACAAGAGAAGTGGTACTGTGCAGAGTCCACACATACAGAATAAGAACAGATACTGAGAATTACACCCAGCATACAGGACAGGAGAAGTGGTACTGTGCAGAGTCCTTACATACAGAATAAGGACTGGTACTGAGAATTACACCAGCATACAGGACAAGAGAAGTGCTACTGTGCAGAGTCCATACATACAGAATAAGGACAGATACTGAGATTTACACCCAGCATACAGGACAAGTGGACTGTGCATATACTGTATACAGATCCTGGAAAGGCACAGGCTTGCATAAATCCTGCCAGTCACCCCTGACTGAGGTTCAGCCCACTCTGGTCCTGTTATGTAGTAAGGCCTGAAATGAGTCTTGGTTTTCAGGGTAAATTGCACCCAGGGACAGTTGTAGGTCTGTCTGGGCAGATGACTTGAGTCAGTGGACCCGGTGTGGATTGTGAGATTCAACACATACAGATTCCTGGCACAATACGTTCAATACAGGCCACCAACCTGTGCTGGATAAAATGGGCCAGTTATATGACCTGGGGAATTAAAAGCACAAAAAGTTCAGAGACTTCAGGCAATGTGTGTCTTTAGAAAAATCACACAGCCTATTGTTGGATTTTACCATACATATCTGGCCTGATACAGTCACATATACACCTGGCCTGATACAGTCACATATACACCTGGCCTGATACAGTCACATATACACCTGGCCTGATACAGTCACATATACACCTGGCCCTGATACAGTCACATATACACCTGGCCCTGATACAGTCACATATACACCTGGCCCTGATACAGTCACATATACACCTGGCCTGATACAGTCACATATACACCTGGCCTGATACAGTCACATATACACCTGGTCCTGATACAGTCACATATACACCTGGCCGGATACAGTCACATATACACCTGGCCCTGATACAGTCACATATACACCTGGCCTGATACAGTCACATATACACCTGGCCTGATACAGTCACATATACACCTGGTCCTGATACAGTCACATATACACCTGGCCGGATACAGTCACATATACACCTGGCCCTGATACAGTCACATATACACCTGGCCTGATACAGTCACATATACACCTGGCCGGATACAGTCACATATACACCTGGCCTGATACAGTCACATATACACCTGGCCGGATACAGTCACATATACACCTGGCCTGATACAGTCACATATACACCTGGTCCTGATACAGTCACATATACACCTGGCCCTGATACAGTCACATATACACCTGGCCCTGATACAGTCACATATACACCTGGCCTGATACAGTCACATATACACCTGGCCTGATACAGTCACATATACACCTGGCCCTGATACAGTCACATATACACCTGGCCTGATACAGTCACATATACACCTGGCCCTGATACAGTCACATATACACCTGGCCTGATACAGTCCCATATACACCTGGCCTGATACAGTCACATATACACCTGGCCCTGATACAGTCACATATACACCTGGTCCTGATACAGTCACATATACACCTGGCCCTGATACAGTCACATATACACCTGGCCTGATACAGTCCCATATACACCTGGCCCTGATACAGTCACATATACACCTGGCCCTGATACAGTCACATATACACCTGGCCTGATACAGTCACATATACACCTGGCCCTGATACAGTCACATATACACCTGGCCCTGATACAGTCACATATACACCTGGCCCTGATACAGTCACATATACACCTGGCCTGATACAGTCACATATACACCTGGCCTGATACAGTCACATATACACCTGGCCGGATACAGTCACATATACACCTGGTCCTGATACAGTCACATATACACCTGGCCCTGATACAGTCACATATACACCTGGCCTGATACAGTCACATATACACCTGGTCCTGATACAGTCACATATACACCTGGCCCTGATACAGTCACATATACACCTGGCCCTGATACAGTCACATATACACCTGGCCTGATACAGTCACATATACACCTGGCCTGATACAGTCACATATACACCTGGCCCTGATACAGTCACATATACACCTGGCCTGATACAGTCACATATACACCTGGCCCTGATACAGTCACATATACACCTGGCCTGATACAGTCCCATATACACCTGGCCTGATACAGTCACATATACACCTGGCCCTGATACAGTCACATATACACCTGGTCCTGATACAGTCACATATACACCTGGCCCTGATACAGTCACATATACACCTGGCCTGATACAGTCCCATATACACCTGGCCCTGATACAGTCACATATACACCTGGCCCTGATACAGTCACATATACACCTGGCCTGATACAGTCACATATACACCTGGCCCTGATACAGTCACATATACACCTGGCCCTGATACAGTCACATATACACCTGGCCCTGATACAGTCACATATACACCTGGCCTGATACAGTCACATATACACCTGGCCTGATACAGTCACATATACACCTGGCCGGATACAGTCACATATACACCTGGTCCTGATACAGTCACATATACACCTGGCCCTGATACAGTCACATATACACCTGGCCTGATACAGTCACATATACACCTGGTCCTGATACAGTCACATATACACCTGGCCCTGATACAGTCACATATACACCTGGCCCTGATACAGTCACATATACACCTGGCCTGATACAGTCACATATACACCTGGCCTGATACAGTCACATATACACCTGGCCCTGATACAGTCACATATACACCTGGCCTGATACAGTCACATATACACCTGGCCCTGATACAGTCACATATACACCTGGCCTGATACAGTCCCATATACACCTGGCCTGATACAGTCACATATACACCTGGCCCTGATACAGTCACATATACACCTGGTCCTGATACAGTCCCATATACACCTGGCCCTGATACAGTCACATATACACCTGGCCTGATACAGTCCCATATACACCTGGCCCTGATACAGTCACATATACACCTGGCCCTGATACAGTCACATATACACCTGGCCTGATACAGTCACATATACACCTGGCCCTGATACAGTCACATATACACCTGGCCCTGATACAGTCACATATACACCTGGCCCTGATACAGTCACATATACACCTGGCCTGATACAGTCACATATACACCTGGCCTGATACAGTCACATATACACCTGGCCGGATACAGTCACATATACACCTGGTCCTGATACAGTCACATATACACCTGGCCCTGATACAGTCACATATACACCTGGCCTGATACAGTCACATATACACCTGGCCTGATACAGTCACATATACACCTTGCCCTGATACAGTCACATATACACCTGGCCCTGATACAGTCACATATACACCTGACCTGATACAGTCACATATACACCTGGCCGGATACAGTCACATATACACCTGGCCGGATACAGTCACATATACACCTGGCCTGATACAGTCACATATACACCTGGCCTGATACAGTCCCATATACACCTGGCCTGATACAGTCACATATACACCTGGCCTGATACAGTCACATATACACCTGGCCCTGATACAGTCACATATACACCTGGCCCTGATACAGTCACATATACACCTGGCCTGATACAGTCACATATACACCTGGCCTGATACAGTCACATATACACCTGGCCTGATACAGTCACATATACACCTGGCCTGATACAGTCACATATACACCTGGCCCTGATACAGTCTCACATACACCTGGCCTGATACAGTCACATATACACCTGGCCCTGATACATACACAGCTATACCATTGAAGTCAGATATACACCTGGCCCTGATACAGTCACATATACACCTGGCCTGATACAGTCAGATATATACCTGGCCCTGATACAGTCACATATACACCTGGCCTGATACAGTCACATATACACCTGGCCTGATACAGTCACATATACACCTGGCCTGATACAGTCAGATATATACCTGGTCCTGATACATACACAACTATACCATTGAAGTCAGATATACACCTGGCCTGATACAGTTAGAAACATGACCACACCATTGAAGTCAGATATATACACCTGGCCTGATACAATAAGACACACAACTATGCTATTGCAGTCAAATACACACCTAGAGTAATACAGTCAGATATACGCCTAGTTTGATATAGTCAGATATAAACCTGGCCTAATTCAGTCATATACACAGCTGGCCTGATGCAGTGAATTACACATATGGCCTAGTACTGTCAGATACATAGCTGGCCTGATTCACTCAGCTATACACCTGGCCTGATACAATCATATGCACACTGGGTCTGATGCAGTCAGATTCACTTCTGGCCTGATACAAATAAACACCTGTTGTGATACAGATACACAGTTAGCATGATATAAATCCTGTATACATTTGGCCTGATATATAGTCAGTTACAGTTATAAAGGGACTGACTCACTGCTACAGTCCAATACACAGCTACCTCTCTCTCTGCCGGTCTTAGTACCACCATGATTATATACACCCCTTACCGCCATCATCTCACCTACCTTCCACTGCCATTACACCTAGCCTGCTACAGTCTACCTCACAATTTGAAACATACCTGGTCCCCCACAGTATATTTTATACCTGGACACATACCTGGTTGTATACATTTTCTCTAAACCTAACTGTGACGGTACTCAACGTCACTGGGAGTGAAAGACAGATACTTAATGGTTTGGATTGCTTCAACTGTGTTCTGTGTTTACACTTATGATAATGTGTATTGAACTTTAATGTCAGAGACAAGCTTTCCCCATTGTTTTTGTATTGAGCTGTGATGTGGATTCTGTTAAGCCTGTGTGTCCCATTGTTAAGTGTTAATGAACTCACATATTGTTCTGTCCAGGTGGCTAGATAATTAGTTCAGGTTAATTCTATTTCTGTATACAATTTCATCTGCATATGATAATGTAATCAGGCAACCCCTGACCTGTGTGTGGTAATCTGATCATGAGGGGGATGTGCTCATGTGTGTATAAATTGAGTGTGAAACTGTTCAATAAAGGGAGAAGATTCTAGTACAAGCTAAGTTGTCGGCTAGCTTTGTATGGGGGAGGCTGGAAAATCTGATATCTATGTTCACGACTGGGAAGAAGCCGTATACTGACGAAAGTCCACAAGTACAGTGTGGGTTGCGGTTCCTTTACACTAAGCTTGCACAGTATACTCTACACCTGGTCCCACACAGTGTGCTCCACCCCTGGCCCCCCACAGTATACTTAACAACTGGCCCTGCACAGTATACTGTACACATGTGCCTGTATAATATACTCCACACACATTTTTGCACAGTGTATTCTACACCTGGCCCCATACTGTACTGTATACCTGACCCTGTAGGTATACGCCACATTTTGCCCAACACAATGTGGCCCACACCTAGTTCCACACAGTACACTCTACATTTTACGCTATACAAGGTGCGCCACACCTTGCCTCGTACAATATACTCTACACTTGGCCCCTCACATTATAATCTACACCTGGACCTACACACTATACTCTACACCTGGTTTCATGCAGTGTTCCCCACACCTGTATACTGTCCACCTGTCCCCGTATAGTATACTCCATATCTGTTTCAGTACAGTATATTCTACACCTAGCCCCATACAGTATACTCCACACCTGGCCCTGTACAGTACATTCTACTCTTGATCCCGCACAATATATGCTACACCTGGTGTTGTACAATGTGCTCCACACCTGGCCCTGTACAGCATAATTCACACCTTGCTCCAGACATTATACTCTACAACTGGTCCTGCACACTATACTCCACATCTGGCTACATACAGTATACGCCTTACCTGGTCCTATACTGTACAGCTGTCCTCGTACAGTGTTCTGCACACCTGGCCCCATGCAATATACTCTACACCTGGTCTCATACAGTATACTCCACAGTCCACACCTGGCCCTGTACAGCATAAATCACACCTTGCCCCAGACACTATACTCTACAAACTGGACCTACACACTATACTCCACACATGGCTCCATACAGTATACTCCTCACCTAACCCTGCACAGTATACTCCATACCTGGTTCCAGGCTGTACAGCTGTACAGCTGTACTCGTATAGTGTACTCCACACCTGGCCCCATGCAGTATACTCCACATCTGGTCTCATTAAGTATACTCCACACCTAGCCCCACAGAGTATATTCAACAACTGGCCCTGTACAGTACACACTACACCTGGTGCTGTACAATGTGCTCCACACCTGGCCCCGTAAAACATATTCCGCACCTGGCCCTGGTCTCTATACTCTACAACTGGTCCTGCACACTATACTCCACACCTGGCTCCATACAATATACTCCACACCTGGTCTCAGACAGTATGCTCTACACCTGACCCTGTACGGTATACTTCACACTTGGCCCCATACAGTATACTCCACTTCTGGTCTCAAAGTATGCTCCACAACTGACTCTGTACGATATAAACCACGCCTGACCCTGTACAGTAAACTCCACATATGGTCTCATAAAGCATACTCCACACCTGGCCCTGTACAGTATTCTTCACACCTGGCCTTGTACGGTATACTCCACACCTGGCTCTGTACAGTATACTCCAAACCGGGCCCTGTACAGTATACTCCAAACCTGGCCCAGTACAATATACTCCACATCTGGTCTCAAAGCATACTGCACACCTGGACCTGTAAAGTGTGCTGCACACCTGGCCCTGTAGAGTATGCTCCACACCTGGCTCTGTAGAGTATGCTCCACACCTGGCCCTGTACAATATGCTCCACCCCTGTAGTGTGTGCTGCACACCTGGCCCTGTACAGTATACTCCACATCTGGTCTCATAATGCATACTCCACACCTGGCCCTGTACAGTATACTCCACACCTGGCCCTGTACAATATACTCCACATCTGGTCCTGTACAATATACTCCACATCTGGTCTCAAAGCATACTCCACACCTGGCCTTGTACGGTATACTCCACACCTGGCTCTGTACAGTATACTCCACACCTGGCCCTGTACAATATACTCCACACCTGGCCCTGTACAATATACTCCACATCTGGTCCTGTACAATATACTCCACATCTGGTCCTGTACAATATACTCCACATCTGGTCTCATAAAGCATACTCCACACCTGGCCTTGTACGGTATACTCCACACCTGGCTCTGTACAGTATACTCCAAACCTGGCCCTGTATAGTATACTCCACACCTGGCCCAGTACAATATACTCCACATCTGGTCTCAAAGCATACTCCACACCTGGCTCTGTAAAGTGTGCTGCACACCTGGCCCTATACAGTATTCTCGATACCTGGCCCTGCACAGTATACTCCACACCTGACCCTTTACAGTATACGCTACACCTGGCCCAGTACAATATACTCCACATCTATCTCAAAGCATACTCCACACCTGGCCCTGTAAAGTGTGCTGCACACCTGGCCCTGTACAGTATTCTCGATACCTGGCCCTGCACAGTATACTCCACACCTGACACTTTACAGTATACGCTACACCTGGCCCAGTACAATATACTCCACATCTATCTCAAAGCATACTCCACACCTGGCCCTGTAAAGTGTGCTGCACACCTGGCCCTGTACAGTATTCTCGACACCTGGCCCTGTACAGTATGCTCCACACCTGGCCCTGCACAGTATACTCCAAACCTGACCCTTTACAGTATACTCTACACCCGTAGAGTGTGCTGCACACCTGACCCTGTACAGTATACTCCACATCTGGTCTCATAAAGCATACTTCACACCTGGCCCTGCAGAGTGTGTTGCACAGCCAGCTTTAGGATGAGCACAAGCTAGAATCCGTAACAAAAAATGCTAGAGCTGCACGATTATTCGTTAAAAAATCACAATTTCGATTCACCCCCCTCTCACGATCTTAAAACGCCATGTCCTCGATTCTTACTCCACACCTGGCCCTGTACAGTATACTCCACACCTGGCCCTGTACAATATACTCCACATCTGGTCCTGTACAATATACTCCACATCTGGTCTCATAAAGCATACTCCACACCTGGCTCTGTACAGTATACTCCAAACCTGGCTCTGTATAGTATACTCCACACCTGGCCCAGTACAATATACTCCACACCTGGCCCAGTACAATATACTCCACATCTGGTCTCCAAGCATACTCCACACCTGGCTTCTTACAGAGCTGGTTTCTGCTCACTCAAATCTGTCAAAAAAAGAGCCTCTGTCCGGGTTCACACTACCGCGACTTGTCAGGCGACTTGGCCGCCTGACAAGTCGCGGTCCATTCAGTGCAATTGGAAGCGTTCTAATAGGAGCGACTCAAGTTGCTCCGACTTAGAAAATAGTTCCTGCACTACTTTTGACCAAAGTCGGAGCATTGACTTCCATTATGTGAAGTCCGTGCAAGTCGCGCCGAAGTTGCGGTGCACGGCGACTTCACTAGTCGCCCGCAAAGTCGTGTCGCCATAGTGTGAACCGACTCTCTGGCAAATGTTTATCAACATTGTTAAGGCTGCTAGATGACTATAAACACAATGCTTTACAATGTATAATTTCATTCTTGTAGATCAAAAGAATGAACTTCCATCTGTAAGTGAGGACAGTTTAACCTTTTAAAGGACTAAGCCTTTTTCTGATACTTGTTGCTTACAAGGTAAAATCTGTATTTTTTGCTAGAAAATTCCTTAGAACCCCCAAACATTATATATATATATATATATATATATATATATATATATATATATATATATGTATATATATATATATACAGTGGGGATCAAAAGTTTGGGCACCCCAGGTAAAAATTTGGATTAATGTGCATAAAGAAAAGAAAGATGGAAAAATCTCCAAAAGGCATCAAATTACAGATTAGACATTCTTATAATATGTCAACAAAAGTTAGATTTTATTTCCATCATTTACACTTTCAAAATAACAGAAAACAAAAAAATGGCGCCTGCAAAAGTTTGGGCACCCTGCAAAAGTTTGGGCACCCTGCAAAAGTTTGGGCACCCTGCAGAGTTAATATCTTGTACTGCCCCCTTAGGCAAGTATCACAGCTTGTAAAAGCTTTTTGTAGCCAGCCAAGAGTCTTTCAATTCTTGTTTGAGGTATCTTTGCCCATTCTTCCTTACAAAAGTCTTCCAGTTCTTTGAGATTTCTGGTCTGTCTGTCACGCACTGCTCTTTTAAGGTCTATCCATAGATTTTCAATTATGTTGAGGTCAGGAGATTGTGAAGGCCATGGCAAAACCTTCAGTTTACGCCTCTTTATGTAATCCCCCGTGGATTTCGAGGTGTGTTTAGGATCATTATCCATTTGTAGAAGCCATCCTCTCTTTAACTTCAGCTTTTTCACAGATGGCATCAAGTTACCATCCAAAATTTGCTGAAATTTTATTGAATCAATTTTTCCTTCTACTCGTGAGATGTTCCCTGTGCCACTGGCTTCAATACAACCCCAAAGCATGATTGATCCACCCCCATGCTTAACAGTTGGACAGAGGTTCTTTTCATTAAATTCTGTGCCCCTTCTTCTCCAAATGTACCTTTGCTCATTCCGGCCAAAAAGTTCAATTTTAACCTCATCGGTCCACAGAACTTGTTTCCAAAATGCATCAGGCTTGTCTATAAGTTCATTTGCAAAGTTCAAACACTGATTTTTGTGGTGAGGACGTAGAAGAGGTTTTCTTCTGATGACTCTTCCATGAAGACCATATTTGTACAAGTATCTCTTTATAGTGGAATAGTGTACCACAACTCCAGTGTCTGCCAGATCTTTCTGGAGGGATCGTGCAGTCAAACGTGGGTTTTGAATTGTTTTTCTCACAATCCTGCGAGCTGTTCTGTCTGATATTTTTCGTGGTCTTCCAGATCTTGCTTTAACTTCCACTGTTCCTGATGACTGCCATTTCTTAATTACATTCCGAAACAGAGAATACTGACATCTGAAAACGCTTTGCTATCTTATAGCCTTCTCCAGCTTTGTGAGCATCAACTATTTTCAGTTTCAGTTTTGACAACTGCTTAGAAGATCCCATGGTGCTGATTGTTGGGGCAAGGTCAGATGAGTCTGGGCATTTAAAACCTTTGAGATTGACATCACCTGGTCTTCCCAGACGATGATTGAGAACAATCCATGACACTGGCAGGTCTCAGCCTTGCAAAGGGGGCAGTGCATGCTATAAAATCTGCAGGGTGCACAAACTTTTGCAGACGTCATTTTTTTATTTTCTGTAATTTTGAAAGTGTCAATGATGGAAATAAAATCAAACTTTTGTTGACATATTATAAGAATGTCTAATTTGTAATTTGATGCCTTTTGGAGATTTTTCCATCTTTCCTTGGCTTCTTTATGCACATTAATACAAATTTTTACCTGGGGTGCCCAAACTTTCGATCCCTACTATATATATATATATATATATATATATATATATATATATATACACAGTATATTTTTTTTTTATGTCACACTGTATTTGCGCAGAAGTCTTTCAAACGCAGTTTTTAAGGATAAAATACACTTTCATGAATTTTAAAAAAAAATAAACAGTAAAGTTAGCTCAATTTTTTTGTATAATGTAAAAGAAGATTTTACGGCGAGAATCGTGATCTTTATTCTAAGCAAAGAAATTGCGATTCTCATTTTATCCAGAATCGTGCAGCTCTAAAAAATGCATATCTACATACAGTATATGTATATTTCATCTCTTCTTTCTGATCGCAACGGAGCAGTTGAGGACAGGACTCCACTACAGTATAACAATATCCGTCTGCTGGCTATCGATTAAAAACATATACATCGAGAGCAGAATACATAAAGACATGACCGGATTTTACGCTGTTTACAAACAGGCAAAAGGCAGAACAAGCGCAATGAATGTGACGTTGTTGGAGGGTGTCCTGTAAATAAAAACAATGGCAAATAATACGAGGGAGAATTTAGCGGAGAACCCCGGTTTGTGCACCACAAATCACAGCACACCCCAAATATAACAACGTACATGTACAGGCTACACCCAGCGCCGTATTGCCTCCGATAAGTATAAATCATCCAACCTGTTATCACCCGGGGGTGCTGCGGCACTGCCATCACAGAGAGACCATCTTTAGCCGGCTTGGAACCAGAGACCTTAACCCTTGTCAAAGCTGCAGTCATCTAACGACACACCACCAACAAACTGGTTTTTCAACCATTTGATGCCCCCCTGGAATGACATTGCCTTTATCAGTTCCTCTACTAGGGGTACCCAGAAGAAGGGGCTGATGCCCCAAACAACTGATAATCCATGAGTGGCCTCCACTAGAAATACGTCCGTGATCTTGTGAAAACCAAAGTTCCTCAGTAAGACCTTGGCATCCTATGAAATGGACTATTGACCTGTAAGTGTCTATGGACCTTGTGAGAGTAGAGCAGCGCTACACCGTCATCACAAGGAACTCTCTAATCTCTGAAATGCTGGAATTGCCCAAAACGGGGGAACAAGTCTTCAACCCTTCAACCCTATGGGCTTACTTCAACCCTATGGGCTTACTACTAAGTATTGTACATTCTCTAGAATACTAGAATGGTACACCCATCACAAAGAACACCCCTTGAATGCCAGAGGTAATTAGCATGGTACAGCCATGTTTTGAAGAGAACCTGTCTAAATATGGAAGATGCCATTTTTAAGCTGGGTGAGTATTACCTTCTCATAGGCTGACCTAGAACAGGCAAGCAATAACGTGTGAACTCCAGACCCAGGTCAGTGACCCACTAGGTTGTGCAGCCTGAATTAGGACCAACAATTTTCAAAGCCAGCAACTTTAAGGGCACTTTATCCTGCATTTCTTATGCCCGCACTGTATAGTATGCACTTTAAGTGTTAGGGAAGCCCAAGAACTGGACCCGCACCATTTCGGCAATGCATTGCACCACAACGCATGTGATGGTACCATTGTATGTTCTTGACCCAGCGAATGCCAATGACATGGCATCACAAGGAGCATGTTCCCTACCCTGTGAATGACGTAGATGTCCTGTATGAAACTGCCCCCATAAGACCCTTCTCTGGGTACCCCTGGTAGAGGAACTGAAAAAGGCAACGTCATACCAGGGAACCAGAGGGCATCAAACTTGGTGAGGACCCCCTGATGACAGTTTTTTTGACAGTGCCAGTAAAGTACGTCCCTCACAAGGAGCTCAGAGTGGCAACTGCCACTTTAAAAGTACCGGTTTTAGCCCTGCAGGTACCTAGTTACGGCACTGCTGCTGCAAATAATATGCTTTAACCCTCTGCGTGCCCACAAGGAAAAGGTTCTTAACCATGTGAGCTTCCCGAGAGTCTGGGTACAACATTGCCGTCACTAGGAATCCCCCTTTCCTGGCACAGATATGGGAGAAGGAAGCCTCAGCGCGCATCTTAGAGGAGGGTGCCAGCGCCATCCTCCTGCTTCAATCACAGGATGAAAAAAAAAAAAAAAAACAATCTTACTCAGCACTCTCTGTCCTCATTCGCTCCCCTTCTCTCGCTCCCTCTCACTTTCTCTCTCTCTCACTCACTTTCTCTGCTCTCCCCCACCACCACCACCACAACATGGCCGCAAATGGCAAAAAGAAGGAAATGATCCCAGGAAAGAGGTGAAGGGACATACCCATAAACCCTGGTGCTGTACAGCAGTGAGGATGCAGTCAGGTGTTGTGTCCTCCTCACGCCCCCCCAACATCACCCCCTTCTCCTCCCCCCTCTTCTCACACCCCCTCTCTCAGATATTGCAGCGAGATGGGAAGGGGGGTGGGATAGGTTGGGGGCCAAAGGGGGAAAGAACTGAGAATTTTCTTTGTCTAAGAGAGCGGTTCACGTGCTGCCGGTGGAGGGTTGTGGTTGGCTGGGGAAGGAGAAGGGGGGGAAGGAGGGGGGGCAGCAGAAGCAAATGCTGGAACTGAGCCAACTCTGTCTGCAAACACCACAATGTGCTTCCTGAGAAGAGAAGGAACAGGCTGCGGACAGCCTGCAGAAATATACGGACTGGCCCAGGCACACAGGGGCAACATCCTATACCGGGCCAGGATCTGAAATATAGCCGCAGGGTATTTTCTGCAAGGGCATGCTCCTTTATTAGGGGGCCCATTAACACCATTGCACCCTACGCCCGGCGTTCCGATGCACTATATCGCATGTGTCGTAGTTCCCAATAATATAGCGTCTATTCCCATCTGTGCATTTCAGTGCAGTGCGTTTTTAAAAATACGATGTCAGATTTTTTCTATATTTTAATGCATTGAATAGAAGTCAAAGGCAGTGCATTATTATTATTATATAGGATTTATATAGCGCCAACAGTTTGTGCAGCGCTTTACAACTTGAGGGTAGACAGTACAACTACAATACACTTTAATACAGTAGGAATCAGGGGGCCCTGCTTGTTAGAGCTTTTTACGATCTTCTCTGCGGCGGCGGAGAGCGCATTACCCACAACTCCCGCGACTGCACCCCGAGGGTCTCGGATGGTGCGGCAACCCCCGCCCTCGTGCGCCCGGTCCCGCCGACCTCCTCCTCTTGTTCCGCAGCCCCGGATGTCGCCACGGCGCCGCCCGCCCGCCCGCCCTCAGTTCCGATTTGGCCCTGTTTACACCTGAGCATATTTTAGCTCGTAAAACGCTCATCTCTGAAGTCTCAAAACGCCCAACAAGCAAAATCCCATTCATTTCAATGGCCCCTGTTCACATCTGAGCGTTTTGTCTCCTGAAGCAAAACGCCTGAAGCTCAAAATAGTACATGAGCTTCTTTTGGGGCAGATTACGAGTGTTTTTGTTAGATGTCAATACCTGCCTCCAAACACCTACAAAAAAACACCTGAAAAAAGGCAGAAAAAACGCCTGGAAAAAAAGCCAGAAAAAACGCCTGGAAAAAGCCCACAAAAAAACGACTGAAGAAAGCCCAAAAAAATGCCTGAAAACGATACGCTCAGGTGTGAATGGAGCCTCAGAGGCACATATGAAGCATTTTGATGCGTTAGCAACAGGTATTAACAAGCCTTGGCCTACGGCTGGTAACTGCAGCATCCCTCAAAAGCATGGCAATGAACACAGAAAACGCATGTAAACGCACCTGCCTAATATGACAGAATAATGTCCCACTATGAACATACATAGATCTAAATGGTCCTTTGGGGACAGGTTAATTACCATAGAGACAGGCTTGCCTAACAAGGGTTTGCTCTCTGATACAGGGATAAGCTAATTAATATTAGGGAAGGCTTGGTAAACAAGGGTATGCTCATTAATTTACCAGTCAGATAATCAATGAAAGAACAGGCTTAGTAATCAGGGGCATGCTTCTTTTTATAGGGACAGGTTAACCACTTCTGGATCGGAAGGATTTTCCCCCTTATGACCAGGCCATTTTTTGCAATTTGACACTGCGTTACTTTAATTGACAATTGCGCAGTCATGTGATGCTGTACCCAAATAAAATGGATGTCCTTCACCCCCCCCCCAAAAAATAGAGCTTTCTTTTGGTGGTATTTGATCACCTCTGCGATTTTTATTTTTTGCGCTATAAGCAAAAAAATCGACAATTCTGAACAATATTTTTCACATTTTGCTATATAACATTCCCAATAAAAAAAAAATGTAAAAATCAAACATTTTCATTCTTTTAGGCCAATTTGTATTCTGCTATATATTTTTGGTAAGAACAAAATCGCAATAAGCCTATTTTGATTGGTTTGCGCAAAGATTTTTGCGTCTACAAACTAGGGGAAAGATTTATGTAATTTTTATTTTTTTTACTAGTAATGGCGGCAATCTGCGATTTTTAGCGGGACTGCGACATTGCGGCGGATAGATCGGAGCCCTAACTGACATTTTTGACACTTTTGGGGGGACCAGTGACATTACTACAGCAATCAGTGCTAGAAATATGCACTGTTACTGTAACAATGACAATGAATAATAATGTAATAATGACACTGGCAGGGAAGGGGTTAACCCAGGGGCGATCAAAGGGTTAATTGTGAGCCTAGGGGGTGTTTTCTAACTGTGGGGGGCGTGGCTTGGGAAATGATTATAGAGACCTGTGATCCTATATAGAAGGATCACAGGCGCTCTGTGATAATTTCAGAGAGAACAACGGTCAGCTGTGTTTACAACAGCAGATCGTCCTTCTCTCTCAGCGGGGAGTGATCGTGGCTGCCGGTCCCGTGGTTTGGCATCACCGTTGCCTAGTGGGGGCGGAGCATGCCGCCGACGGCACGCACTCGCCTCCCAGCACCACTCCTGCGACTGACGTACTCCTACGTCCTTTCGTACAGCCGATCCAGCCTGCTGCAGTAAAACTGCGGCGGGCGGGCGGCAAGTGGTTAAGTGACTTTACGAGAGGCTCATTTATATACGGATAGGCTATCTAATACAGACACAGGCTCCTTAAAGTGGTAGTAAACTTCAAACATAAAATATGAACAAAGCATATCGCTCTATATAGTGTACTCTCAATCTGAAGTACTAAGGGGTTTATTTACTAAAGGCAAATCCACTGTGCACTACAAATGCACTGTAAGTACACTTCGAAGTGCAGTTGCTGTAGATCTGAGGGGGGCATGCAAGGAAATTAAAAACAAGCATTTTTGCTTGCACATGATTGAATGATAGAAATCAGCAGAGCTTCCCCTCGTTTCAGTTCTTCCTCTCAGATCTACAGTGACTGCACTTCCAAAGGCACTTGTAGTGCACAGTGGATTTGCCTTTAGTAAATCAACCCCTAAAGCCCCGTACACACGTACTGATCGTCGGCCGAACGATCGGCCGTCTTTTGTCCAGGGCTGTCTTGTCTGTTGAAAACTGCAAAAGACTGCACACAAATTTTGTCGGCCAACAACAGCCGACTACAGAAGTGATGTCATGTGATGGTTAACTTTCCTTGTCTTTTTTCTTTTCTGAGCATGCCCAGTCTTGCAAATCTGCTGTCTGTCGGCCGAAATCTGTACTGACTGGAGAACAATCGGCCGTTCTGGTGTTGGCCAACAAAAATTTTAATGCCTGCACGACAGATTCTGTTCGGCCGAAAATGCGCTGTCGGCTGTCGGAAGCATCATACTAACAAGCCTACAATCGGCCGATCTGTCGTCGACCGAATATTTACGGCCGACAATCGGTACGTGTGTACGGGCCTTAAGTGTCATTTCTGTCTGCTGCTTCCTTCCTCTGCTATCAGCATGAATCACTTCTGGCAAATTTTCCTGACACCAAGAGAAAAATGGTGACAGGGGAGGGATATACAGTGGATTGATAGACTCAGCTGTGTTTCTGTGTGAAGGGGGTGTGTCCCTCCCCTCCAATGAGTTCTCAGAGCTCTCCTCACTGAGCACTGCAGAGTGTAACTTCATCTCTCTGCCCCCCGTTTTTCTGAACTCTCAGACAGGTTTTATAAATTCTGGACTTTGAACAGAGAAGACTGCAGATAAATAGGTACAACTTATGTAGGAGGATTTGTTTTATCTCTGTGTTTGAACAGAGAAGACTGCAGATAAATAGCTACAACGTATGTAGGAGGATTTGTTTTATCTCTGTGTTTGAACAGAGAAGACTGCAGATAAATAGCTACAACGTATGTAGGGGGATTTGTTTTATCTCTGTGTATCACCTAAGGCCAGTCACATCCCTGGTTATATGTGAGGTTTTACAACTACTTTAATACAAGGGTAGGTTTGTTAATATAGGGATAGGGTAATGAATATAGTACCAGGCTATTTATTACATTTACAGGTAAGTAAGCAATGCTCTTTAATATAGATGAACTTCTTGTTAATATTGTTACTGGTTAATCAATATAAAGGCTAGCTCCATCACACAGGAGTATAAAATGGTTTATTATATTGGATATTGGCAGTGGCAGGCTTGGTAATAGTGATTTTCTCTGGTAATACTGATGTATGCTCATTCATAGAGGGAAGGACTAGTACTTTGTATATGGACATGCTTCTTAATATAAAGGGGGGAGCTAATTATTGCTGGGGCATACTCATCAATGTAGGGATCCATTCACTACTATAAGGATACGTTCAGTTCACTCACTACTTTACATTGTAGCAAAGTGTCATTTCTTCAGTGTTCTAACATGAAAAGATAGAATAAAATATATACAAAAATGTGAGAGGTGTACTTACTTTTGTGAGATACTGTATAGGGATGGGGTTATCAATATAGGGACATGCTCATTAAAGTATATACGGACGGGTTATTTATATTGAGACATGCTCTTTAATGAATATGGCAAAAGGGCTATTAACCACTTGCCGACTGCCTAACGCAGATCTACGTCGGCAGTCAGCCCCTCACAGGCAAAGCGACGTAGGTCTACGTCACTAGCTTGTGAGGGTCTAGGAAGCGAGCGCGCGCCGCCGGAGGCGCGCTCCCGCGCGGTCACGGACCCCCCCGCGCTTGTGACCGGCGGATTCGATGTCCGCCGGTCACTCTGCGATCGTCGGGGGAGAGGGAGAAAGTCAGGCGGCTTGTGTAAACAAGCTGCCTGTCATTCTCCCCTGTGTATGAATGATGATCATACGGTTCTACTATGTAGAACCGTTGATCACTGTTCATACATCTGAAGCCACAGCCAATCACAGTAGAAAGCACGCCCCTAGGGACACACATAGCCCCTCCTTTTCAAAAAAAAGTTAACCCCTTCACTGCCAGTGTATTTTTACAGTAACAGTGCATATGTATAGCACTGATTACTGTAGAAATGTCACTGGTAACCCCAAAAGTGTAAAAAATGTCAGTCAAGGGTCCGATCTGTCCGCTGCAATGTCGCGGTACCGCAAAAAAAAAATCGCAGATCGCCGCCATTACGCGTTAAAAAAAAACAACAACAAAAATGACAAAAATCTTTCCCTTTGTTAGTAAACGCAATAACTTTTGCGCAAACCAAAATACGCTTTTTGCAATTTTTTTTACCAAACATATGTAGCATAAAACAAATTGGCTGAAAATGTTAAAAAATTTTGATTTTTACATTTTTTTGGGGGGGGGGGGGAATTTCATATAAAAAAAATGTGAAAAATATTGTTATTTTTGCAAAATTTACGCTATTTTTTTGTTTATAGCGCATGATCAAAAAATCACACAGGTGATCAAATACCACCAAAAGAAAGCTCTGTTTGTGGGAAAAAAAGGACGCCAAATTCGTTTAGATACAGCGTCGCACGACCGCGCAATTGTCCGTTAAAGTCACGCAGTGCCGAATCGCAAAATACCCCCTGGTCAGGAAGGGGGTAAAATCTTCCGGGGCTTAAGTGGTTAATATAAGGACATTTTTATTAATTAATATAAGGACGGGGTTATTAATATAGGGACATGCTCATTAATGAATATAGGGACAGGCTTGTTAATATAGGGACATGCTTATTAATGAATATGAGGACAGGGCTATTAATATAGGGACATGCTCATTAATGAATATAGGGAGGGGCTTATTATCATAGGGACATGCTCATTAATGAATATAGGGACAGGCTTGTTAATTTAGGGGCATGCTCATTAATAAATTTAGGGACAGGGTTATTAATATAGGGACATGCTCATTAATGAATATGAGGACAGGGCTATTAATATAGGGACATGCTCATTAATGAATATAGGGACAGGCTTGTTAATTTAGGGACATGCTCATTAATACATTTAGGGACAGGGTTATTATTATAGGGACATGCTCATTAATGAATATGAGGACAGGGCTATTAATATAGGGACATGCTCATTAATGAATATAGGGACAGGCTTGTTAATTTAGGGACATGCTCATTAATACATTTAGGGACAGGGTTATTAATATAGGGACATGCTCATTAATGAATATGAGGACAGGGCTATTAATATAGGGACATGCTCATTAATGTATATAGGGACAGGCTTGTTAATTTAGGGACATGCTCATTAATAAATTTAAGGACAGGGTTATTAATATAGGGACATGTTCATTAATGAATATAGGGACGGGGTATTAATATAGGGACATGCTGATTAATGTATATAAGGACGGGGTTATTTATATTGGGGCTTGCTCTTTAATGAATATGGCAACAGGGCTATTAATTTAAGGACATTTTTATAACTGTATATAGGGACACGGTTATTAACATAGGGACATGCTCTTTAATGAGTATAGGGACAGGGTTAATAATATAAGCACATTTTTATTAATGAATATGGGGACAGGGCTATTAATATAAGGACATGCACATTGTTGAATATAGGGATAAGGGTATTCATTTAGGGACATGCTTATTAATTAATACGGGGACAGGTTTATTATTTTAGGGACATGCTCTTTAATGAATATAGGAACAGGACTATTAATATAAGGACATGCACATTATTGAATATAGGGACAAGGTTATTCATTTAGGGACATGCTTATTAATTAATATGGGGACAGGGTTAGTAATATAGGGACATGTTTATTAATGAATATGGGGACAGGGCTATTAATGTAAGGACGTGCACATTATTGAATATAGGGATAAGGGTATTCATTTAGGGACATGTTTATTAATTAATATGGGGACAGGTTTATTATTTTAGGGACATGCTCTTTAATGAATATGGGGACAGGGCTATTAATATAAGGACGTGCACATTATTGAATATAGGGATAAGGGTATTCATTTAGGGACATGTTTATTAATTAATATGGGGACAGGTTTATTCATTTAGGGACATGCATGCTCATTACTGTAGGCATATTCTCATTAATACAAAAGGGTGCTATATAATGAAGGGCCAGGTTCATTAATAAAGGGATATATTCAGTAATATAAGGACAAGCTCATTAATGTCAGGATATATGGTCATAATATAGGTGTGTGCTTATTAATGTTGGAAAAGGATATTAAAGGGGGACAGGCTCATTAATCCAAAAGCTTGCTAATTATTATAGAGACAAGTACATTATTTAGGAACATGAATGTGATTTAGGGATCTTAGATTGTAAGCTCCTTGAGGGCAGGGGCTGATGTGAATGTACAATATATATATGTAAAGCGATGCGTAAATTAACAGCGCTAAATAAGTACTTATAATGAATAAAATTAATATTGAGAAGGATTCATTAATATTCAGAAATATGAATACAGGGACATGCTATCTAATAAAGAGACATGACCATGAATGTAGGAACTGATTCCTCTGTACAGGGACAGGAACCTATACCTAGAACACGCTCTCTCTTTCAGCCAGCCCTGGATCCAATGGCAAAGCAAACAGGGACAATTAGACTTAGGACCCTGCTGTGGTTGGAGGACTATAAGTGTCAGCATGCCTTGCCACTTGCTGGAACTTGTAGCTCTTCCAGCAGTTGAGGTTTATGTAGAAATATACAATAAAGTAGAAAAGTAGAAAAGGAGCCGCATACATACCCTGCACAGCAATGCAGAAATAGAAGGCAGGTCACCGGGGTCATGTACACACCACATTCCTCCTCCACTTTCTACACCTCTCCAACTATTTAACCCTTCATGGACTGAGAATGTCTGATAAAAACATGATGAGACTGAAAAGGTTTTACTACATTCTACTCTGCAAGTCTTTAAGGGGGACAGTTTCAGTCAGTGTCCCAGAAAAGTATTATTGATATAAAATGTTATTTTGTTACAGAACTTTACAGAGATGTATAGTAACGAAGTAGAACTACTTAAGTACTGTACTTAAGTACCGAAATGCGGTATCTGTACTTTCCTAGAGTAGAATTTTTTTCTCCTACTTCTACTTTTACTTCACTACATTTTTTCGATGATTTCGATACTTCTACTCAAGTATTTTTTTTTTGTGCTGCATAGTTACTCGTTACTTTTAAAAAAATTACCACTGCCAGAACAGTAGATGGCAGTTTGCATAAAGCTCAAAAAAATGTGTATAATGTCATTTGTAAATCAGCGCATACGAAAATAAAGGCTGTGTATAATAAAAGCTGCTATACCAAATCTTTCCAATAAAAAGAAAATATGAAACAAACAAATAAATGGTGCTACAGCGCTTAAAGTGCATCAAGAAACTACTAACAAACACCGGTTAATCATTTGAATAAATCATTTGAAATAATAAAAACAATATGATGTTCATACTTTTGACTTCTTTCTTTAATAACTACATAACACAGTACTTGTACTTCTACTTTCAGTACTTGAGTAGAAATTTTTTTCAAAACTACTGGTACTTTTTACTTTTAGTACTTAAGTAGCAAAATTTTTGAAAAAACTACTTGCAATACTTAAGTAAAAAAAATGTTGAATACTTTAGTACTTCTACTTAAGTAACTTTTTCTGCGAGCACTTCCACTTCTACTCAAGTAATTTTTTGATCGAGCACTTGTACTTTTACTCAAGTAGAAATTTCGAGTACTTTATACAAGTCTGGAACTTTAACACCTTCATCCCTAGCATCAATTTCTGCAACAGAAGAGCTTACACTCTAATGGCCCACCACAGTCACACACTTCTTGTGCTCTACGTGTATATAGCTCTGATGAGTTCCGCAGTGCTGTATGGAGAACACTGATACATTCATACGAGTCCTTGTATCAGAAGAGCTTACACTCTAATATCCTCCACAGTCACACACTTCTTGTACTCTATGTATATAACTCTGATGTGTTCCGCAGTGCTGTACAGAGAACACTGAGACATTCAGAGGAGTCCTTGTACCAGAGGAGCTTACACTCTAATATCCTCCACAGTCACACACTTCTTGTACTCTGTGTATATAACTCTGATGAGTTCCGCAGTGCTGTATGGAGAACACTGATACATTCATACGAGTCCTTGTATCAGAAGAGCTTACACCCTAATATTCTCCACAGTCACACACTATTATTATAATTACACATAGTTACATAGTTAGTGAGGTTGAAAAAAGACATCAGTCCATCCAGTTCAACCTATGATGTGTGTGTGTGTTTGCTGTTAACCGTACATTGTATACCCCTGTATGTTGTGGTCTAAAAGGTGCCCATTGAATAGTTTTTTTAAACTATCGATGCTTCCTGCTGATACCACTGCTTGTGGAAGAGAATTCCACATCCTTACCGCTCTGACAGTAAAGAACCCCTTACGTATTTTAAGGTTAAACCGTTTCTCCTCTAGTTTTAGTGAGAGGCCATGTGTCTTATTGTATTCCCTTTCTCTGAATAGTTTGTTCTTTATGCTAGGGTCATCACCAGTACAGTATTTGTACATTGATATTATATCCCCCCTCAATCGTCTCTTCTCCAGAGGTTCAGTGCTTGTAGTCTTTCCTCATAGCTGATCTCCTCCATTCCCCTAATTATTTTTGTTGCCCTTCTCTGGACTCTCTCCAGTTCCAGCACATTCTTCCTGAGGGCCGATGCCCAGAACTGGACAGCATACTCCAGATGTGGCCGGACCAGAGTCTTGTAGAGTGGGAGAATAATCTCTTTATTTCTGGAGTGAATCCCCTTTTTTATACATCCCAGTATTCTGTTGGCTTTGCTTGCAGCGGCTTGGCATTGCATGCCACTGCCAAGCCTGTTGTCTACCAGTATCCCCAGGTCCCTTTCCATCCTAGACTCACCCAGAGGTTCCCCCCCTAGTAAGTAGATTGCTTTCTGGTTTCTGGCACCCAAGTTCATTACTTTACATTTTTCAACATTAAACCTCAGCTGTAGATCTCTGCAGTTCATCCAGAGTGATCATGGGCCTCTTGACTGCATCTCTGATCAGTCTTCTCCTTGTATGAGCTGAAAGTTTAGAGGGACGGCCAGGTCTTCGTAGATTTGCAGTGGTCTGATACTCCTTCCATTTCAATATTATCGCTTGCACAGTGCTCCTTGGGATGTTTAAAGCTTGGGAAATCTTTTTGTATCCAAACGAGGCTTTAAACTTCTCCACAACAGTATCTCGGACCTGCCTGGTGTGTTCCTTGTTCTTCATGATGCTCTCTGCGCTTTAAACGGACCTCTGAGACTATCACAGTGCAGGTGCATTTATACGGAGACTTGATTACACACAGGCGGATTCTATTTATCATCATTAGTCATTTGGGTCAACATTGGATCATTCAGAGATCCTCACTGAACTTCTGGAGAGAGTTTGCTGCATTGAAAGTAAAGGGGCTGAATAATTTTGCACGCCCAATTTTTCAGTTTTTTTATTTGTTAACAAAGTTTAAAATATCCAATAAATTTTGTTCCACTTCATGATTGTGTCCCACTTGTTGTTGATTCTTCACAAAAAAATTACAGTTTTATACCTTTATGTTTGAAGCCTGAAATGTGGCAAAAGGTCGAAAAGTTCAAGGGGGCCGAATACTTTCGCAAGGCACTGTATATATCAGTCTTTGCAACAAAGAAGCTTACACTCTAATGTCCCACCACAGTCACACACTACTAATATTTTACATTTATATATGCTATATTGTCAAAAGTATTGGGACGTCTGCCTTTACACGCACATGAACTTTAATGGCATCCCAGTCTTAGTCCGTAGGGTTCAATATTGAGTTGGCCCACCCTTTGCAGCTATAACCGCTTCAACTCTATTGTGAAGGCTGTCCACAAGGTTTAGGAGTGTGTCTTTGTCTTTTTTTAGGAGTGTTTTTTTTAACGTAACAAAAACAGGGCTTTGATCAGTTTAATAAAAACAGATATTGACAGATGCAGATGTAAACTGATGTAAGGCCCCTTTCACATGGGCTTTCCGATCAGGACCGCCTGTCAGTTTTTTCAGGTGGACCTGATCGGATGCTTCATGCACCCCTATGAAGCAAGACACTGTGGTGCTCCAGGACAAAAAGCCTCCGTTCAAAGATCAGCCTCAGAGAGGAAATTCAGGTGCATGCCCTGGTTGCAACAGAAGCATATGGAAAAATGGACTGGATGGTAGCACTCCAAAAATGTTTTCCTTTATTGAAGAAAACAAAAATACAAAAATACATGAAGGATGATCATACCACAGTAGAGATGATGACACTTGCAGCTAACGCGTTTCGCACCCAAGCTGGTGCGAAACGTCCATCTCTTCCATACACCCCTATGGAGCGGCGGATGTCATCGGTGACATGTCTGCTGACACCAGCTGATCCAATCCTGTCCGTGAAATCCAGACAGATGGAAATCCTATTTTCCATCCGTCTGTTGGATGGGATCGGATGGGATCGGATGAAAACAGATGGGCGGTCCATTTTCATCTGATCTCCCATAGAGGAGAGCGGGGCTCTGACAGGTCTGTCTCTGCATACAAAGCAGAGACGGACCTGTCATTTGCCTGCTCAGCTGGGATCGGCGGATCGATCCCCGCTGAGCAAAACGGAGTCCGCCAGGCGGAAAACCCGTGTGAAAGGACCCTTTATAGTTGATCATCTGTTTGCATTCGTTTTTCCATAGAGATGCATTAATGTTTGTTTTTCATCCGTCAACGGATGGTTGAAATACGGACAACGGTCTGTGTGTGTGAAAGGGCCTTACTTGTGTTGCTGTATTAAGCTGTGGCAGCCAGTCAGCTCCAGTACCTCCCTGCACACTATAGGTGGCTCTGCCTCTCTCACTTGCAGGGAGATCATCCAGTGAGGGTGTCGAGATCTGCACTGCACCCCGGGCACCTGCATTTCCCTTGTCCCCATCCTGCACTCAGACTCAGGAGATCATCTAGTGAGGGTGTTGAGATCTGCACTGCACCCTGGGCATCTGCATCTCCCTTGTCCCCATCCTGCACTCAGACTCAGGAGATCACCTAGTGAGGGTGTTGAGATCTGCACTGCACCCCATCCACCAGCATCTCCCTTGTCCCCATCCTGCACTAAGACTCAGGAGATTATCTAGTGAGGGTGTCGAGATCTGCACTGCACGCCATCCACCTGCATCTTCCTTGCCCCATCCTGCACTAAGACTCAGGAGATCATCTAGTGAGGGTGTTGAGATCTGCACTGCACGCCATCCACCTGCATCTTCCTTGTCCCCATCCTGCATTTAGACTCAGGAGATCATCTAGTGAGGGTGTCGAGATCTGCACTGCACGCCATCATTCTGCATCTTCCTTGCCCCATCCTGCACTCAGACTCAGGAGATCATCTACTGAGGGTGTCGAGATCTGCATTTCACCCCAGGCACCTGCATCTCCCTTGTCCCCATCCTGCATTCAGGCTCAGGAGATCAGATCTGTGGAAGCCGTTGAGAGACAAGCTGTCACTTGTAAACACAGAAGTTGGACTTCTGTGTTTACAAGAAATAGTGGTGAGCAAGGAGCAGAGGGCCTGAGCCAGAGGTGGTGGAACTGATTTCCACCAAGTTCCAGCTGAAAACAAGCCCTGGCTATACCTGCAGAGGAGGCCAGGCGGAAGTAGTCTATCAGAACTAACTGTTCATAGGTATAATGTTATAATTCTGCAGATTTACTTAACAGGAAACCTGTTCTTAGGGAACATGAAGCCCATTATTGTTGATCTCTACTTCTGAAAATGCTGGTTGCCTGGCTATCAGATCACCAACCCCAAACAGTTACTGACTTACTGTCTATCTGCTTGTTTCATGTCAGAGACTCTAAATGTGGAAGCCAGAGACAGCAAGGTAGCTGGCATTTGTCACAGGTTGGTGGGATCTGACACCACGTTCGTCATGGTAGCCTGTGTGTCTCTCTTAGTACAGGTGTACAGACTTAAAGCAGAGTTCCACCCAAAAGTGGAACTTCCGCTCATTTGCTTACTCCCCCTCCGGTGCCACATTTGGCACCTTTAAGGGGGGAGGGGGGGAACGGGTACCTGTTTTTAACAGGTACCCTTCCCCACCTCCGTGAGACTACGCCGCTGCGCTGTCCCTCAGAAGTTTGACCCCCTCCTCCTTCCCCCGCCGCCGAGCCAAACTGAACGAGCGCCCACTTTGCGCATGCGCATTAGGGACTTGCCTGTGAAACCGCAAGGCTTCACTGCCGGGTTCCCTCACCGGCAATGGTGGCGGCAGCACCCGACAGCCGATGGAAACATCAGCTGCGGTGCCGACATCGCTGGACTCCAGGACAGGTAAGTGTTCTAATATTAAAAGTTAGCAGCTACAGTATGTGTAGCTGCTGACTTTTAATTTTATGAGGGGGAGAGGGGTGGCTGAAACACTGCTTTAAGCTTCACTGACACAGGCAGTTTGTGGTGGCTGCTGGTGAGAATCAATAATTCTTGCCAGCAGAGAAACTAGCTGCATGCACACAGTGTTTGTGAACTGTCATGGCCAGATTTGTACCTTTTACAGATGGCCAGTGCCACCACTTGTAACATGTAACTGTGAGCGATTACATGCAGGTAGGGATTCTAACCAGCCCTCAGGGCCATTTTACTGAATGGGCATGCTGGGCAGTTGCCCGGGGGCCCCACTTGCCCGGGGGGGCCCCACCTGCCCAGCAACCCAGCCAAGCATTAGTCCTGATTCCCGTGTGCATCCCACCGCTGAACTTAGCAGGTGGCAAGCGCCTGTTGGCCCTGCGCTGCTATCAGGCCACTTGGGCCATGGAGGGGGAGCCCACAACTGCAGGAATGCCTTCACGGGAACAGGTGTGTGTTAACCGGACCCAGCCACCGAACTTGGAAGCTGTCATTAGCCTGGCACTGCTGTACCAATTAATATCGCCTTATCAATAATTTGCATTATTATTCTCATGGGTAATTGTGTAGGCAGGGCCTCAGTGCACTGCATTGCCCGGGGCCCTTTAATGCTCTTAAGATGGCACTGCCAGCCCTTAATGCAGACAGTTTGCATTGACATGACAGTGTTTCTAGCTGCAAACAAACTGGTCGGTCACAGTTAAATGTCCAGATTATAGTATGTGGCAATAGCACAGAGTGCAGCTGCGTTCAGAAGCGCTGTTCAGCCCTCATTCGCCCGTCTCAATGAAGCCCAGTTATGATGGGTTCTATTCATGTGCCCACTTGCACACATATTGTAAGGAGAGCATAATCATAATCTGCAATAAAAATGACATGTATTTAATATCCCACATCTGATAAAGCAATATTTTCTGTACAAACTGGCAACTCCAGAGACTCTGCCGGGAGCCAGGAAGGTTTTATTTGTTTGCAGCACACGGCTGATGTGCAGCGGTCTCCGAAACGCCACCTACCCACCTCTGAGCCTCCAACGTCCTGTTCTGCCTGGCAACAGCCGAGGATTGGCAGAGGGGAGAGGCGATGGAGAGGCAGGAACGGGGGAGCTGAATCGGTTATTGTCCTGTGTTTCCTCACCATTTATCACTGCACACAATATCACCTATACAAAGCCTCTAAATTTAGCTACCATGGATATCCTGAGCAGGGGAATTCATTGTAAACTGATCTGATTACCCTGGTTTAGGCCTTTAGCATGCATATCCGTACATGCCATACATGCAGGCTTTTATTCTCAGTCTGTCAGATGCCTATTTCTTCATCTAGGGGTGAGCAAAGGTTTCCCAAGAGGGCACGTACACTTTTGTGGTGGAATTGTGTTATTTAACTAGGTTTGAATGTATGGTGTACATATATATATTTTTTATACATCAAACATGTGATATGGTTTTGGTGTTCTTTACATTATTTGTGTTATAGTTCAATCTTATTTTATTGAAAGGTAAAAAAGGTTTACAAACAGAAAAAGTAGAACAGACATATAAGTCAAACATGGCAAACAGCATTAATTGCAAGTGACATAGTGGGAACACAGGGTCCATCAGTGTATGGCTGAAGAGTAAAGCTATAAGGCAGCCAACGCATTTCAATACTTATCAGCGAGAATAATAACAGAGGTATGTAGACCGCCGTAGCAGCTAAAGAAACAGGGGAAGTTATCAAAGAGTAATGCAAACATCAAGGTAGTCTATAGTGATATACTGTAGATCATATTGCATAGGGACCAATGACACATACTCAGATATATAGAGAAAAGACAAAGCTAGGAGTAGCAGAAATAAAAGTAAGGAAGGGACCAAAAGAGACAAGGGGGGGGGGTCGATATATTTTGCCCAAGAGGGGCACCTGTACCACCTGGACAGGAGCTTGAACCCCTTCTCCTGGACCTGAGATGCGGGGGAACACGGGGTGGGTCAAAGCAAAACACTTATGCCAATCAATAGGAGAAAGCTCTCGTCCCAATTCTCTACCCCATGTAGCCATTATTTGTGTTTTAAAGGCCCCCTTCAGACCTGTGCGTTGCAGTAATGTATGGTAACTCACTACTTGGTAAGGCCTTGTTCAGACAGGCGAATGAAAGCGCTTATAATGCTGTGCTCAGATGTGACTATACTCTGCATCCGGACACAGCAGCACTCTGTGCTATGGCCATGTACAAACTGGGCAATCAGTTGTGTCCAGAACCATTGTGTGTGGATGCAAACTGCGTCCAGAGTCCCTAATTACATGTACATACAGTTCATCCAGAAAGTATTCTCAGCACTTCACTTTTTCCACATTTTGTTATGTTACAGTCCTATTCCAAAATGGATTAAATTCATTCTTTTCCTCAAAATTCTACAAACAATACCCCATAATGACAACATGAAAGAAATTTGTTTGAAAACTTTGCAAATTTATTAAAAATAAAAAAATCACATGTACACAAGTATTCACAGCCTTTACCATGACGCTTTCCAGGATCTGTATATATGCACAGTCCATTTCTCTTGTCCTGTATGCTGGGTGTAATTCTCAGTATCTGTTCTTATTCTGTATGTATGGACTCTGCACAGTACCACTTCTCTTGTTCTGTATGCTGGGTGTAATTCTCAGTATCTGTCCTTATTCTGTATGTATGGACTCTGCACAGTACCACTTCTCCTGTCCTGTATGCTGGGTGTAATTCTCAGTATCTGTTCTTATTCTGTATGTATGGACTCTGCACAGTACCACTTCTCTTGTCCTGTATGCTGGGTGTAATTCTCAGTATCTGTTCTTATTCTGTATGTATGGACTCTGCACAGTAATACTTCTCTTGTCCTTTATGCTGGGTGTAATTCTCAGTATCTGTTCTTATTCTGTATGTATGGACTCTGCACAGTAATACTTCTCTTGTCCTTTATGCTGGGTGTAATTCTCAGTATCTGTCCTTATTCTGTATGTAAGGACTCTGCACAGTAGCACTTCTCTTGTCATGTATGCTGGTTGTAATTCTCAGTATCTGTTCTTATTCTGTATGTAAGGACTCTGCACAGTACCACTTCTCTTGTTCTGTATGCTGGGTGTAATTCTCAGTATCTGTTCTTATTCTGTATGTATGGACTCTGCACAGTACCACTTCTCTTGTCCTGTATGCTGGGTGTAATTCTCAGTATCTGTCCTTATTCAGTATGTATGGACTCTGCACAGTACCATTTCTCTTGTCTTGTATGCTGGGTGTAATTCTCAGTATCTGTTCTTATTCTGTATGTATGGACTCTGCACAGTACCACTTCTCTTGTCCTGTATGCTGGGTGTAATTCTCAGTATCTGTCCTTATTCTGTATGTATGGACTCTGCACAGTACCACTTCTCTTGTCCTGTATACTGGGTGTATTTCTCAGCATCTATTGTTGTGGTTGGCATACTCCATGTATAGTATCCTCATCCTGGTAGTGATTCTTGTTATCTGTTATTGATTAAATGCACTGCACAACTTTCCATCTCTGCTTAAATTGATATTGAAGATTTTGTATATTTTTTTTTACATTCAAATAATAAACTTACATACTTACCTGCTCCTCCTTTTCTCAGGTCCCCCCGTCAGTGCTCCTGGCCTCTCTCTCCTGCCGAGTGCCCCCAGAGCAAGCAGCTTGCTATGAGGGCACCCATGCAGGCTCGCTATACATGAATAGAAAAGACAACCGCACTCCGGCTTGAAGGTGTGAAGCAATAAAATCCATTTATTGAAAATCCAATTGTTCAAAACAATCCATAGTGACAAAATCAGAGAAAGGGGACAGACACAGTTGACGCGTTTCACAAAATCACTTTCGCTTAATCATAACCGTGTGAATACATGTGAAGATGCCGCCTAAATAGTGAAATTCAATCTAAAAGACAATTTCCGTTGATTAGGCACAAGATTGCAAGCCATAATTGCTAATTGTCAACAGGAGAAGGATAAGGCAAACTTCCATGATTAAAAGAAAAATGACATCACACGAAAAGAAAAAAGGTAGAAGTGAAGAAAAAGAGAACCACCCTGGAGTGTTATGAAAAAAGAACGCAGGGAGCCATGAAGAAATAAGAATGAATAAAAGAAAGAATAATAAGAAAAATGAAAATGAGAGATAAAAAGTAAAAGATGAGATGAAACTGGAACATATAGAATAAAATAAACATTTATAGAAATAAAGAAAAACTAGGAGAAAAACAAGAATACAATACTCCCATGAGGCTACATTCACACCTGAGCGTAGCGTTTTCGCGCGGTTTTTACCATGATTTTACTGTGATTTTTACCGCGATTTTTACCGCGATTTACAGGCGTTTTTTGATTGAATAGATACCAATGGAAAACGCCTGTAATCTGCCCAAAAAGAAACTCATGTACTTTTTTGAGCGTTGGGCGTTTTGCTTACAGCGTCAAAACGCTCAGATGTGAACAGGGGCCATTGAAATGAATAGGATTTGTCTTGTTGGACGTTTTGAGAGCTGATCCTAGAGCAGAAAAACTCCCCAAAAACGCCCCAAAACGCCTACATGTGAACGGAGCCTAAGTGTTGGAATGCAGAGACAGAACAGATTGTCATAATTATTATATGTACTCATACTGTGTGTATAATGTTGGCATGTCCCAGAAAGCTATGGGCAAAGGAAGGGGGGCCCGAATTGGGAGTAGGTACCTATCGAAACTAGGTACCAGCTCACAAAAAAAAAAAAGTAACATGCTAAATGTGAAAGGGCATTGTAGGGAGGAGGACATAAAGTGGGACTTCCCCTTTGGGGTGAAGTGCTGCTTTAATATCTTTTTTATGTTGTGCATTTATAAGTCACCTTTCAATGCAGCATAGCTGGCCCATCACATGCTCTACAAAACTCCAAATAAAAACTCTTTCAGCATTTCTTGGCTGCTAACTAGTTCTATAAGGTGTCCATTTGGAGGCTTACTGAGGGCATTATTTTTGTTTTGTTTTTATATGGGCAACCAATGATGCTGTACGGCCCAGGGGCAGAACATGGATTGAGGACAAAAGGCTTGATATGCACACACTGGCCCCAGTGCCATCCCGCACTGTGCCTTCATTAGTGCCAGTTGCCTCAATTGCCCTCATAGGTGGCATGGCCTTGATAGCGCCCTTCATTCATAGTGCACTGAGGAAAAGAGCAACTTTCTCTGTATTAGTAGAGCAATACTCTGGGCTGGAGAAGAGACAAAGAAGACCCAGTGCATCATGACACCAGTCTGAAGATAACAGAAAATGGATAATTAAAAAAAGCAAACTATGGTGGGCCTCTAAAGAGGAATATTAGGAAGCAGAGTGGGCTGAGCCTGGCATTAAAGGAGACCCGAATATGTAGGCCTCCACTGCTTTCCCCTCCTTTTGAGAATACTGACTGCCTGGCTAATCCAATCGAATTGTTGACCCAGCCACTCAGGCATTGGGCACTCCACTGTGAAAAGCGAAAATACTATTAAAATAATTGAATGCACAAAGACACAATAAATACCCATGGTTTGGTAAACTATAAAAGAAGAAGTTGCACTCAGATAGCAAATACGTAAAGCCCAAAACTACTGTACATTACCCAACATTGTTTAGAGGCAGAGCATTAAAATCCTTACATGTCATCAGTTTAGAATTAGCAGCGAATGGTGGCCCTCGCTCTGGTGTGCGTGGTGACACCTAATAAGTGTGATGCAATTGTTTTTATATACTGTAAGGTATATGCACACCTGATGTATGTGTTTGCATTCCTATATGCGTGTACATGTGGGAAGGAGAGCTTTAGACATTGTTCAGATCTCGCACAGCAGGAAAGAGCATTGCCGCTTGTGATTTTTAGGCGCGATTTACACGCATTTCCGTGTGTTGTCCATGAGGCATCCTATTCACTTTAATAGGCTGCCCTAAGTATATTTGTCAATCGGAAGAAGCTCCTTCTTTCTTGGCCACAAGCTTTGTGTTTTATTTTTAAAGGCATGAAAAAAAAAAAGCATAAAAAATGTGAAACGCAAATTGCAGTAAATTCGCTGCAGAAACTATCAAAAGCAAACAGCATAGGTGTGAACTGATCCTCAGGAAACATCCAGGGGGAGATTTACTAAAGTGCAGCTGTGCATAGTAACCAATCAGCTCCCAGGTTTTATTGTCAAAGCTTAAAGTGATTGTAAAGTCTTGTTTTTTAAAAAATAACAAACATGTTATACTTAACTCCTCTCTGCAGTTGGTTTTGCACAGGGAAGCCTGGATCCTCCTCTTCTTTACTGCTGCTAGCCCCTCCCTTTAGTCGAGTGCCCCCACAGCAAGCAGCTTGCTATGGGGGCAGCTGAGCCGAGCTACAGCTCTGTGTGTTTATTCAAACACAGAGCTGCTGTTTGGCCCGTTCCCTCTCCTGATTGGCTGACTTACTTTGATTGACAGCCGCAGGAGCCAATGGCGCCTTTGCTGTGTCTCAGCCAATCAGGAGGGAGAGTCCCGGACGGGACTAATGGACATCGCTGGACAGAGATGGGGCTCAAGTAAGTATTAGTGGTGCTGAGGGCAGCCGCTTCACACAGAAGGCTTTTTATCTTAATGCCTAGAATGCATTAGGATAAAAAGCCTTCTGCCTTTACAACTCCTTTAATTGAACAAGCTGAAGTTAGAAGCTGCTTGGTTACTATGCACAGCCGCACCAGAATCTGTGTGCACCAGCTTTAGTAAATTTCCCCTCATGAGTCTATTAGACCCCAATGTTACCTTTGTACTTTGTTGAAGCCAATCAGTTTCTACCTTGGTCAGACTGACAGCTCTGAACCTAGAAGTGCTCAGAGCTGAGCGCTTCTGGGTTCATATCTCAAATGGAAAATCAGCAAATGGATGTTCACCTTTAATAACATGTAAAAGTGAATGGGCACCTCTAACATCTACTACATAGCCAGCAGCCAGGAGTTTAAATGAACAGACTTCTGACTGCTTTAGTGGCTAGGAGTTTGTTTGTAAGAGTTAGGCTGGTGACAGGGAAAGAGTTTAAGCCCAACTCAATTCAAGACCTCTTTTTTATTTCTGGATGGAATGGGAAGATCTGCTGTTTGGTGTTTTATTTCTGGGGACATTTCTCTTCTCTTCCTGTCACCCAGTCAGGAAGTAAGGGGAAACATCCCTTCCTGAGGCACAGCAAAAAAAAAAAAATATTATATTATATTCTAATCCTTCCAAAGGCCTCTTTCACACAGGCCGTGCACCCGATGGAGTCCGTTCTGCTCAGCGGGCGATCAATCCGCCGATCCCCGCTGTGCAGGCGGATGACAGCTCCGTTTTCGCTCTGTGTGCCGAGATGGAGCTGTCAGATCCCCGCTGTCCCCTATGGGGAGCTCGGAAGAGAATGGACCGCTTGTCCTTTCTCATCCAATCCCATCCGATCCGATCCTCCATCAGATTTCACGGACAGGATCAGATCGGAGAGCAGCGGGTGTCAGCGGACATGTCACCGCAGACATTTGCTGCCCCATAGGGCTGCATGGAGCATCCGATCAGGTCCGCCTGAAAAACTGACAGGTGGATCGGATCGAATCGCCCGTGTGAAAGGGCCCTAACTGCATCCAAAATTACAAAAAGCTACAATTACAATGTCAAACTAAATTCTCGAATGAATAATCAGCGGTATTTGAAGCTCCATGCACATTTCTGATGTGGAGTCAAAAATCCTATGGAAACCTGAACTGGCCGTAGGCTGTGCTAAAAGTTTTCCTAAAAATGCTAAGTGCCTGGCTGTTTCTGGTTTCAAAACGTTCAGTTAAAAGTCCTGGATCAAGAATGCAGCCACATCTGACCTGAACTTGATTTGGGTCAGTGACTCAAAAAGTAAATAAAATAAATAAAGTAATTTATTTTGGTCCATTTATTTTTGTTTAAAGTAATTATAAAGTGGTTTTGTTCTCAAAGTGTTTACATCAAATATGTTTCCGTAACAGGTTCCTGGTAAGTATGCTGGGTGTATAATATGAAAGCCATCTGCAGCTGCTCACTTGTGGACTGCCTCTCTCCAACTGACACATCAACCAGAGAGCCCTATAAAAAGGGTAGGGCTGAGTCCCTCCTCTGACTCAGTCAGCTGTGTTTCAGCTAAATAAGGCTGAGCATGGGATAAAATTACTTTCTCTTTACAGCACAGAAACAAAGAATCACAGAATGCTTGCAGTCAGCAGCGCCACCTGCTGACTGAAAATGGTATATAAGACATTTCAAAATATGCAAGATTTCAAATAACCTGACACCTTTAAGAGCCCAGGATGGGGATTTACAATGTATGTATAGCTTTTGGATGGAGTAGGGAAAAGTACAAATTACAGTAAATGTATTTTCAGTCTATAGCCCATTGGGATTCAAAAAGAAGTGAGATGAAATCCCTTCTTAGGCCTGGTTCACACCGGCGTACTTAAACATATACCTTTGTGAAGGCTGTGTTTGCCTGCATGGGACGCACAGGTGTTCCATTCATCTGCCTGCAGGCAGTCTCATTCATGTCAACTGGGACACAGTGGGGTTGATTTACTAAAACTGGAGCATGCAAAACCTGGTGCGGCTGTGCATGGCAGCCAATCAGCTTCTAACTTCAGCTTGTTCAATTCGGCTTTGACAAAGAAAACCAGGAAGCTGATTGGTTTCTATGCACAGCTGCCCCGAATTTTTCCCTTTCCAGTTTTAGTAAATTCACCCCCGTGGCCGCTCCCAATTTGACATCCATGTGGATGCGGGTGCGTATCCCTGAACTCACACGGTCTATGTTCGGAGACCCACACCCACACAGATGTCAAGTTGGAAGTAGTGGCTGTGTCCGTGCAGGTGCTGTATCCCAATAGACATGAATGGGACTGCCTGCACACGGATGCATGGAACACTTGTGCATCCGGTGCAGTCACAACACGGCCTTCACAGCGGAGTATACTTAAAGGGTAAGGCCCCGTTCACATAGCAGTGACGCTACTTCCCGGGGCGACCTCCGAGGTCGCGGCGCGCTGCTCGCCCCACGACCTCGGAGCGGCCGGCACGAACTTCATAACATTGAAGTCTATGACGGTCGCCTCCAGGTCGCCCCAAAGAAGCTCCGGACCCTTTTTCTAAGTCGGAGCGACTTGTGTCGCTCCTATTAGAACGGGTCCGCAGCTTCCCTATGGAAGGTGACCAGGTCGCCTCACAGGTCGCCCCAGTGTGAACGGGGACTAACTCCATTTTCATGGGGAGAAAAAATAGCAAATAAATAAAAAACAATATAGCATATACAATTGCAACACAAATCATATTGTAGTTGAATGTTATTAAAAATGACCTTTCCTTTTCAATCGGTAGCTGCTGTAATTTTCTGAAAATGCAATGCAATATGGCCGCCTGGAGCTGTTCTGTACACAGAATGTATACTGACCACACCCCAGAAACATAATTTCCTGCTTGTGTGATTGGCTCACCAATTTTCCCAGAAGTCTGCCTAAGATACAACTCAGATTTCTGGCATCCCTTGCAGCAAAAATGTCATTTTTGGTGAGATACTCCCAATAGGAACACGTCTAAAGGGATGCAGGCCCAGCAGATTTCCTCATTAGAGCCCTGCAGCTGCCACAGCTGATTGATAATTATGAAACCACTCCCATTTAACCCACTCAGCACAGAGGAACAAACAATGATTTCTTCAGAATAACAAATATTAGGAATCTGCAACAAAGTTTGTTAAAATCCCTGCAACGTACAGAGGGGAATGTGTTGTACGCCCATATGAACGAGGCTTTAATTGTCAAAAACTGGTGTCTCCATTGGAAGATCTATCCCCACCTCTTATTCTGGTGACAACTGTAAAAGTTTGGGTTTATCATCACTTTTTTGCTTGAGTGGTCAACAGGACAAAAAAAGCAGATAAATCTCTCCAGAACCGAGCACAGGCAACAAGAAAAACCTGACAGGGGTTCTAATCCATGCAAAAAAAAAAAAAAAAAAAAATTTTTGCGGTACATACACTTTAAAGCAGAACTCCAATTAAAATAACAAGATAAAAATGAATAGCCCATTAAAAGTTAAAATTACAAAATATCCTTTGTTGCAATATTCAGTTTTAGTTCTTTTTCTGCCACTAGATGTCCAGCATCTCTCAACCCACCTGCTCTATACCCAGGTCATCCTTGACACACCCCCAATCTGTGACTGGACAGTGAAAGGAGAAGCAGAACTGTGATGAGCTACTCTCTCTGTAACTCTGCTTCATCCTTGACACACCTCCAATCTGTGACAGAACAGTGAAATGAGAAGCAGCACTGTGATGAGCTCCTCTCTCTGTAACTCTGCTTCATCCTTGACACACCTCCAATCTGTGACTGGACAGTGAAAGGAGAAGCAGCACTGTGATGAGCTCCTCTCTCTTCCACTCTGCTCCATCCTTGACACACCTCCAATCTGTGACTGGACAGTGAAAGAAGAAGCAGCACTGTGATGAGCTCCTCTCTCTGCCACTCTGCTCTGTCCTGGACACACCCCCAATCTGTAAGTGGACAGTGAAATGAGAAGCAGCACTGTGATGAGCTCCTCTCTCTGCCACTCTGCTCCATCCTTGACACACCTCCAATCTGTGACTGGACAGTGAAATGAGAAGCAGCACTGTGATGAGCTCCTCTCTCTGTAACTCTGCTTCATCCTTGACACACCTCCAATCTGTGACTGGACAGTGAAAGGAGAAGCAGCACTGTGATGAGCTCCTCTCTCTGTCACTCTGCTCCATCCTTGACACACCCCCCAATCTGTGACTGGACAGTGAAAGGAGAAGCAGCACTGTGATGAGCTCCTCTCTCTCTGTCACTCTGCTCTCTCCTCCTATCAGCATGCACTTTGTCAGCACTGATTGGCTCCTTGTACTGCTTTTTCCTCTTACCCTCCAGTCCTGTTGTACAGGGACTACAAGAGGCTGATTTATTCAGGTAACTATACTGCTTGCATGTAAAGAAAAAATGGAATGATGTATTAATGAAAACACAGCTGCATTAACTTGTGCTTTTTATATCTCCTTTCCCAGGTGAGAAAACCATGCAAAAATCTGGCATCCACATATTTTGCGGGGATGTGACCATAAACCTTCTGTAAAGTATATACATTTTTAGAAAATTACCTAGATCCGTGCGTCTGGAGTGGGGCTCACACGCTGCCAATTATCCTCGTGTTACACAGTGTCAGCGAGGAGGGGGCACTTTGATAGCCTCTAATCTCGCACTTGTCGGCGATGAATGAGATGCTGCTGAATGGCGTTGCAGTGATACCCGCACTCCTCTTCCAGTTGAGTGGACCAGGACAAGCCAATCATCTCTTTCCCAGGCCCGAGTCGCTGTGTGTTGCACACATGTTCTGCTCAGTGTGTGTGACACTGATTCCCGCTCGGCAACTTGAGACGGTGCTCTGCACAGGGGCTTGGTTGGAAGAGGGAAAGGGGGGGGAGATCGGGACCCCTCCCCGACCGTCTATTAACAAGCCCCAGTGGACAGGATTCTGTTAACTGCTGGAGAGACGCTAACAAGGCCCCAGAGTGTGTTGTGGGCTGCACGAGGATATTGACTCTTGTTGCCCAAGGGGAGCCCCGGGCAATCGATTCGGGCGGCCTAGATTGTACGGGCGGTGAGCTCCAGCTGTTCCAGGTCTAGGTAGATCTGTCCACAGAAGAAAAGATGGATTTCTGCCTTCAGGCTTAAGATTTATTAACCCTTTCCCCACTACGGATATTCAAAGTCAGAAAGATCCTGCTGTGGTTTCGAAAATTACCCTATGTTGTCTTTAAACATGTTAAATTAGACAAACGCGGTTAGACTTTCATTCAAGCATTCGTACGAAATTCTGAAAACTCATTCGTCAGAGCATTCGACGATGCCATTAGTGAGTCAACTAATTTCAATTGAAAGCACTTAAAAATGTCATCCAGACCCGATACGTAAATGGATTCCCAGATTTATTAAACTTCAAGGAAAGAATAATGCGAAGCAAAGTTTATTAAAATTCGTAAGCGTATTGCATATTTATAAAGTATATTTATATATGCACAGGGGTGCATGAAGATCTAAAACGTAACTTGTAAGACCCCAGGATATATAGCTGCCATGTACAGAAGACCATAGCAATAATTGATAAACCAATCAGTGTAATCAATTCATCCATATTACTAAACAGACCATGTGACGGAGGTGTGGGTGGAACAGGACACACGCGGAGATCAAGAGAGAGGCCTCTGACCAAGAGGTTCTTTATTTTGGGGGGTTAAAAAACAGGGAGTCAGATGCGGGGAAGGCCAAAGGGCAATCATTTCAACACCATGAGGGTCAATCAGAAATATAACAGGGTGGCAATAGGGCACATCAAGGAAAAAGTCCAGAGGCACAGGGCAGCAATCTAGTACAACAGGGACTTAGTCCAGAATCACAGGGCACAATCCGGGCACAGCGAGTAGCAGGCCACAATCCAGTACAGCAAAGTCCAGGGCACAGGGCAGCAATCTAGTACAGCAGGGACTTATTCCAGAATCACAGTACACAATCCAGGCACAGCGAGTAGCAGGCCACAATCCAGTACAGCAAAGTCCAGGGCACAGGGCAGCAATCTAGTACAGCAGGGACTTAGTCCAGAATCACAGGGCACAATCCGGGCACAGCGAGTAGCAGGCCACATTCCAGTACAGCAAAGTCCAGGCACAGGGCAGCAATCTAGTACAGTAGGGACATAGTCCGGAATCACAGGGCACAATCCGGGCAGCGAGTAGCAGGCCACACCCCAAGTACAGCGAAGTCCAGGGCACAGGGCAGCAATCTAGTACAGAAGGGACTTAGTCCAGAATCACAGGGCACACTCCAGGCACAGTGAGTAGCAGGCCACAATCCAGTACAGTGAAGTCCAGGGCACAGGGCAGCAATCTAGTACAGTAGGGACATAGTTCGGAATCACAGGGCACACAATAGGCACAGTGAGTAGCAGGCCACAATCCAGTACAGCAAAGTCTGGGGCACAGGGCAGCAATCTAGTACAGTAGGGACATAGTTCGGAATCACAGGGCACACTCCGGGCACAGTGAGTAGCAGGCCACAATCCAGTACAGCAAAGTCCAGGGCACAGGGCAGCAATCTAGTACAGTAGGGACATAGTTCGGAATCACAGGGCACACTCCAGGCACAGTGAGTAGCAGGCCACAATCCAGTACAGCAAAGTCCAGGGCACAGGGCAGCAATCTAGTACAGTAGGGACATAGTTCGGAATCACAGGGCACACAACGGGCACAGTGAGTAGCAGGCCACAATCCAGTACACCAGCGGTCTTCAAACTTTCTAAACAAAGGGCCAGTTTACTGTCCGTCAAACTTAAGATATATGGCACCCAAAATGCACCTTGCACATTCTGCAGCGATTTGGAATTGCAGGCAGATCTACAGCAATTATGTCTGCCCTTTCAAATCGCCTTATGTGATCGATGCTTTAGTTCTTGTTGTGAATATCAATCTTGTACAAAGGTGCATACCAGGAATGATGAACGGACTCTTCAAAGTGTTAAAAAACACCATATAAGTGCTCCCCACAAGGTGCCACACACAGAGGCTTACCACAAAGTTACGACCCCCTAATAAGAGAAGTCACAATGCGCTTGAGAATTACAGATAAACTACAGCAATAAGTATCACCACCTCCATCCACAGTGTATATCACCTTCATATGTCCCAACTTCAAATAGAGTTCCACTCTTCAAAAGCCAAAAACTCCTGTACAGTCAGAAACTGGTAGTCCACGCCAAGGATCTCGTATTGTGCAAGGCACTGTCTGGCGATAAGGATTATCTCAAATGATTTTCTGCATTTGTGGTCAGGAAGAAGGAGGTCCTGATTCCTCTATAGATCTTTATTATCACTAGAGGGGTTACCAGCAGGAGGAAGGAGGTCCTGATTCCTCTATAGATCTTTATTATCACTAAAGGGATCACCAGCAGGAGGAAGGAGGTCCTCATTCATCTATATAGATCTTTAGTTATCACTAGAGGGATCACCAGCAGTGGGAAGGAGGTCGTGATTCCTCTATAGATCTTTATTATCACTAGAGGGGTTACCAGCAGGAGGAAGGAGGTCCTCATTCCCCTATAGATCTTTAGTTATCAATAGAGGGATCGCCAGCAGGAGAAAGGAGGTCCTGATTCCTCTATATAGATCTTTAGTTATCAATAGAGGGATCACCAGCAGGAGGAAGGAGGTCCTGATTCCTCTATATAGATCTTTAGTTATCACTGGAGCAATCACCAGCAGAAGGAAGGAGGTCCTCATTCCCCTATAGATCTTTAGTTATCACAAGAGCAATCACCAGCAGGAGGAAGGAGGTCCTGATTCCTCTATATAGATCTTTAGTTATGACTAGAGGGATCGCCAGCAGGAGGAAGGAGATCCTGATTCCTCAATATTGATTTTTAGTTATCACTAGATAGATTCCCAGCAGGAGGAAGGAGGTAACCTTTTCCTCGATATAGATCTTTAGTTATCACTAGAGAGAACCCCAGCATGAGGATGGAAGTCCTGATACCCCTGTAGAGATCATAAAGCGGGATACACACTATACAACTTTTGCTGTAGGATTTCCTTTAAAATTTCCTTCAACAATGTAGTACATGGGCCTACCTGATTGCATAGAAATTGAGTGTTTCGTTTTGACGTCCTATTATATGGTTTTAGTAAATCTAAAGGAAAAACTCTAATGAAAATTGTATAGTGTGTATCCAGCTTTAGATAGTAGTAGAAGCAAAATTTCTGTCAAAACTAGGTACCCGCTTCCCCCCCAAAAAAATGACATGCCAAATATGGCATAGAAGGGGTAAGGAGTGCTTAATGCGGAACATCCACTTTTGGGTGGAACTCCACTTAAAAAAAGAAAGCTTGGGATAAGCACAGATCTATATTTAGACGTTATTAAACCCAGTACCCTGCATTCACTATATCTGGTCTCCCACAGTACACAGAACATGGAGATGTAATTCTTTTTTAGTAAATTTAAACTGCTAAATACCTTTTTTCATCAGCAGTATTTAGCAGTCATGTGACTTCTATCAGTGTCTAGTTAAGGTTTGTAGAAGGAGTTTTCATTCTCCTCTGCCTGCAGGAGCCCTGACCCTCTGTCTGGACAGTGCTGATTGGCCCTGTGCTGATCACATACACTCTCTTAAGAAAAAAAAACCTCTCTAGCAATACACACAAAACTAAGCATGTGCAGAGTGCCCCCAAGGCTCTGTTCTATCAGGAGATGGATTGGGGACAGTGGAAGAAGACAGGATCAAACAGCCTTTTTACATAATGCAGAGGATTAACCCCTTACATTCCACAGTGAGTATAACATGCATGCTTTTCTGCATATACAGACTGATTTTACTGTTGTGGGTTTATTAACATTTTAATACATTAATAAATCAATAAAAAAAAAAAAAAAAAGCAGACAATGGATCCACTTGTTTTTTTCTTCTGTGGGTCTTCTATGTTTCTATCTTTCTGTTGTAGTCCAAGTTAGTCATAACAATGCCCCAGTCAATAAAAAAAAGAAACCTCTTTTCCAGCAGATACTGTATAATGGCTGCTGCCCAAATCTTTTCTTCCGTAACCAGTTCTTGATTCCACCAGTGTCCCACCTTACAATGCATAGCTCAGACAGGGACCCCTGCTCTTCATTAGGAATGATCGAACGGTTCGGGTCGACCATCGGTTTGACCCGAACATTGACTGTTCGAAATTCGGCCGAATTCCAAACTTCTTGCGGAAAAAGTTCAGAATTAGGCAACAAGAACCGACCAAAATGCAATGGGACAGGAACTGGGCTTTAAAAGCCTGTGATTGGACCAGAAACATCAGTAAAAGCCAATTGAGGGGGCAGGAGGATGCTAGGAATGTGATTGGAGTGACTAGGGGGTCCAGAGGCCAATCATTAGTGAATACGCCCCCCAGTATATAACATGGTCCCGCCAAATCTCTAGCACTGTAATACAGGGGCTGTGGAAGAGAGTGGAAGCAGTTCTGTTACTCCTGCTGCAAAAGTGTCATTTAGCAATTATTAGTGTGAGGAAAGGGATATCTAGTGTAGTTAGGGTACTATATACCACTATAGTTAGATTCAATAATCTAGTTTCTGTAGGGAAAGTGTTAAGTGTCAGGGTGACCGTAGTGTAGTTTAGGGTGAACTGACTCTGACTGCTATGCCAGGGTGACCAAACTCTTCCATGTCAGGGTGACCGCCAGAGAAAAAAGATTGTTTGTCTTAGAATTGCAGTAGAGCAGGGATGGGGCTCCGCTCCTTTCACACCTGGGCGTTTTTGTTTCAGGCGTTTATTGGGCTTTTTTGTGGACGTCTTTGGAGGCAGGCATGACATCTGAACTTCTGTGTAGGGGTATATATACACACACACATATATGTATATATACACATACACACATATAGGTGTGAAAGTAGCGGAACCCCATCCCTGCGCTAATGAAATCATTTGCAGAGATGGGGTTCCGCTCCTATTACACCTATATGTGTGTATGTGTATATATACATATATGTGTGTGTGTATATATATACCCCTATACAGAAGTTCAGATGTCGTGCCTGCCTCCAAAGACGCCCAAAAAATGCCCAATAAACACCTGAAACAAAAACGCCCAGGTGTGAAAGTAGCGGAACCCCATCCCTGCGCTAATAAAAATTCTAAGAAAAATTATCTTTTTTTTCTGGTTCTGGACATGCTACAGAGCTGAAACTTCACAGTTACACCTTTTAGACCCCCCAGACACTAAATCCAAAGAAATCTCATTTTCTTTTTTTTTTTCAATAATTGGCTCTCTATCAAAAACGACAATTTTTAAGAACTTTTTTTGTGTGATTAATAGTCCCTGGGGCATGACCCAGAACCCTAGGCACTTTTTAGGGGCATTTATTGGGTTTTAGGGCTTCAAAATGGTGTTTTTTGATTACCGAAGTTCGGGTCCCATTGACTTCAATGGGGTTCTGGAATCCGGACCCGAACTTTCGGGAAGTTCGGGTGTTCTGGTCGAACCGAACTTTTCAAAAGTTCGATCATCCCTACTCTTCATATCACTAACCTAATAAAGAACATAAAGGGCTGTATGTTCTTATTAACAAAACACCTTTAAGGCACGGACATCACAGGGGCAGCCCACAATCCCCTGTGCCATTGGCCAGTTATGGCGAAATCCCCTTTAGATCGCTTTCTAACAAATCAGCAGCGATGGTGGGGTCCGAGCTGGTTCCATGAGGTGACCTACCAAAAATGACTTCTGTTCCTCTTTCTACATTACCTTCCTATTACCCATTATAATACCCATTGAAGTTACAATCTGCACTCTGGTCATTCTCTGGGTTGGGTACATGTGATGGTACTCACCGTCACTGGGAATGAAAGACAGACACTATATGTGGGGCCCTTGGGGTAATGTTACTTTGGATTCAAGTCCATGTCTCCCCAAGACAGTAAGACTCATAGCAGATGCTTATATCATCAGCTCAACCACCTATCTTCCAGACATTGTTGACTATGCTGATTTACTCACCTGTTATCTACTGTGGGTTCTGTGTTTACACTTTTGATAATGTGTATTGTACTTCATGAGTTCGAGGATGGCAGTCTGCTAGTTAATTGGCTCAGGTTGATTGAATCATTGTAATCTATTAGTTACTGGTAGAAAAGTAGAATAATGTTTGTGTTGGTTGTTCTTTAGATAATTAGTTCAGGTTAATTATAATTCTGTACACAATTTCATCTGCATATGATAATGTAATCAGGTACCTGACCTGGTGTGGTAATCTGATCAGGAAGGGGATGTCCATCCTGTATATATTCAGTGTGAGTTGTTCAATAAAGGTTCCAGTTCTCAACAAGCTAAGTTCCGTCTAGTTTTGTATGGGGGGGGGCGGCTAGAATATCTGATACCTATGTTCAAGGCTGGAGCAAGCCGTATACAGACGGAAGCCCACAAACACAGTGTGGGTTACGGTTTCGTTACAGTGCAAAACAGAGTATTTTGTATATGTCACTTCACTTCCCTGGGTAAACAGAGTGGCAGGGAGGTATAAACAGCTGATGAGGTTGGCATTAAAATAACCGGCAGGTTCACTTTATGTAATCCCTGGAAAAATTGTCATATCACCTTGTTTTACCCAAGAATTCTACAATAAAAACAGAAACGTCTAATATCATTTCCAGAGCCAGCCGCAATCAGATTCCCGCCGCCCTGGCGTGATTGGCAGCTCGCTGTTCTAAAAAAAGCCACCTTGATGCCGGCAAGCCTGGTGCCTGGCCCTGGTTGCCAGGGAGACGCCAGTACTGTGTCTGCATCACCAATTCATTGTGCGCAGGGGATCCCAGACTGAGCTGTCAGCCATACGTGGAAGGGAAAGCGGATCGCCTCTTGAGGGAGGAAGGGGTTAAACAGCATTTACCACCCGCTGACAACCGACAGACACTAAATCCAACAGCAGTAGCAGCATAAATTAATGACAAGGAAGGAGACGACAGTGTGGCAGTACTGGAGGTGCACAGAATATTTATATGGACACTGATCATCACATCAGAAAGAGCATTTTCAGCTCCTAAAATGTGTGTGCTTTAAATGTTGTGTATGAAGTGATGGGTTGATGATGTGCTGGAGCATATACTGCAACAATGACCTTTTTCATACAAAGCCTGCGGTGCTATTTATGGGTAAAGAGTGTCAAGGGTTAATAAACAGAGTATCATGTGGTCACATCGCTTACTTGAGCAAATTTTTATTGCCAATACTTACACTGTACAGTCAAAAGTTTGTGTACACCCGATCATCACCCCTGTATGAGCTTTTGGGTACCTATTCATCCATAGATGTCCTGGGAAGGCTCTTCACAAGATTGTGGAGTGTCTGGGGGAATTTGTTCCCATCTAGCCAAAAGAAGTCAGGTACTGATGTTGGATGAGAAGCCCTGGTTTGCAAACAGCAATCCAATTCATCCCAAAGGTGTTCCATAGGGTCGAGGTCAGGACGAGGAATGCTTTGGTTGCTTCAGATTGGCATAGTACACTGATAGCTTTCTGGCAGGATTGCTTAGGTGAGTTCAGACTAGGGTTCCAACATGCCTGAGCTCATCCTTACTCCACACCAAACTTATCAAACCATTATGGAGCTAGCTTTGTGCACAGGGGCACCGTCATGCTGGAAGAGAACAAAGTAGAGCCTTCCCTAAAGCACATGTGTCAAACACAAGGCCCGTGGGCAAAATCTGGCCCTGCAGGCCATTTCATGTGACCCTCACACCTCTCCTGCAGCTGCAGCAACCCCCTTGTTTCCTCCCTCATCTCAGCAGTTGGCAGCAGAGAGGAGGACAGAATTCCTCCACCAGATCCAGCCCTTCTTTGTGTAGCCACAGAGAGGCTTGTCTCTGCGCCCCCAAACCCCCCCCCCCTCCCCATCTCAGCAGTCGGTAGAAGAGAGGAGGACCGAACGATACCAGCGGTGTGCGACCCTCCCTTTCAGACCTGCATCATCTGCTACAGGAGTGTGAGTCGGCTCCGTGCCGGTCTTCACCTGCCCTTCACAGCTTAAGGCCCCTTTCACACTTGTAAGACCTGAAAGTCGTGCAACTTGAAGAAATGCCTGTGTAATCTTGAGGTCTATGGATCTCAAGTCGCATCAAAGTCGGACCAAAGTAGTGCAGGGACTGGCTTGAAGTCGCACAGATAGAAACAGTACACACAAGTGTAAAAGGGGCCTGAATCTTAAGTTATTACTAAAACCAGTAAAAATTGAATGCAGAGGCAATTATTTAATCAGATAAAGAGTAGATATATTTATATAGTCTTACAGATACAACCGGCCCTTTCAGGACAACCATACTACTGCTGAGGCCTGCAATGAAATTGAGTTTGACATTCCTGCCCTAAAGGGTTCATTCACACAGCCATCCAGCAGATCAGTTTATTTCTGAGTCTGGTGCAGCCAGGTGTGTGCTATCGGTTGCGGCTGCTCAGCCTGTACATGTGATTGACAGGCTGACTTCTTCCGCAGCTTTCTGAGTGTAGATGCACAAAATGTGGTTAGGGACACAAACTGTCTGCATACAGAGCCACTTATTTGTCTCTAGCCGCATGTAATCACTCCTTGTGCGATTACATGTGGACAGTGTCTGCCTGTAATTGATTTCTACAGGCTTCCTCTCTGCAGCTGATCGCAAACATCTGGCCACGACGGCTGCAGAAATATGCTGGTCTGGGCAGTGTATGGCCCTGAACGACTGTGTGAATACCCTGAAGAAGCCACATGATGCGGAAGTGGCGTAACGCAGCTGATCGCAAACATCTGGCCACGACGACTGCAGAAATATGCTGGTCTGGGCAGTGTATGGCCCTGAACGACTGTGTGAATCCCCTGAAGAAGCCACATGATGCGGAAGTGGCGTAACGCAGCTGATCGCAAACATCTGGCCACGACGACTGCAGAAATATGCTGGTCTGGGCAGTGTATGGCCCTGAACGACTGTGTGAATCCCCTGAAGAAGCCACATGATGCGGAAGTGGCGTAACGCAGCTGATCGCAAACATCTGGCCACGACGACTGCAGAAATATGCTGGTCTGGGCAGTGTATGGCCCTGAACGACTGTGTGAATCCTCTGAAGAAGCCACATGATGCGGAAGTGGCGTAACGCAGCTGATCGCAAACATCTGGCCACGACGACTGCAGAAATATGCTGGTCTGGGCAGTGTATGGCCCTGAACGACTGTGTGAATCCTCTGAAGAAGCCACATGATGCGGAAGTGGCGTAACGTGTAGGGACGCTAGACCGGAAGTGACGCACACACGCGGAAGTGAGGACCGCGGTCTCACTCGAATCTCCTATCTTGCGCATTGTTTTTGTGGCAAATATCCGCTGGGGACTTGGAGAAGGATAGGAAGCTGATCCATCCTTGGCAGTCCATACAACAGTTCCTATTGGGTAGCAGAGCAGGAGTGGAAATGAGCCCCCTGGATATCTGATAAGGCTTATATTTTCAGACCTTGAAGTGAGCGACTAGCACACACAGAGGGGCATAGAAGAAGCACCCCACTACTTAAGCACGGTGTTAGGTGAAGGGGTATTACCTTTGAAATCTCTCCACCTGGATACACTTTTGGACTTTTTGTTTGATCTTCTTGATTTTTTTGGAGCACCGAGGACACTTTAGTTATTTATTGTATGAATTTATGCACTAGTTCATGCACTTAGCACTTTACCTGTCACTGAATGAATTTAGGGCACCTTAAGTGGTGTTGTATACCCTATTTTGTATGTGTATATCTTTCCACAGTTTATTCTATGTTTTGATGATTTTATATATTCATAGCACCTTGATTTATCTGATTATTTATACGCACACACGTGATTGAATTAAGAACATTTTATATCTTGTACACTTTATTTATATTTAACCACTTGGAACACATATTTATTTTATCCAATTCACAAATTTATACACTTTAACTTGACTATATTTTTAGAAGACTGATCACTAACGTCCCCCACCCTTTATCTTAAGTCTGACTTCTTACGCAGCTTTCTGAGTGTAGACACCCAAAATGCAGTTAGGGACACAAACTGTCTGCATACAGAGCCACTTATTTGTCTCTAGCCGCATGTAATCACTCCTTGTGCGATTACATGTGGACAGTGTCTGCCTGTAATTGATTTCTACAGGCTTCCTCTCTGCAGCTGATCGCAAACATCTGGCCACGACGACTGCAGAAATATGCTGGTCTGGGCAGTGTATGGCCCTGAACGACTGTGTGAATGAACCCAAACTGTTACCACAAGGTTGGAAAAGCACAGATGTCCAAAATGTCTGTATATGCTGTAGTGTTAACAGCCCCCTTCAATGGAAACATATAAATCAAGTCATTTGGAGGGGTATCCCCATAGTTATGACAATATAGTGTAGATGTGATAGTCAGGTGGGCACTGTGCAGTGGTGGCACACATAGTCAAAGTTCAGGCAGGTTAACCACTTAAGCCCCGGAAGATTTTACCCCCATTCCGAACAGGGGGTATTTTGCGATTCGGCACTGCGTGACTTTAACGGACAATTGCGCGGTCATGCGACGCTGTACCTAAACGAATTTGGCGTCCTTTTTTTCCCACAAACAGAGCTTTCTTTTGGTGGTATTTGATCACCTGTGCAATTTTTTGATCACGCGCTATAAACAAAAAAAGAGCGTCAATTTTGCAAAAATAGCAATATTTTTCACATTTTTTTAAATGAAATTCCCCAAAAAAAAAATTTAAAAATCAAAATTTTTTTACTTTTTCGGCCAATTTGTTTTATGCTACCTATGTTTGGTAAAAAAAAATCGCAAAAAGCGTATTTTGATTGGTTTGCGCAAAAGTTATCGCGTTTACTAACAAAGGGAAAGATTTCTGTCATTTTTGTTGTTTTTTTTTTTAACGTGTAATGGCGGCGATCTGCGATTTTTTTTGCGGTACTGCGACATTGGGGCGGACAGATCGGACCCTTGACTGACATTTTTGACACTTTTGGGGTTACCAGTGACATTTCTACAGTAATCAGTGCTATATATATGCACTGTTACTGTAAAAATACACTGGTAGTGAAGGGGTTAACTTTATTTGGGAGGGAGGGGCTGTGTGTATCCCTAGGGGCGTGCTTTCTACTGTGATTGGCTGGGGCTTGAGCTGTATGGACACTGATCAATGGATCTACATACTAGATCCGAGTGATCAGTATCCTAACAGCAAGGAGAATGACAGGCAGCTTGTTTACACAAGCTGCCTGACATTCTCCCTCTCCCCCGCCGATCGCCGAGTGACCGGCGGACATCGGGTCCGCCGGTCACACGCGCGGGGGGGTCCGTGACCACGCGGGAGCGGGAGCGCGCCTCCGGGGGCGCGCGCTCGCTCCCTAGACCCTCACAAGCTAGTGACGTAGCCCTACGTCACTTTGCCTGTGAGGGGCTGACTGCCGACGTAGATCGGCGTTAGGCAGTCGGCAAGTGGTTAATAAAGTCCCCTATGTAATTCCTTCTATGTGCCACACAGGTTAACAATGTCCTTTGTATAATTCATTCCATGTGCCAATGGTATAGGTGGATTGTACAATTCATTCCATGTGCCAATGGTATAGGTAGACTGTAGAATTCATTCCATGTGCCAATGGTATAGGTGGATTGTACAATTCATTCCATGTGCCAGTGGTATAGGTAGACTGTATAATACATTCCATGTGCCAATGGTATAGGTAGACTGTATAATTCATTCCATTTGCCAATGGTATATGTAGACTGTATAATACATTCCACGTGCCAATGGTATAGGTAGACTGTATAATACATTCCATGTGCCAATGGTATAGGTAGACTGTATAAATCATTCCATGTGCCAATGGTATAGGTAGACTGTATAATACATTCCATGTGCCAATGGTATAGGTAGACTGTATAATACATTCCATGTGCCAATGGTATAGGTAGACTGTATAATACATTCCATGTGCCAATGGTATAGGTAGACTGTATAATACATTCCATGTGCCAATGGTATACGTAGACTGTATAATTCATTCCATGTGCCAATGGTATAGGTAGACTGTATAATTCATTCCATGTGCCAATGGTATAGGTAGACTGTATAATACATTCCATGTGCCAATGGTATAGGTAGATGTATAATTCATTCCATGTGCCAATGGTATAGGTGGACTGTACAATTAATTCCATGTGCCAATGGCATAGGTAGACTTTGGCTACCTATATTTTTCATTAGGAATTCAGGTTCTTGTTTGTTCCTTCCCCAATTAGTAATGTTAAGATTTGTAAAAACATGCCAGAACAGGACTGGCTGTAACAAGTATGGCTGGCCATTAACATGATATATTTAGTGTCCATGTAAATCTGTTTTAATTCCTCCTTTTCTAAAGTTTGTAAAAAAGGTTTCCAAAGCACAATCCAGCATTCAAAAGCTGCATGACATTACACAAACTGACGGAACATAAAAAGCAAAACTAACTGGAACTCTCCAAGGGACATAAAGCAAATATTAGAATTCATTCAAGTGTAATTTATGCTCATAAATCATGCATTATTTGTAAGCAATTTATTCTGAGCAATTAAACATGTATAGCAGGATTCAATGAAATATTGGCCGTATCAATACAGCAGGCCAGTCACAATCTTGTGGGCTTTTCGGCTTTAGAGATGCCAGCCTATATGCTCAGAGGCATGGCCTCGGCATTATTTACAAAGGGTAAAGCTATAAATTCACCTAGAGGCCCTTTGACTGGTGCACCAATATTCCCCCCATTCCCTTGTTGCCTATTGCAGCCAATGGAAATCAGTAAACTCAGAAATTCCAGGTATAGAAAAGCATGTGACTTGCTTTGGAACCCATTGCTGTCATGTGGGGCAGGAAAGCAGTTCTACTGTTTCGTAAAATTTCCTTGGAGCTTACATGTCAGTGTCGTGGCACGGGGGGCAGTGCTATGTTAGTGGGATGATACAGCATATAGCAGTGCCATCACAGTGCAGCCTTGCGTGGGCAGTACGGAGACATGGAAAGTCATTGGGATTTTACAGAGTCAGGCAGTGTAAGTGGGGCAGTTCAGAGGAAGAGTAAAGTCAATGGGAGTTACAGAGACATGTGGATGTCAATGGGGCAGTACAGAGGCAGAGCAAGGCCAGCCGGGCAATACAGAAGTAGGGCAATGTCAGTGGGGCAGTACAGAAGTAGGGCAAGGTCAGTGGGGCAATACAGAAGGAAAGCAATGTCGAAGGGGTGGTACAGGGACAGGGTAATGTCAGTCAGGGGTACAGAAGGAGGGTAATGTCAAAGGGACAGTACAGAAGCAGGGCAATGTCAGTGAGGGTTACAGAAGGAAGACAATGTTTGCGGGGCCGTACAGAAGCAGGTCAATGTCAGTAGGGGTTATAGAAGGAAGGCAATGTTGGTGGGCCGTACAGAAGCAGGCCAATGTCAGTAGGGGTTATAGAAGGAAGGCAATATTAACGGGGCAGTACAGTAGCAGGGCAATGTCAGTGAGGGTTACAGAAGGAAGGCAATGTGGGAGAGGCAAATCTCTTGGATTTTTGATGTCGCTAGTGTTTCCTGGAATAGTTGTCCCAGCACCTCTTGCAGCTGACTAACCAGTAAGTGTGCAGGGTTTTTATCTTGTGGGTTGACTACAGTACTGCCCAATTTGATCTGCTCAGATCCCTTGTGTCAGAGAACACAGTGTAGGCACATTCACCTGGAGCATGCATGGCCGAGCTGAGTTTCTGCAGATAGGTAGCTTGGGTTGAGGATCGTGGGACCAGATTTGAAAATGGCTTAGTGTCAGCAAAGAACAATCCAGTCCACTGGATGACTGAGGAAGACAGAGTAACTAAAGCGTTTTGTGTTTGGCTTCCATAAAGATAAATACAGTATTTTTTTTTTGTTATGCTACTTCTTGCATCACCAAATGGAGCTTAGACTTTTAAGTTAGTTTTCATTTTGTCTAAGGCTGGGTTCAAACTAGTGCGAATTGGATGCGGGTTTTCTCCGCATCCAATTTGCATATCAGGAGATTGTGACCAGCTCTCAATGGAGCCGGCTCCCACAACTCCGGGATGGCTGTGGAACAGTTTGCAGAAGGGTCCTGTGCATCATCTGGTCCGTTTCAGGTCCGAATTCAGCCAAAAAATCGGACCTAAAACGGTGAACAGGGATGCACTGGATCCCCTGCTGCGAGCTGCTCTGCACATAGTGTGAGCCCAGCCTAAAATGTTTATATGTTATGCTACTTCATGTGGTATCGGCAATTGAAACATTCTAGACTGACACTTTACGTTACACACATGTTCGCATGCAAACAACATTTAGCCCCCTGGATGTCGGATCACATATGGCCCTTCTTGCCTCAAGCTTCCTACTATCGGCCTATCAGCAAAGCAATGAGTTCTGAGTGGTCCAAGGGAACTCAACAGGAGATCCAAGCCGGAGTTCAGCAACCTCATGTGAAGTACACTATATGGTTTGCAGACACCTGACCATCACATCTATATGAGCTTGTTGGACATCCTGTTCCAAAACTATGGACATTAAATAGAATAACCCCCCCCCCCCCCCACACACACACACCTTTGCAACTATAACCTTCACTTTTCTAGGAAGGGTTTCTATGAAAATCTGTATTGTGTTTGGGGGAATGTGTGCCCATTACACCAGAAGAGTATTTGTGAGATCAGGTACTCATGATGTACAGTGAGACGTGGCTTGCAGTTGTTGCTCCTTTCACCCCAATATTCAGCAGGGTTGATGTCAGGGTTAAGGTCAGGCCACTTGAGATTTTCCACAACAAACCCGTCAAACCTTGTCCTTATGGAGCTGGCTTTGTGTGCAAAGGCACGTGCATGCTGGAGCAGAAAAGGGCCACCCCAAAACTTTTACCAGTAAGGGTATGCACATACCTTTGGCAATACAGTAGGTGCAATGGTCAGGTGTCCACAAACTTTTGAGGATATAGTGTAAGTATTCATTTATAAAGTTTTATTAGGTCCAAAGGTCTGCTTTCAGCCATTATGGGAGACAAAATCAGGCAAAATCATATGGGGGGCTCAAGCCCAACAGAGCCCTTCAGAAGCCACAATTATTGACAAATTAAAATTTGAAATTTTGGAAAAGGAATTTTTCAGAGACTACAAAATACCGGCATGGACTGCAAAAGAAATGCAGATGGCCTCCTTACCTCCCTCTTCCACCTGGCCAGCCACTCATCCCTCTTCCTCTTGCTGATGTAATAAGGGTCTCCAGCCTGGAAAGGAAGCCTTGGCATTGGCCGTTGACGCAGTCCCGACTCCCAGCCCATGCCTCCACGTAGACGGCGCCGATATCCCTGCTCAATGGGATGTAACATACAATCAGTGCCACGTACCCAGGACCAGTCATAGCAAACTCAACCACACACACTCACGCCTACTTCTAAAAATACAAAACTGATATATTTATAAATGTGCTATGGCCAACATAATGGCCAAGGTGAGAGTTCTCCAGTAAAATCCGTTTTACAGATATCTTCCAATATATATATATACAGCCTCCACCTAAAAATTGTGTCAGTCTATTCTAAGCCCTAAATTCATGGCCATTGTTTAATCTTGCTTGGAGAGTATCGGCAACAGCAAGCACTTACAAAGCAGTTCCTGAGCCACAAGTAGATTTTGGTGAACCTTTGATAGCTGTGAGGACAGAAATACGTCACTGCTGACCTCCGTCTGCCTGGCTTACTCTAGCTTCAACACTTTCCTTTTCTCCCCGTTGCTTCCTTATATTCTTCAACATTTTAGGTCATTGACTCGTAACAAGTATACAACCAGAGAAGTAAGAAATCCTGGTTTGCATACTTGTTATGGGTGACTGACAACCAAGAAGCAGCATTTTCAGACCTCAACAAAATGAAAGATCTTTGTTTTTCTCAATGCAGGGTTCCTTTAAAGTAAATGTACTGTATGTGCTCATCTTCCCTTGTAAAGGGCCACCTTCCCCTGATCCAAAGCAGGCACCCCCGGGTGTCCACTCACCTTTGGGAATTTTCCTTCCAAAATCCAGGGAGCTCTTTATGCAAACAAAGACCACAGCTTCTATGGTTGTGCTGGGGTCCACTAAATGTTATGGACACCCTCACTGGCCCATTAGAAGGTGCAAGTGACAGGAAAAGCCGAGACAGAACTAAACTATAAAAGCAATGGGTCCATATTTGCATAAAAGAAAGCCCAAGTTTTTGGGGATCTCTTCAGATCACTGGAGGATGTGAGCACTTAGGACTGTCTGTTCTATGAACCTCTGCCTTAGAAAGTCTGCTGACCCCACGGGTTCCTTTCACCTTTTAGCTACAGTCTGGGAAGGGCTGAACACAGATCTTTATAGAAATGCTCAGTGTAGTTTTTTACAAACCTCAAAAACCTGAACTGAACACTGCCTGCTTCAGTATGCCAAAAGCTTGGAGCTACAGAACTTCCATGGCCATCTGTAGTCAGCACTCCCAGAATGGAGTTGAAAGGGGCTTTACGGGATTTTAAAACCTGCCCAAAGCTTGTTAATAGTTCTGTAAATGCTTGCTGAAGCCTATTCCCTTCAGACCAATATTTAAAAACTAACATTATCCAAGGCCTGTGTGTTTAGGGCTTGACCCTGATGTAAACCATTATCTGGGCTTTGGTATGCATAGCCTGGAGCAGAATCAAGCAAATACTGCAGTGGAATAGGTGGAAAGACATGCAATTATCTTGCCAATTAGTAAATATATAAGTGCATTAAATATACACTCTGGAAAAATACAAAGTAAGCGGAGTTTATATGTAAAACAGCCATAAAACAAGGTCCTATACTACTAGGATAAAATGCTGAGATCTCAGGATGTACTGCAAGCATTCCCTACAGAGCTCCATATGAATCATTCACCTTTTCTGATTTCCTAAAAACTCCACTAAGCAGTATTTGTATGTAAAATGGACATTTACAACAATTTCATAATCCCCCCCCTCCCCCACTTTCAACAATGCAATGGAGCGGCACTTGTTAAGAGGTAGTGAAGGGGCAGAGACAGGTTACTTTTTTTGTAGGTGTCAGGTACTAGTGTAGGACCCACTGATAATGGGGTACTTTGACGTAGTGGTGGGCTTGAGCACGATATGGCCATATGGTGGGACCAAAGCCCCATTTTTATTTATGGATTGTCTCCATATTTGATAGTCATTTCTTTTGCATGTGTGCGCTATTCTTTTTTAACAGGTACTGGGTTTCCATATCAGCTGCTCATATAGCAAAGAAAATACATAACAACGTGAACAGATTTTATATCTCGCCATTTTGGTTTCAAGTAGTATCCTTTGTTTCTGAAAGCTGGAAGACCCTCACCTCGGATTTTGGAGACTCATCTGATCCTTCTTCTTCCTTCTCCTCTTTATCTGAAAAAAAAAAAAAAAAATGCAAAATTCAAGTAAACAGATAAATAAGGTACAAAATTATAGGAGTAAAGTAAGGACCTGTTCATTTTCAAATATCTCCTTTATCATTCAGCTTGATGGGAACTATAAGATTTTCAGCAATTTGGCAAAAATGGCTATTTTCAGAGCTCAGTATTTCCGGGGAAAATGGTCTTTTCGACTCTGAATTGGGAGTCATACAAAATACATCAGCTCACCCCTATCAAGTGGGATCTCTGACCACAGGAGTATACTATCAGTGACTCTCATTTACAAATACAACCACTGAAAGTGAAGAAAATTTCAAATTCTAGGTTGTCTCCAGAACAGAAATAGAGGGGAAATCCTCCAATGAAGAAATTAGTTCTGGTGACAACCAGGAATTCCGTCACTTTGGAGGAATTTCCTTTCACTTCCTCTTTTGACAAAAGCCCAACTCCAAGAAATGTGAAAATCCTTCCGTACATCTCACAAACTTTTTAAAGCCCAACTCCAGGAAATGTGAAAATCCTTCCTTGCAGTGGGCACTGAAGTGGAGGCACTAATATGCAGCACTGATGAGCACTGATAGCTGGCCCTGATGAGCACCGATAGCCGGTGTTCCGTGAAAAAAACCATACCCGTGAAAATTCCCTACCCTCGTCACTTCCGGTGCACCTACGTCATTGAACAGCTGAGGAGCTTACTAGTGCACATGCTCGGAGGGTAGGGAATTTTCACGGTAGTGTGTTGTAACGTTACACCGCATCAGCTGTTGCGGCGGTTACATTAAAACATCTCGGCTGCAACATGAGTCATCTCCGCTCCTACCCCTGTCACTTCCCTGATACTGGCTACTAAACGTAAAAGCGGCGGTGGATAAATCACGGAGCCGAGAGCTCCGGGATTTAGATTTCATAGACCCGCCGCCGCTTTTACATTTAGTAGCAGAGATCAGGGAAGTGACAGGGGTAGGAGAGGAGATGACTCATGTTGCAGCCGAGATGTTTTAATGTAACCGCCGCAACAGCTGAGGCGGTGTAACGTTACAACACACTACCGTGAAAATTCCATACCCTCCGAGCATGCGCAATGCTAAGCTCCTCAGCTGTTCAATGACGTATCCGGAGCTGTGAGCATGCGCACTGCTACGCTGCTCAGCTGTTCCATTACATTTCTGACAGGAAGTGACGTGGGTATGGAATTTTCACGAGGTATAGTTTTCTAACGTTACACCGGCACTGGTGAGGAGGCACTGACAGGCTGCACTGAAAGGGAGCACTGATGGGCACTGACAGGCATCACCAATGGGGCTGCCCTGATAATCATTGCACTAATTATCAATGCAGATGTCGCCTTTTGAAAAAAGTCAATTATCGGCTCTCCTCTGCTCACGCGCTGTCAATATGAGGGGAGGAATGCAGAGTTTCGGCACTTCCTGTTTACAGCTGTGATTGGATACAGCTGATCACATGGTAAACAGTCTATGTCAGGGGTGTAAAACTCAATTTCATTGCGGGCCACATCAGCATTATGGTTACCCTCAAAGGGCCAGTTATATCTGTAAGATTAGATGTCCAGAGCACCCCACGCCCCCTTACACCCTTACATGAGATGTCAAGAGCCCCCCGACCATCACAAGTCAGGAGTCACCCACCCTTCCTTACATCACAATGCACCCCCTTCCTTGTGCTGCTGCCAGAAAGAAGATGCAGGTGGATCTGGGAGGAAGAAAGTATAGGGTCTGGAGGAGGACAAAAGGAGGGCTGGAGTCAGCTTCCAGAGTCTGCGGACTGCTGAGAAGGGGGGTGGGCTGGGCAAAGACGAGCCTTTCTGCAGCTGCACAGAGATGCGCTGGATCTGGCAAAGGAGTTCTGTCCCCTCTGCTGCTGACTACTGAGACAAGGTGGTTGCAGAGACAAGGGGGGTGCTGCAGCTGTAGGAGAGGTGCGAGGGCCACATGAAATGGCCTAGGGGGCCTCATTCGGCCCATGGGCCTTGTGTTTGACACCTGTGGTCTACGTCATAGGCTATTTACTGTGATCAGAGATGCGGTGTGTCGAGGGAACGATCGCTGCATGAGTGGCTTGTTCTGAAGGACGTCATAGGATGTCCACTCAGAACAATGGAACGCCCACTCGGCCATCATTCTGCTATAGTTAGGGCGGAAGTGATTAATATCACTTTAAGCGGTCATAGATGATGTGATTTTCTTTCCTGCAACCATGTGTTGGCTCAGAGAACACAGTGATTATTGCTAGTGGCTATTATAAATCACATGAAAAATCCAACATGCTGGTTGTACCCATGTCAATCACTGGATCGACTTGGGTACAATCAGTTTGCCCTTAGATGGTTCAAATCTCAGCCAGTTCCTTCTGAACCAGCCAAAATTCAAACCGCATATGGCCGGCTTTAGTCTAGGGGAGAGTAAAAGTATTTTAACTTACCTGATCCTCTATTGCCCCATGCTCCGGTGGTGGACTGTTTCTCAGCGTCATCATGCCCAATGTAGGGCTTTTTACTATGTACTGGGCTTGATGACATCAGGACCTTAGACCTCTGGAGCACGAGGAAAAAGACATGGCGGAAAACGATCTACCCTGTTTCCCCGACAATAAGACAGTGTCTTATATTACTTTTTGCCCGACTCCTGCCCCGCGTGATTCACTGTCTAATTGTGAGTCAGCCAAACTCCGTCAGGGCAGAGCAAGCAGCAGCGCTTCGGCTGCGCTACGGCCAACAGTGAGCTGCGCGGCGGCACCCGCCGCTACGGTCCAGAGTTACGGTAGCTTCGGGGGGCCTTATTATCGGGGAGACCTTATGTTCGGGGGAGGCCTTATTATCGGGGAGACCTTATGTTCGGGGGAGGCCTTATTATCAGGGAGGTCTTATTTTCAGGGGGATGCCTTATATTTCAGCGAGAGGCAAAACTGTAAGTAGGTCTTATTTTCGGGGGATGTCTTACTTTGGGGGAAACAGGGTAGCAGCATTGAAGAGCAGAGGATCAGGTAAGTAGAACTTTTCTATGTTCCCTAGACCTAAACAAGTAAACAGCCCCTACAGTG